>NC_134067.1:1811890-2134848 GCF_965140245.1 Athene noctua | reverse complement strand
CTGCCAGGCTTTGCTAATATGAACTCAGTTGCTGTAAGACAACCCAGTACCCTACTTTATATTCCAGCAAGCCATCCAGAGCAAGTATTGGCCTCAATAACCACTCCCCAGTTAAAGTCACAAGCCCTGGAACCTGACATGATACATGTATGTGCTCACCTTTACACACTGCCAGTAGTTCTGCTGAAGTGCAGCAGGACTCCAACAGCTCGTGAACACCTTTTCAGAACTAGAGGCATCAAGATCAGAGACAGAGAACATCTATTACATTGTGTAGTCCCGGACACCTTTCCGCTCTTCCCTGCCCATACTTTTTTTTTTTTTTTTCCTGCACTGCAGTAATTTGGGAGCTGGCACAGAGCGTCTGTGTCCTTTACCTTTGCCCAACACCTCGGCCCAGTGCCAGGACCCCAGCTCCAGATGGGGTCTGCTCAGTGCTCTCTGCAGGGCAGCTGCTGAATACACCCATGCAAAACACTGTAAGCTGACCAAAAAAAAAAGAGCATACAGTAATAACTTCAGTTTCCACTCATGATGCCTGATCAGAACATAATTAATTCAAGGAAATAAATTTATTTGGCAAGTGCTGTCATACTTAAACCCAGCTTAATATATGGGTGCATATTTGACTGCTTGTAATACATTTAAAATTTACACTTACCATTAACAAAATGCATAAAAATCTGACACTTACCTAAGCTCTACATATTTAAAGGAACCTGTACTGAAATGTACATACGCTCTATAGTTCAAATTCATCCTCTGAAAAATTCCAAGGCTGTATCGGAAAGGCAAGAGACATTTATTTTCAAGATCTGTGATGAATGAGATCCAGACACAGGACTGTTTCACAAAGTGTCATCCAGGCCAAAATCCTCATCCAAAGAAAAATTCCAAGGACAATTATGAGGATCTAAATACCAAAGACCTGGCTCTGCTGTATTCCAAGCAAAAGAGAAATTTATAAATGCATGGATAAATCACTTAATGTCACTACATGTCAGAAGACATTAAAAGGCAGGCACATAAAATAATTTCTAGAATACTACTAAATGAGTACTTTTTGGATTACCTTTTCAGTGTCTAACATAACATCACTGTGATTTAGCGCTAAAGGATCCCAATGTGTTTATTCATTTTAACATGGAATTTAATCATCAGAATTTAATTCCTCTAGACAATCTGACTCTGCAAAAGGGTGAAATTCAAAGGAGACATGCAAATAACAGCAAACACTGCAGAATGTCCCTGAAAAAGTTTTTTAAACTCATCTAGGCTCTCTTCTCTCTTTATCCTCACCTACTTTGAACTACTCCAATACTCCCAACCAGACAGGACAAAAATTCTTGGCATCAAAGGTTATGCCACTGCCTCAATTTGGCTCTAGGTATGAAGTTGTCCAGAACAACTTTTCTGACAGCTCTTGCCAAGAGACACAGTCCACGAGTCCTCTTCCTGGTCTGTCCACCTTCGTTTCCTAAATACCTTTCCTAAATACCTGTAGGGATCCCTACACCCGCTGCCTGTGGGCTGTGGTTCAAGTCTGAACGTTTCCAACAGGCAGTCCTACCACTGCTGGTCTCCAAAGGGACGGGACCTGAGAGCAGGTGGAAAGCTGAGCTCCATCACACCATGTCTGAAAACACCAACAACAGCCAAACTGCTCAACTTCTAGGAACTTGGGCGACCTTCTGCCATCACTGGCATCTAACCCACAGCAGGGCAAATGAAGCAGCGAGGAACCCTGTCTACAGCCACTAATGAGAGAAGACTTTGGGCTTTTTGAAGCCAAGACAAAACCTGACTGTGCAGGGGGTGAATGAGCACATGCAGTGTACCTGCTGCTTTCCAAGGAACAGAGCTGCTGCCGTGGGGTTTTCTGCCAGACACCTCGACCCCAATGCTGATCAGACGTCCCTCACCACAGCAAGGCAAGCAAAACATCCAGTGGAAAAACCAGTAGCCCAGAGCCCTGGAGACCCTCCTCAATTTGGCTCTTGTACACAGGGGGCCCCTGAGGTACTGAGGTATAGCTGAAACAACTCTCATGGGCGTCCTAAGCAGAATGGCCCAGCTAGTGGGTATTTCTGTGCTAAAAACCCACAACCGAACTTTGACGTACCTATAACCATTTTTGTTAACAGTGATGACAACGGATCTTGATTAGAAGACAGCAAAAATGACAATGCCGAGGCCATTAGCCAGTGATTCAGCGATGGTGTCTGCTTCAAGGACAGAAACATATGGTAGGACTTAGGTGAACCACAGCACTCCCGTGTCTAATCGTTAAAGTGCTCTATAACAGCACTATGCTTGAAACAACGTTCAACAACTTCAGGAGTGAATACGTTTATAAAAAACACCGCTTGTAAACAACAAGATTATTAAACTGCAGTTTAAGTTCTTCTCACCCGTGGCACAGGTGGTTTTCATGCCCGTGCTGCACCCACCCAGGCTGTTCGCCAGCAGCAGGGATCCCCCGGTAAACGCAGGAGGCCTAGGCCAGGACCGCGGCCAAGAGAATTACACATTTCCCCGACTCAAAGAGGGACCAAAACCACGTTTGGTTACCCAGAAAATAGATCCCCACAAAGAAACGAAGCCGCTTTGGTGAGAGCGTGAAGGGAAAGAGCCTCTGAAGCGCGAGGGCCCGCCCTGGCCAGGAGCGGCCCGGCTGCGCCCTGGGCCCTGCCCCGGGGCCTCCCCTCAGGCTCGGGCCGGTGACATCCCCAGAGAGAGGAGCCAGCTCAAGTTGCAAAACACAAATAACTCTCTGCATGTGCAGACCGGCCCCAGAGGTGTAACTAGAGATGAACCTGCAACGAAACCAGCAAACCAAAGCAGCAAAAGTCACCTACTGCCTGGTCTGACACGGGAGACTTTGATGCAGTCCTATAGCAAGTTTTAAAGACAAACCCAAATGCTCTCCTAACAAAAGGAACACAAACCAATTTACACTTATCCTTACTTACATAATGAGGCCTTCCCGCTGTATAAAAGCGATCAAGCTCTATAGATTTCCACACACAGACAATTATTAGCTATACCTTCTTGACATCCCCTTTTTCCAATTGTCAGTGTGTTCTGAGCTGCCCCTGTTCTGACCAGAAGCTTTAAGGCTACAAATCTCAGGCATCTGTCAGTCAAAATATGTTTCCCATCTGGCTGTCTTTCAGTCAAACTCAGGCCTCAAAAGGCATCTGCACTAAAACGATTCTCAAAACAACAGAAAAGCTGTTCAGCATACAAGGAAATCATTCACTGCAATTATCAAAGCAGAAATGAATAAAGCTATCATATGCTTGTAAGGGAAATAGTGCTTGCTGGCAGCATTCAGCAGGGAAAACGCATAGATACTTTCTGACTAAAGCACACAAATGCTTCCTAGGAAGTGAAAAATGTGCCACTTTACCTTCGAGAGACAGCCCCCACCACTGGTGTTTACGGGGGTTCATACACCTGGACTGCAAG
Source organism: Athene noctua (assembly GCF_965140245.1). Taxonomy (NCBI): domain Eukaryota; kingdom Metazoa; phylum Chordata; class Aves; order Strigiformes; family Strigidae; genus Athene; species Athene noctua. The sequence continues at coordinate 2,131,377 of NC_134067.1, read as the reverse complement.
TCATTCGCCTTTAGACAACTCTACTAGTTTTACTCCTTTTTTAAGTTCCTTCAAGTTCTTTGCATCTCCAGTATTAATAGAACAATACCAGATTTTCCAGAGAAAGGGGGTATTGGGATAGCTTGTATTTAAGGGGAGCAGAAACCAGTGTGAATATTCATCACGGAGGGGGCTGCTGAAAACCAGTGAGACGTGTGGCAGATAAAAGTTTTATACCACACACACGGGTACGCCGGTATTGACACTGCACAGGAACTGACCCAGGAACACTTCCAGACTACCCTGTATCCTCATGGCTGTAACACCCCTTATCGAGGCTGAATTCACTCTTAGACACCTCAGTGATTCACAGCGACTTAACAGAGCCAGTTCCAAAACTTAACCCAGCAAACCGCCTCTTTCCAGTCTGCAGGTATGTGATGCACAAGGTACCAGAAAAAAAAAAGCAGCTCCTGGAGGAGATGCATTATCTGATTCATGAGGGATGACTTCCCAAGCTCCCAACATGAAACCCTTTCATTCAGCCAGTGTGCTGGCGTGGAAGGCCACACATTTATACGGCACCTCTCACCTTTCACGTTCCTGCTTTGCAGAGGCCCTTGGTCTGGACAAACAACATTTTCATGAGCAGACAGAATGAACAAGAATTTGCACACGTGAAACAAGCAGCACTGAAATGAAGAGGCTCACAATGATTATTTGTGCTACCTCTTCCTCCATAAGCCAAGAATTTCTAGAAAATGAGGCTACCTAGCCTTTCTGTTGCAAATCCAAGAAAACTCTTGATTGCTAGTTCAGACAGCTCACCATTTCATAAATTACTGTTAGCGTTTGAACAGTTGTTAGCAACCATCATTATTTTCATTCTGCAGTGAACTCAATTTTCAATTTACACTAACATATGAGAGTACAACCTTAATGTATGTTTGCTACACTCAACATTATTCCATGAGCTGTAGCATCAGAGTGACTGCTACACTGCTTGCTGCCCTGTAAGAGAACAGCTGTCTAGAAATACTCTGTACAAACAGATTAATTCACTAAATACCCAGCCAGGTGGCCTGATGTATCAGTACAGCAGGAGACTCATCTTACAGCTGTTCCATTCTGACCATTATTTAAGGTATCACAGAACTCAAATTCCATGAGTGGCATAACATGCACAAACAGATACAGGAAAAGCTGATCTAGATAAACCAGCCTGCTTTTCTGATGAAGTCACAAAGATCCTTTGCATACGGAGTGGAGCAGTGAGACTTACACTGGCTGTCATGTAAGATTTAGCAGAAGCTTTCCCCTGGTGTAGCACTTCAGGACATGTGCTGTAACTTCATTAATGTTCAGGTCCTGTTCGTGTGGCCGTGCAGGGATCCTCAAGACCTACATCCAGCATGCTGTAATAGCTACTGACACACAGCTTCTGGGAGAAAGCAAGAATTCTGGAGAGTTTATAACAGCATTAAATCAAGCTTCGCTTTCCGTCCTTGTCTTATGCCTAGCAAATTGCACCTTCAGAAAAATGTCATCTTTCTTTAGCCAGCTTCTTCCACAGCCTATCTTTCTTGGAACTAGATTTTCTAGTCAACCAGCATAGAAACACGCTTCAAATTGTTATTAACTGAATGAAACTAGACTACAGAACATTTAGTAACTGTCTGGATCTTTATGACAGTTTAGGGAAAATTGTCCCTAGCAGCAGACACAGCTGATGGAGCATCAGGAGTTATACAGGGTTGTATTCAGAGTCACAGACAGAGGACTTTGCAGTTTTCAAATTAATTTCTCAGCATATAGTCTTGTATCTAATCACAACAACAGTGGGAAACCTTGATGGACCACAGGACCTCTACAGCTCTATCACTCCTGTTTCGCTTCAATATCCGACTCCCTGGAGAGTAAATGAATGCAGGCTAGAGAAAACTCAAAAGACTTCTCTTGCCTTTTAATCTAGACACAGCACATTGTACTTATTTTTCTGTCACAACAGAGTTTTTACTGCTTTGCTTGTAAAAACTGTGCTTAATTCAGGAATGGGTAACACATGCATCTCTTGACAGATCAGTGGAAGAGCTAACACTCCAGGTGTTTCCAACTTGCTAATAGCATTAAAAACATAACTCTTAACTGGGAACTCTTAAAGCTTTCTAACACTACCAGCAGTAAATAGAAGAAATCACATGGCACGTTGGCCTGAGAGAACACTGGTCTATTGATCTTTTTCTATTCTTTATTTGAGTTCCAGTGAAAAGATACTTTGCTGTCTTACTACTTGATGTGTTTAAAAGACAGTAAACATAAAAGGAGAAACAGAAGGCAATCACCTGGGAAGCAAATCCTGTGTCATTTTTCCCTCCAGTGATCAAAATACAGCTGTGTTTTACTACAGCATCCATTTTAAAACTGCATCTTTGTGTCACCATGCTTACACCTAGGAACAGTAACAGAAAGACAGAAGAGCAGCATCATTTACAGAGCTGAGGATACTGCAGACTAGAAAGAATGAAAGCCCAAGTTTGGCTCTTCTCCTCAAAAAAACAAAAGGCCAAGACTTCTTTGCTTTTATACAGTCTCATTTCTACCATCTAAAATAATTCTTTGATTTTCAATACGTATTGGTTGCCAATTTTGTTCGTTAGTATGATATCAAGCTCCAGTCCAGCTTCATGATCTCATCACAGGATATTTCTTTGAGCTAATTTGTGTTTGTAGAATTTTGTTCTCTGATCCTAACATGGTATCAGTAGCTTTAAGTGTATTGTTTAATCACATGCGTAAGTGAAAATCCTTAAAGAAACTCATAGTTCCTGTGATACATTTAGCACTGATCATAGAAAGTTGCCCAAAAGTTTTGGGGTTTATTTTTTGTGTTGGTTTCTTATTGTTGTTGTTGGGTTTTGTTTGGATTTTGGGGGGGTTTTGTTTTTTAATTAACAAAAGGCAACTTTAAGAAACAGTGGCCAAGATCAAGCAAATTAACCTCAGAATTCATTTCAGAGACAGCAACAACATGCTGAAATAATTAATCCAGAAACTGAAATAATTACCATGAAGCTGAAATAGTTAATCCAGAAAAGGTTAATATCATCAATATATCTGTTTGCAACTTCCAGTAGTGTAAGCCCTTCTCACAGCATTTTAGGAAATTCTATTAAAGTCAATTAGGAGCTATGGCTGGCAATAAGCAGTGCATTGTGCCATCTCACAGGGCTGCCTGAGAACTGACACAAGGTGTCCCGGAGATCAGAACTGGGTGCCTGGTGCTCAGAGGAGTTACCAACCAGCCCCTCTCAGGGGCTGCAGCTGGAGCTGCCTCTGGCAGCCGGGCACGTCACAACGCTCTTTAGCACACCCAAGCCACAGCCTGGGCTCAGGATCTCTGCGAGACAGAAGCTGAGCTGTGGCTATTGTTTCTGATGCCGTTTTTAAAACTCTTCTTACAAAATCTGTATGAATCAACACTTTTTTTTCTTTTTTAAGTGCACCCGAATCTCACAATGTTAAATAGCTACACTTTAACTGTTACGAAAGAAGAAAATAAATAAGAATTAGTATCTTTAGAACCACTTACCTGCTTCAGAACTTCACCCTCTTGCTTACGACCACGAGCAACAAGCAGGGCTGCATCTTCCCTCACCTCCTCTGCTAAGCCAGAGCAGGGCTATCACCACACTGAGAACGGCTACAGCAGCTGCACCACGCCACTGGCAGCTACTCCGTCCCCTCTGCTTTCCATTAATCCACACTTCTGTGATTATCACAGGATGGAGTCTTGGCAAAGACTAACTCATCTAATTTACAATAATATGCCAAGAAAATCCGTATCTTGAGCTTAAGAACCATCAGACACATTAGTTTTGGTGGTCCATGCTAGTGGAGGTCCCACAAAACACCCCCATCTACTTTGGGTGTTTGTCAGCTTGCTTTGACTTTTAAAGGAATCCAAATCTGATTCTGTTTCCATTCTTGAACAAGCTCTTATGAACTGCTCAGGCTGAAATCAAACCTCTCTTTCTGATCGGGGACCCTATTGAGCTGCTTGTCATAAAACACAAACAGTTGTCAACAGAAGTTGCTGTGTACACCTGCCACTTACTCAGATCCTCGGGTGCACGTGCAGAGCCTGTCTTGACACATCCACTTGTGAAAACCTCATAATCCAAACTCTAATGCAGCCACAGACCAAAACGAGTAAGCCCAAATTCCACTAAACCCTTACGCTGAGAATTTTTAAGTAGCTGAAGGCCTCTATAAAGTAAAAATCAGTCAGCAGGAAGCTGTGCTACAGCTGGAAAACAGTGTCCACACAGAAAAACTGCTGGTCACCACCACAAAAAAGCAGAATGCTCCTGCTGACACTTTGGTGGATGGCTGTCACAGGAAAGAGTAGCAAAGAATGGAGAGACAGAAGCCAGCACACAATATATGGAAGAAGCAAATAGATATGCTGATACTTACATACACCAGGAAAGATTCCACTTGATTCGTACAAAAAACCCCAAAGAGGCTCTTGCTGGTTGTGGCTCCACTGCAAGGAAAGGAGAGAGAGGGCTGCAGCTTTCTGTTTAGGAAATTTTCAGTTTCCTTGTTTCATCTCTGCTATAGACCTAAACAGACCCTAAGCCTGTTTGGCCGCCTTCTGCAAATACAAGGGCAAAAATAACACTGAACAAATGACAAGCTTTTGGCTAACAGGATTAATTACAATCTTCCTTAGGTGGCAAAAGTGAAAGGAAGGAGACATCTCTGTGCTCTTGCAAAGCACTGCCATCTGTTATAACCCTACTAAGGACTAAACTTAAGACACTATGAAGCCAAGATGCATTATTTTAGGTTGGCCTTGAATTTTTTTTAAAACCACAAATCAAACCTGCATTTCCAGAATAAAGATAACCAGTTCCAGTCAAGCTCAAAGGATGGTCTACTCTCAACTGCAAAACAAGAGTTTGGATCTTATTAGTGAAATACGTAACTAGCCTTATATCTGACAACCAACTGTTTAACTGATTACCCATGCTGTTACTGAGGAAGGAAGAAATGATTTACACAAGTCTGCCACGGCTCCATAGACCACTGCACTGGAAAAATAGAATACTGCAGGACTGGTAACACAAGATGTGCCGAACATTACTGGCAGTCTTTTCACAATTTTTGTACTTAATTCATCTACAACCAGAAGTTTCATCTCAGGTAAGCTGTTGGGAAGAAGGTCAGAACTGCACCAGGCTGGTAAATCAGAACCACAGCCCCACCCCAATCATTTCCTGGGCCTTATTCAATCTTTTCTAGAAAAACAGCATTTTTGTCTTACCACAGTATTCTGAATTTAGTTTCAGGAAGTCAGTACTATGTGCAGAACACAACATTTTTTGCACATTCAAAGGGCTGTAGGAAAGTAAGGCAGGAGTTATTCGCTTTGTTCTGAGGATCATCTACAGGTCGGTACCACCCCTGCACTGAGGCACTGAGCAAAGCAAACCTGTTCCCACCGCCATGGTAAGCCTAGGAGAGAATCAGGCCTAGTAATAGGAAATATCCTTCATACAGCTTACCAAAACATCGTCTCTTTTAAGAAGGAATTAATTCTACTGATCTTTGGTAAAAAGTCACTGGCTGTGCAAAGTGGCCTGCATAAAGGATAAGATAAAGAAGGAAAAATCAGATGAGCAGAGGATGGGAAATCCAAGGGATTACCAAAACGGTCGGGATCTAGGGAAGACTAGAAACCTGAAAATCACACCTATTTAAACTCTAAGCTAAAGGCTGACACATACTGAACAATTGGCAAGCTTGCCTCTAGAATGGCTGTGGAACACACAACCCATGCTAAATTCAAGGCAAGTTCAGGGCACAGCATCACTAGGGATCATGCCCTTTATTTTTGCTTCTGATATGCTCTGCATTTCAGAATCAGCCAGGGGGGGTAAGGAAGATCATCTTCCACTGGGCAAAGACAGCAAGTGAACTTTCTTCTTCACCAAGGGATTGCAGTTTCCTTGAAAGAATGTTTTCAATTATTCAAAAACTGGCATAGCACGCAGCACCGAGATCCTAGACCCGGAAGCTTCCTGAACTCGGCAAGCTCCTTCAGCTCCCGGCAGCACAGTGTGAGCAAAGTCTAGATCCAAGATTACTCACTTCACCACTTCTGGATTTGTCAGAGACTGTTCTCCCCAAAGTGGCTACGCTGCACGCAGGACACAATTATACAGTACAATTTGTAAAAGTACAAGAAATTCCCAAGTGTCACTTCACAGTCCACAAAAACCATACGCAGCCAGCACTGAAAATAACTCTGTCACTAGCTGGGGAAAAAAAGAAGATCAAAATTTACTCTTCACTGTTTTATAGGTGACAAGCTGGCAATAATAAAAGATACCCTACAGTTCTAGATAATGTTTTCATCAGGAATTCGCAGAACTCTATAATTAGGTTTTGTTTTATTGTAGTTTCTTTACTTTGTGATTTACGATGCATAGTAACTATTGCCTTTTACATGCAGGCCTCATTTTCAGAGAGGCAAAAACTAGACTGTTAATGCTAAGCCCTTATGGCTCATTTGCACATGGACCCAAAGGCAGTTCATATTTTATTTCTCAAGGTGTTTATAAGCACGATTTAAGTCACTATCAACAACAGGAATAAAATATAAATTAAGGAACTTTCATTCTAATCGGCTATTGCTTAAAAAGCCTACCATCTGAACTCTTGTTTAGAGTACTGCACTTAACCCGAGTATTACACTGACAGTTGAAGCCTGCACAGAACCCATTTTCTAACAATATCTCAATTAAAAAAGCAATAAATAAAATGCAGCATCTAAAAAAATTGCCAGCAGTTCAGTCCTTTCTCCCACCACAGTCTGAACTACATCATCTGAAACAGGCCTGGGACAGTCTTTGGGTACCAGCTATGTAGTTCTTTCAACATCACAGACTACCCATAACAATAAAAGAAGCAACTGGAGTTTTCTACAGGATGAAAGACAGTTCCCTTGAGTGTATGTCTCAAATCCCTTAAAAGGACTTGTTGTCTTTGCTCCAGATAGCTTCAGAAATGAGACGCAATTATTCTGTGACCGCATGTTATCTCTACTCTGTACCGTACAGGCAAGTTGAGTCCTTTTGAAATGTGTTATATTAACCCTGGTACTGACATGGAGACTTCATGCTCCTAAACCGGGAAGTTGCTTCCTAAATTGTAGTAAATTGTCATGGCAGTGACAAGCCGGTTAAGGCTTTAGTAGAGTCTCCAGTCGTCTGTTCTACCTTGGGATTTCCAGCTCCGCTGGTTGCCAGCTCCTTGTCAGTAAGGCCCAGGTTAGGCAAGTTGGGGAGGGAATCGGCAACAATCCACGCTGTCCTCTTCTGGTCACCTCCAGATGGCACCATCAGGATTGGGACTCTGCAGCTTCTGGCAGCCTCAAACACAACTTCACCTCTCTTCACAATGCCCTGCGAATTTACAACAGGTAAAAAAAAAAGGAGTGATACTAATACAGTATTTTAGTTCTAGCCTGTGGTTTATGGATATGTACTGAACCCTTGATAAACAATCAGGACCTACATTTTACAATATGAATAAAAAATTCATTTAAAAGTCCTGTCAGCAGATTTACAATCATAATCATTAAAAAAAAAATAAAAATAAAAAAAAAGGAAAAACAGCAAATCAAAAATCCTTGAACTGGTTTTAGAGGACACAATAAATTTAGTATAAATTCCTAGAAGAATTCCTGCTTAAAAGCCATAAAGTCTAAACTGATTACAAAGTTTAGAGATATTCACCTTATTTTACAGGTGAGGCATTGAGACTAAGAAAGATCGTCTGAATTCAAAGTGCTTTAGTTTGTGCTCCACTTGCATAGCACCCTCTGACTAAAGCTTAGCAATTTGATCCAAGATTTCACAAACCTACAGAAGAACCAAAAATTCCAATCAGAGTTTACATGTTCACAATCACTAGCTGAATTTTAGCTTTCAGTTTCTTTTATTAAAGACTAATACTGAAAGACTCCATGGCTGAAGGGGGAGTTGCAGAATGTAAGTAATGGTAAATCCGTACAAAAGGAAAATAAATTCTAAATAACCTCTTACTAACAGACAAAGGTATGGAACTAAAAAGTTACAAAGGTCGCTGACCAAGAGATACTGTACTGTCATTGAACCCAGACAACAGAAGACTCTGAGCCTCTTGGATTTCAAGGAAGTACATGTGGGGAAAATAATACAGAAATAAGCGAGAACAGAATTAAAATCTACTTCTGTGGAAAAGGTAAAAGCAAAAACCAACCACCCAAAACTGCAAGTACATGCACCTGCAATTTCCACTGGCTTTTATGGGACTTGTGAAAAAACAGGCTACTCAAGGGAAAAACAAAACCAATTAAAAAAAAGGAAATATCACCTCTGTATACCTGTTTCACTTGCTGTTTACAGAATCATTGAGCTACCAAACAGGACCTTCAGCATTTTGTCCCCTATGGAATTGTTAAAAGTGCCTTGGCTAGAACATCCTTGTCTAGGGGTTTGTTCCAGGGAGGACAAGGTATAGAATTTATAGCTCATCAAGCCTAAAGTAAGAGCTGAACAAAGTGAACTGAACTGATGACTACTATAGCTAGGATCATGTTGGCAGGACAGGCTTCCCTGTCAAAGTCATTTAGTTTTTTCTAGATATCAGAAAATTTCTCACATTTCTCTGACACTTTGACACTATCTGTAGCAGACATTTCTGTAAGCAAAAAATATATTTGGAACAAACTTCACCAAGCCACAAAACAAGAAGGCCAGTTTCTTAGTGTTCTGCCACTGCTAAAAAACCTAACCTGTTAAGTTAGAGATCTGTTACAAACATCATTAGAATATCTAGTGTTATTCTGAAACTATTATACTTCAGCATGTAAAAAAGTGTGTAATTTATCCATCAGCTTCAAAGTACCCTAATTAGTGTCTTCCAATACAGATCCTGTTGGTTGAACTGTGTACCAAAGAAGAGCTACAAAAATAATGCAAAAATACTAATGAATACTCACATGCTCTTGAAATGAACCTCCTGCATTCATGAACATTTTGAGAGATCAGATTTAATTAACACCAATGTTCACAAGAAGTATACAGGTGTAATACTGCATTTAAATTATCAACATTTTAATAACCTGTATCACTGAGCTGATGGGCCTTTCCTCATGAAGCCATAAAGTTCTTTGGGAAACGTGCCTGGTCTTACTAAATTTTTCAATATAGGTTGTAGTCAAAGCAGATTCCTTTACTTGTGTTACAAGAAGATTTTACAAAATGCCTGAAGAGAGATTGGAACACAAGTTCCTAATGTGTCAGGCTGAGAAAATTATACTATTTTTAAAAATGGAGCATTCTGCCTTTTAAGTCCTACTGGATGCTTTCTGCATCATTAGGCACACACTCACATGTAGCCTCTGGATCACCAACTTCAGAAACTAAAAGCCAGTCTCCAAGATAAATTAGGGGCCTAAACCCGAGTGAGGGTCCCTGTAACTGGACTAGACTCTATCTTCCATGGCCATGCCCGAGTAGGGCAGCACTCCTGTGTCCTTATTCCTCTCCACACAGCAAGAGGTGCTGAATTTGTTGTACTTAAGTATATATTAGAGTGGAAAAGAGAATTTATTCTGAATAAAAATTTGTAATTTTACCGTTGAAAGGCACACTATATACTGCCAGGATACATGGAGGAGCACAGAGAAACCTGCCAGTTCCGCCGTGCGGGTACAGAAGCCCTCTAGAGCACGGCCTGTGCCAAGCGAAGCGAGGGCAGAAGGCCACTGCAGGAAGAGAACAGGAGAAATAGAAGAGATGAAAGAATTTTATAAATTATCCCGTGTTGGCGTTTAAAGCATAGAAAATAACAAACCAATTCAGAACAGTGTTACCGCTTAAAAAGACTCAGAATTATCGCACTTGACTGACAAATTAACACCAAAACGTGACCCTGTGTGTTTATCCAGGAAGTAAGAACAGGAGAGGTTTTACACGCAGATACACTGTTGGACAGCAGACAGTAACACCCAGCCACACCTACTGCAACACACCTTACCCAGCCAGGGTTCGCTGAGAAAATCCCCCAGACTGAACTGAAACTGCCAGGTCACGGTGAAGTTTTAATGTTTTGGGTGCCATCACCTGAGAAAGTGGCCTGGAAGCCCTCCTGCCCGCTGGCCTACGAACAGCAGGCGAGACGGGAAAGCAAAGCCTCCATCCTCCTCAAATCCCCTGAAGGAAAGGCAGAGCTGGGCACGGTGACTCACCGAACGCTGCCGTTACCTGTTTCCCAAGGTGAGAATACCACCAGAGTACAAAACATGTTTAGTTCCTGAGAACGACCCTGAAGCACATCTGTTAGCCAGTTAAGGCCTCTATGCACATCGCAGCAGTTGTGCCCCGCGGCACCGGCTGAAAACTTTTCACAAATTTGGAACAATGCCAAGACAACTACCGTTCCCTGCAACGTCAGCCCTTGCTAACAGCATGATTTACAAGCTATGCTACGGTAATAAAAACCAAGCAGCTCACAGAACTTTCATTCACCTTATAGTAACAGAAAACCATCTCCCCCAAGTTACTATACCACACGGTATTCTGAAGGCAGACCATAAAGCTCCAACCGCATCAGTGCTGAAGTACTGGTTTTCTTGATGCAGAAACTAGTCTACTCTTTTGAGAATAGTCTTTCAGGTTTAAATAGAAAGCACCTACACTCAAGGTTCATGACTTTCAACCAGTCAACTTGTTAGCACACATACATGAGTTGATGGTAAAGATTTATGGTCACCTTTATTCCATGGACAATTAGACATTCGTCCATATGGAAAACAAAGTAACTGGACTCTCACAAAAATCTCTGCCAACTGATCACTGAAGTAACTCTTTTCTTGATTAGGGATGACAATTATGATCACAGCTGAACCATGTACTCCTCTAATGATGTCAAATCTTGTCAGACACACGCAGTCTATTTGTCAAATCCCGATTTAAACTGAATTCTCCAAAGACAAAAGGGATCATTACGGCACTCATTTATACGTACTCTAGGATTTTGACTTTTCACAAGCATTGTCTTATACCAATAAAGTTAAACTGTTAAACTTAAACCTTAAGCTTGTATATAGTAATTCAGAATTGGTTTACAATTGCCTAAGTCACCCAGCTCCAAACAGAATGGGACCTTGCACCAAGCTGAGCGCAGCCTCAGGCCAAACGGGGGGAAAGCCAAGGGAAGGGGGGTGCCAGGCAGGAGCTGCCTGTTCAGGCTGCTGTGAACCCACAGTCCTGTGAGCTTTTGCAAGCAGAATCACCCTCCCTCGGGAGGAGACAGAGGCTGCAGGTCTCCACTGCAGCACTGACCTGCTCTGCCAGCTCTGCTGGGCACCTGCTTACAGTCTGCGGGTACAGCTGGAACCACTTTACAGCCTCCTTTTACTTTGCAGCTGTGAACCCTGAGACGGTTTCAAACCAGGTTTCTAAATAAACATGCCTGGGTGAGAGAGGGGTTGCATCGCTTCCGTGCTTTAAAGATTGGGTTTAGACCCACCAGATTCAGTCCACAGGTTTTCATGAAAATACAACTTCATCCTTCCTACAACTCCTCTCCCAGTTTCAAGGAAAACACCTGTCACTGTACGATGGTTCCTCTGCTCTTACTCACCTTCCAGAAGCAGCAAGTTACAAGCTCTGGCCTGCAAAGTATCACCACTGGCATTTGAATTTGCACCCAATGAAATTAAAGAACTGCTTGTGTCTCAGAGGTGTCAGTTCAGGCTCTTTGCAAGCTCAGGTTAACGTTAATTGCTGTCACAGCGATAGCAACCTTCACTGCCCAGTACACAGCACACGCAGGGGTCGGGTTTGCTGCGTAACCAATCCTAAATACTTCACTGAACTCCCTGCAGCAGACAACTGCAAAGAAGAGATCCTTGTAGCACGAGGTAACGTAGCAAGTCCCGCAGGGAAAGCTCCCTGCTGAAACCAGGATATCATAAAGGCTGGAAAAGAAGGGCCATTAGGAGAGGAGATACTGGAGGATGTAGACAGCTTCCCATGAGAAGGGGTGGCCCTTCTCCTGCCTTCCTCAGCCACCAATTCACAGGAGGCTTTGAAATCAGTCACTTGGCTCCAGGTTCATTTTACACAGGGCCATTTGCCTTGATTCTCTGCCCCTTTCCTCCCTGCAAAAGTCATCTTAAAACTATACCTGGAATAGCTTCTGCGTGCTACCAAACATCTAACAGCGCCCAATTAAATTTTAATTTCAGTAATGCAGTAACTCATCGGTCTGTCATTTTTCACATTAATCAATGAGCATTAGTTCAGTCTCCACTGAGCATCAGGAATGAATTTGGCAAACCTTACAGGCTGAACTTGTATTGCTTGAATATATTGTATTGCCACAGCGAAAAGAGCGAGAGGACAAAACAGGATAAGCTGTGCTATGTTTTTATATGTTCCTTGCTTCCTTCTTCCTTTAAGATAATCCATGAATAAGACCAAAGGACACACAAATGTATGTATTCCTGTCTCTTTATTTGCCAGTCAGTGGTTTCCAATCAGGCAGAGACTGTCAGACCATAACGCAAGGACACCTGAACACAGGGTGGCAGGAGGACACCCACACCGTGCCGCTGAAGCCCTAAAGCAGAAACGTGTACGTCAGAAGCAGCAGGAGTAACTAACTGGAAACGTTGCTCAACAGAAAAATTAGCATTTCTTATTTCTAAGGCAAGTGCCAATAAACAGAGACATGTCAGCTATTTATTTACTTTCTGACCGTCCAATCCTGTGGCCCATTCCCAAATGACTGCAAGACAATAGGAAACTGCTCATTTTTCAAGCAAGCGCTACATGGCACATGGCATTTCAGCCACTAACAACTCACATGGCCCTTTTATTTAGGGCTTAGCCACAATTTTACTCCCTTGAATCAGGAGTGACTTTGCTGAAGTCAGACTTACCCCGGGGAAGAACAGATTCAAACCAGCTCCACAGCAGGAGGAGTGCCCAGCCCTGGCAGAGGGGTCTGTACCTGCGTCCCAGCTCACGGGGTTATCCACCCTCCCTGCAGGTGAGGGAGCAGCAGAGGGGCAGAGGCTGCTCAAAGGCAGCACTCGTAAGCCTTCCACAACCAACACGCAGCTGTTCTTCGTGCAAGCCACTGCCAGCTCTACAGAACCATTTCCCAAAGCCTCTTTGCTGAGGGGTTTTCAAGGCGCCGTGCACCTCCTGACTGCGCTGTTGACACATTTCTCGCTGAGCTGCAGCACTCTGGGGCTTCGCTGGCCCACACTCCATCAAGTACGAGACAAAACGTTCGATTCGTACAAAAACCTGATTCTGCTGTATAAATGCCCATGTGCTCCCCGCTGAGCAGCAGGCATCCCTCTCCCCATGCCCTGCACAACCCCCAGTGCAGCAGAAACCACCGGAGTGTCACTGCAGCTGTGCAGAGGACCTCTCGCTGGCACAGCTCCCTGCTCCATACACTCGCCAGTTCAAGGGCAAGACAAGGGACAAAGAATTGGACATCGGTGTTCTTGAGGGTCCTCTCACCCTGCTTGTAGTTGTGGTGATGTTCATGTGTTGCTCTGCTGCCTCTCTAAACCTGAAGAGCAGCACTTTGCCCTTCACGGGCACCAATTTACCTCTGCCACCCCCAAAAAGAACACTAATTAATATGAATACATCACATTTTGAAGGCACCGGTGTACTTCGCAAAGCCTATCTCAATGAAATTAAGCTCTTGTGTCACTTGGGTAGTTTGGAGAACTGCCCTAGGACAACATCATGTCAACCCTAAATATTAATGATGTTAAATAATTTCTCCGTCCCTCCAAAGGAACAGATTATTTCACAAGCATGGAGAGCTAGAGACCACAGGGCACTTCCTCTGGAGTTGTCTATATCCATGCTGTTGGAGGATAGGACAAAGTGTTAAACTATATCTAAGCAGCAAGATGAAAAAGCAGGTGCGCCCAAAGAGATCTTGCACCTCTGGCCGAGCGCAGCAACATCTGCTGGCTCAAAGTTGCCCCCAAGCCTCGCCTCTCCAACGAAGTGCTCAGAGGTAGCAGGGTGCTGGTGGAAGGACTCAGCCTGCCTGTCCCAGTTCCCCTGCAGTGCTCCCTCCCTTCCATGCCAGGTATTAAATTCTCCCGTACTAACAAGCCTCCAGATAACAGCATTGACCCTTCACATCACAGCACTGACAATCAGACCTGCCAGGGCCACAGCACTGATGCGCAAACCTCTGAGCAAAGGCGCGGCGCGTTTGGCGTGGCAGAGGTGCCAGCTGACAGAGCAGCCACAGTAACACGGTGACGACACAGCCACAGCGCAGGCTCTGGGTAACGTGTCTGCCTGCAGCTTGGACCTGCCCATTTATTCCCCTACGTGCTCCTTCAGGCAGATGTCTCAAAGCCACCTGCAGCCCAACAGCCTCCTGCCGAGTTAGGGACATCTAGAGCTCAGTGTGCCTGTGCCAGGCTGGCTCCCTGCCACCTGCACAGCGCTCCCTCTGCCCCAGCCTCCCAGCTGCATCGCAGACAGACAAATGTCCTCAGGGACAGCCCAGCTGCAAGGCTTGAAAACAGAGGGCATGGAAAAGCACTGGAAAAGAAATGCAGCTTAAGTGACCTCAGCAACATACCACTCATCGTAACTAACTGCAACCTCTTTTTCCCAGTATGCAATACACCACCTGCAGGAATCACAGAATCACAGAATCGTCTAGGTTGGAAAAGACCTTAAAGATCATCCAGCCCAATCATCAACCCAACACTGACCCTTCCCAACTCCCCCAGATCCCTCAGCACTAAGTCGACCCAACTCTTCAACCCCCCCAGGGATGGGGACTCCCCCCCTGCCCTGGGCAGCCCATTCCAACGCCCAACAGCCCCTTCTGCACAGAAATCCTTCCTCAGAGCCAGCCTGACCCTGCCCTGGGCAGCTTGAGGCCATTCCCTCGGGGCCTGGCGCTGGGGCCTTGGCTCCAGAGACTCATCCCCCCTCTCTGCCCCCTCCTGGCAGGGAGTTGCAGAGGGCCAGGAGGTCTCCCCTCAGCCTCCTCTTCTCCAGACTGAACCCCCCCAGTTCCCCCAGCCGCTCCCCAGCAGACCTGTGCTCCAGACCCTGCCCCAGCTCCGTTGCCCTTCTCTGGCCACGCTCGAGTCATTCAATGGCCTTTTTGGGGTGAGAGGCCCAAAACTGAACCCAGGAATTGAGGGGCGGCCTCACCAGTGCCGAGCCCAGGGCTCAGATCCCTTCCCTGTCCCTGCTGGCCACGCCAGGGCTGACACAAGCCAGGATGCCATTGGCCTTCTTGGCATTGGAATACATCAGCTTTTCTTTTTTTGTGCCAATCTGAAAGAATTTAAATTTCATCATTGTTTGTGGTAAAAGACAAAGTTTTCATAGAGCAAGATGCAAGGAGCTCTCAAATTACCCATTCACCTCTCTGCTCTTGGAAGCCGAGAAACCTTCACTGGCAATCAACTTTTCACAGGCTAACGCACGGTTCCGCAGCCCTTTAAATAGCAAACTGGTAGAAAAAAAGAAAATGGTATGGATATCCATAGATTCCGTGTAATATCAGTTTGTGCATAACTCTCCACCTGGAGATCCATCAGCAGGTATGTCATCCATCCTGCAACAGACCACTTGTTGCTTGTTCTCTGAAGTCCATTCTGACTATTTTCAACTTCAACCACACTTCCCTTTAAATCTTAACTGCAAGTAGATTCTCTTTCCTAAAAATGTTACATTATGGAAATGGCAAAAAAAACCCAAAACCCAACACCAAGCCCCAGCAATACCGATGTTATCCTCAGCAGGTGTAATGGATGCGTTGTCTTTTGCAGAAGCTGCTGGAGTGGTGCAAGCAGGTGCTGTGACAAACTTTCATTTTAGAGCTGCTCCCTAGAGTAAGGCTTGCATGGAAAAATTTTGAAATCAGGCGTGTGAGGAGGAGGTGGCCAGGCATTGCTCACTTCAGGTCAGATTGAACAATCCTAAAATAAGCCTTAAACAGAAGGCAAAACCAGATCATTTCTTAGAGGTCATCTTTCAGAGTTCATCTCAAATTGTTCCTTTGGCAAAGAGAGGTGTATGATTTCCTTCTTACAACACACTACAGAAAACTACCTAAGCTGTACACCCCGAAGCACAGAATTCTTCAGGGGGTCTCTGAGAAGCCAAAACGTTCTCAGGAAGCCCACGTACCCCTGACCGACCTCCGAAGCACTCACGACTTACCGACCCCCCTTCCAAAGCTGAAACCAGGCTGCAACAACCGTCAGGGCTTACTCACCCCCATGGCATTTATTTGTGAATTCCTACCCCCCCATCAAGGGAAGCTGAAGGTAAAACCAGTTTTACCCATGACCTGTGCTTCATCAGACACCAGCAAAATACCATACTACTCAGCACAGAGAAGAGGAACATAAAAAAACATTTTAGCCCTTATTCATCTACATTCAGTGAAGCCCACGGGGGCACAGGATCCTGTTGTTTCTTTCATCATGTAGCAACGAGGCTAGAACTGGTGCTTGATAATAAGATTACTCAGGAAACATCAAAACTAAAGGTGTCTTTGAGAAGCACTGATCACACTTTCACAAGCTGCAGATTTGGATACTGCTTCATAACGTACAATACCAGACACGAGGGTAGATTTGAATACAGGGGTTTGGGTAACTGTTCCGTCATTGCAAGGACAATTTCTGAAATACACTAGAAACCTCACTATTAACTGCGAAGTCACCCCAAACCACCCAGGTAGAGTTGCTCACACAGAATATCCAGGACACCCAAGTAAAATTTAGACACCAGCTGCTTATTAGATAATTATCATAAACAGACATTCCAAGCAGGGGCCATAACACATTCCCATTAAAGCGACCTGTGTTTTGCCTTTCTGCACCCTCCAGAGACACATTTACCTTTGTTATGTCTTCCCAGTTTCAGACAACTCTCTCTACACTAGTCAATTACTAATTTTACAAATTTAATGCTTAACTGACATAGCCAACCCCTCCCATCATGATACTGAACCCCGCAGTAGCCCACAAAATACTACCCTCCATTCCAACAGTGTTTTGCATATGCTTTTATTAATTTATATGGGACATATACTTACTGAGATGTTAGATACTCAGAGCATCCCCACATAATAAGCATAGCACACGCAGGAGTAAAAGGAGATCTTGCCCAAGTGTCAGCATGGGATGGATAAGCAAAAACCCTCAGGAATACAGTACCGGGACGCATCTTGAAAAATTATCTTAGTTGCGTATTGGGTTGTTACTTGTAGGCAAGCCAAAAAAAATAAATATTGAGAAAGCAAATGAAGAAACTTTTGTGGTAACTGCAGCAAGGAAAGAAACGGCACAGCCAGAGCAACACCCCAGAAAAATCATTTGTGCAGCTCTAATTGGACTGACACAAGCAGGCAAGGCTGCCCTGCTCCAGGCAAAAGAAGAGGATGAGGCAGCACTGAGGGCAAACATAAATATTTTTACCTGCAAAGATGGAAACTGGTAGCCGAATTGAAGAGATTAAAAACAGGCAACATTTAGAGAAGATTCAAGTCTGAGAAACTGAAGAAAGACCTGTGCTGGAGAGAGTGCCCAGAGAAATGCAGTCCTGCAGAACAAAGGACAGCAGTAATGTTCACCGAGACAGGAAAAAACAGAAGAACAAGGTTTCTTTTAGTTATATGGCACATGTGCTGACAGCCAGGTGTGCGCAAGGGAGCAGTCACAAATACAGGCAATTATTTTCCAGGTAAACAACTGCAGAGGGACAGAAAGACACATTTGAGAGACCCAAATGTACGTGGGCATCTCGTTCTACTGCATGTGTGCAGCCCTAGCTCTGGACAGAGTCAGAACACACGTGTGCACCCAGCACAGTGCAGCTCACGCCCTGAGGTTGGGCAGGGTGGGCCAGGAGCTCCAACAATCCTCGGAACCTTTTATTAACTTGTAGTAACATACAGCTGCTTCCATCTGTATCATCCTTCACAACTACCTGGTTTTAATGACTGTAATTTGTTAGTATCTCAAAATCTCTATCAGCAGCTTTTTTTAAAAAAATAGCAATTTTTTCTTTTCTTTTTTTTTGAACATTTCCTCTCTACTACTGGTAAAGGTGGTATTTAGGATAGTCATCTTCCCAAATTAGCCACTACTGGGAGAAGTGATGGATAAATTTGTCGCTCACACACACCTCAATTTCTCCTCTCACACACCAACCCTTTTTCCCTGCTGTTCTATCTCCTAATCCTCTTACAGAACTTACAGTGATCTGGGTGAGATCCTAATCTTTTCAATGGGGTTATTCGAATTCTCTCCTACATTTCATCTACCCACATTTACATTCTTTTCATTGGTCTTGTAGGGCTGCATATTTCAGGTCATTCAGGTCTTTTACCATGCCGCTTTGCATTTTCCTTCTTTCTTTCTGCCTCTCTTATTCATCGGAAAAAAAGAGCCACCTAGCTGGAGAGCAGAGAGCTCAGCCATAGCCACTATCAATCTTCTGAGACGTAGATAACTGTATGTTATGTCTAAACTTTTAAAGTTGTAACTCATGACTTCATAGTTGGAACGTCTGAATGACCAGAGTTTCTACAGCAATATAAATCTCTTTAAACTGCATCTGCATCAACCATGTTCATTTGAAAAGTGTCTATTATACTGCATAGGCTAATCAACATCAAACTGTTCCAAAAACCTGTCCTCACAACTCCAGTTTTCACCTGCTGTGCTAACTGTAGTGCTACAGTCTGACACCATTTTTAGGGAAATGGTGGCACCTCGTGGCAGAAATCGGTCGCTGCAAGAATGATGGCTTGGAAACCATCCCGATGGAACCCACACATCATTAGTCACCTAAGCAGTTCATCTCAAGGGTCTGTGCCAGTTCATTATTTACAGTGCTACGAAATCGGCATGTTTGCAGACTTACTCCGAAAGACTTTTTTATTTCCCTAAATCTCATTTATGACTAGCATTGCTCTTGTCCACACTATCACGACTTCCCACCCCTCTCAAGGGAGTTAATGCCACTCTTGGGGCAGGTGGTGACCAGCCCTGCAGGTTCGACAGACCCTCTCAGTATTCAGGAGATCCACCTACCCAAGCTTTTCTCTATCGCTGCCAATCATGCAAGAATATTCAGCTGAGCAACTTTACGAGGAAGAAGTTTCTCAGATGCTCATCTTTTTTTCTTTCTTCCCCCCTCCGTTCTCTGGCTCCTTACTCCCGCCAGCCCCTCAGCAGAAGCCGCCCACACCGCTGGCCAACAAGAAAAAGAAAGCAAACAGGGTCTTGGAGGACCTTCTTCACTTTGTGAGGAAAGGGTATCTCCTGCACCACAAAGCTCCTAACACGGTGCCTGGACGATGCCAGAAAGCAGCACCCACAGCTCCTGCCCCTCCCTGGGTGCTGGGAGCAGAACTGAAGAGCAGCGCCGCCCTGGTCAGGGAGCCGCGGCCCCCTCCCAGCAACTCGCCAGCCCTTCCATGCCGGGGCTCTTTTCCTTTCCAAAGTGAACACAACCAATACAGGCAGCCCCAGAGCAGTGACTAACGTTTTTATAGGTACACAAGAAAGCTAGGTTAAGGTTTTTAATAATACTCCATTTAGTAACTCCAATTCTTTACCTAGTGTTTATTCTTCATTAGGAACATTCACTGGTAACAATCCGTTACTGTGGTGCTAAACATTGATCCTGAGAAGTATTTTGAAGGGGCCTTTTTACTGTTCAGGTATGTATTATTCTGAGCATTCAATTTCTTCCATTTTTAATTCCTTTCCCTTCCAGGGAATGCTGCTTATTCTTTTGCTTTCTGGTTGGGGGAGGCGGGGGGGTGTGGAAGGCGTGTGTGGAAGGAAGCGTCGTGTTGGTTTTGGTTATTTTACTACTTGTTATATCTCACTTTTCACTAAAAAAGCTTTTGTCGAGCATTTTTTCTTAACTTAAGAAGGTGATATCCATATGTACTGGGATCTATTTTGCCTTCACACATAAGGATGCACAGTTACCTTGACGTAAAAGTTCTCAGTCTGTGACTGTAATACCAAGAAGCATGAGCACGCACTTGTCAATTTGTGGACGGTCTTGCTAATGGAATGGGAAAAAACCCTGTGGATTTCATACACAAAACGCGGAGAGACTCAAATCACCACCTACCCCCATGCACATCTTGCTGACTCCCTGTTGTCGCTGTGTTGTCCCCTTCCTAGTCCCATCATTAATACAGGGCTGAACACAAGGAAGCCCTATGGCATCAGCCTAGCCTAGTATTAAAATTAACACAGAGATCTGCCTAGCAGCTTGGGTCTAACAACCCAAATCAGGTTTACAGGCTTGAGCCACAGTTAACCGGCTTTTTAGGGCGGGAACTGCATCTGCATATCACTGTGCATGCCCACATGAAACAGCATCTTTAGATGTTATCTCTCTGGCTTTGAAAAACATTATTCACTGATACTTAGATGTGAACTTCCTGCAGAAACAGAGAAAAATGCTATGTCTATATGCTTTAATAGTGCAAAGGTTTCTTCTACTATTTAGCAATCCTACCTCTTTATTTCTATGCTGTATCTCTGGATGTATTAAAAAAAAAATATTTAAAAATCAAGGGGCTTTTTTTGAAGTAATTTTGCATTAGTGTACTACTTTATCTGACAAGTTAGCAACAATCTAGAAACCAGAAAGGCTTCCTTCCTAAAATTAATTTGCCTCCTGCCCTCTCAGGGAGTATAAAATTCATCAGTGAATACTGACAAATCTGCACAATCTGATACTGCTAAAAGGAGAATAATCCTGTCATTGCAGTGGAGGTAATCCAGTCTGCCCAGGGTACGCAAAGTGAGCGTACGGGCAAGCGTTTCTGTAAAAGACACCAAGGAACTCCATTTGGGTGAGCGTTTTTAGCGAGCACTGCTCCAGGACACTGGTACACTGGAAAACCTGCCGTGCATCCGCCGCACATAGTGAGAACGTGCTCAGTGCTGGTGTCGTTCTCTCCCGCCAGCCACAGCAGCATTTGTGAGCCCAGCCACAAAGGAACATTGGCATGACACATTCAGACTCAGGGGTGAGATCTATCGAGACAAACACAGACTTCACATCCTCTTGAGAAACTTCCAAACCCCGGTTTCCCACCACAGGTTCCACAGGGCATTTCACACTGAATTCGATCCTTCTCTGGGAAGCTGTTTTTAAATGACCAACCAGGAGCTAGCATGGGCAAATCTCACAAAGGAAGACAATTTTAGCCTTCCTTGACTTCTTGGCTGAGAAAGAAGATTTTACACTCAGGGGCAGCCAAAGCAGCACACAGTCATAAAAGTTGTCTAAGCAATGGTGTGAGTGGTTGAGTTTTGGTATTAGCCTGTAAAACTCCACCAAAACCCCACATAACTGGAAATCTAACATCAGTTTGAACCCATCAGTTTCACATATCCGAAAAACTGACAAACTTCTCTCTTCTGAAAAGAGCACTTGTGTTCACATCTGAGTCTCGGGGATGTGTTTGGTCTTGCCTCATCGTAACGTTACAGCTGTTACGTAAACTGAAACAGAAAAGCCCCTTTATCTACACATCTGTTTAGAAACTCCAGGCAGGGGTTAACAGACTTGGAGCTTCTTGCTTTGTGTGAAAAGCTCTTTTCAGGTATGAGAACAAAGTGAATCCTTCTTTTTTCAGCCAGCATGACGTATAAAATATTTTGATCTAATAACGTCCATAAAAGTTGTTTTAGTGATTCCCATAAGCTAAGGAGCAGGTGCCATTGCTGCAGATGTTCAGTCTTAGTATTTCCTTTACTTCACTCACTGGAGAGCACATGTGTAAGTAAAAGTTACACTCACCTTGAGATGTTTATCCTCACTGGCTACAGGAACACACAAACTTGTCGGTCAGTCAGTTCCTTCGACTATTGCTTCCCTACAAGAGGTGTCAGAAGCACTCTCCTGCAGTTATCTGATCTGTCTGAGCTGTTCCAGTCCTCGGGACCCTCAAGGGTCCAAGAGATCCTTTCCTCTCCTCCGTACCTTGTGCTGCTCAGAGTGAAAGCATTCAAACTCGTCACCAGCTTCAAAAGGGATCACTCAGACCTTTCACACGAGCCTCCTTCCACATAACTTCCTCTCTATCCAATTTCTGATCTAAATCTCATCTCACTCCGACCAGACACGAGTTCATGAAGCAACTAACACAGTAACAACCAAGTGTTGCCACACACTAGTTCACTGTATTTAACCTCAGAAACAGTCACACTGCATTTTGCTGCAGTCTCCCTCTCCCAGTATTTTTCTCCCAGGCTAATCAGCAAAACATGGCAAGAATCTCTTCACAGAAAATATGCAAACCTTTTCACAACATCGTGTCCTGAAAAAAATGCTTTTACATATCTGTAGCTGAGCCTGGATCATATTTTGGAAGCCTGAGACAGCTCGTTGGGTTTTTTCCCCCCTTTATTATCATCCATTACTTGTAAAGGTGCTGCTTCTCGTTACAGTTACACCGATCACAGAAAAACAAACACTTAGGCATATGGAAATAAAACTCACCACGCTGCTCATTTTTTGAAGAGGATGAGCTTGCTCTCTGCTTCCCTAGGCTGTTAAGCTCTTCTGTATTTCCATCCTTTGGTTTTATGACCAGCCGACAGCCTCCAGCAGCACCTTCTGAAGAGGATCTCAGTCGTTTCTCAACAAATCTGCCTTCTCGGTATGGACTGAAGCTGTCGGCAAGATCAACCACAAACAGAGAAGGAAGCAGCAATCGCTACAAAGAACTATCCTCTACAAACATTTTCTTAATGGGAACTCTGCTTTGCTTGAAATGCTTATGCTGAAAGGCGATGGCACAGAGCATGTTCTGCAGAAAGCAGACCCTGCTCACCCAGATAAAACTGTCACCTGGGCCACCACGGCACTGCTCAGCGCAGGGACAGCACACTCGGCACGCTACTGCCAAGCCCACGGCTCCTCACAGAATCCAGAGGGACCCTTGCTCCATCCTTTCCCTTCTTCCCTCATTCTAGGACGTTTCCAAACTGCTGTCCAGTAAAACCCACTAGAGGAACTACCGCTTGGTCCCCTGCTGCCACAGCCTGCCCTGCCTTACCCTGTGTCCAGAGGCAAGTCCAGGTTTTGTAGGGCCAGGTCACAGTTTGTTATCACTGCACAGGACAGGGATGCACATTGGGTTGGGTTTCTGTTTAGCCTCCCTGGCTCAGCTCTGCACCCGCACCCTCCAAACCCAGCCTGCAGCCAGCAGGCCGAACCCCAGTCCCAGTTCCTGCTGTTAAACAAGAACACACCAGGAAAGAGGAGGAAAAATTACATTTTGAGGCATCGGAGTAAATTTAGAGATGGGGAAAGAAAAAACATAGTAAGTGTAACACAGAAAATCTTATCTTCGGCTGCTTTTTGCGAGAGAACAGACATTTTCTATAAGGCTTTTCAAAAAAATCCGTATCACATAAAAATACATAAAGGCATACTCAGAAATACATGGGACATCAAACCTGCTCATACATTAATGTCATATTCACAATGCTATCCATAATGATATCAGCGATGAGTCCTGCGACAAAAAAGATCTATTTTTAAAAATGCACAGAAATATTTTGGATCCACATCTGTTTTTAAATACTATTTTAGCAAAACCAAATGGTCAAGCCAGTCTGTTTGCAACAGAAAAAACTACGTATAACCATACCTTACTGAGCCCATGTAAGCTTTTCCTGTATTTGTTTCATTGCACATGGCAGGGTTTTTTCAAGGGTCCTTTTCTATGCTTGGCAGTTTCTAATGTTAAATACATTCTTCATCACACAGGTAAAACAAAACTGAGCAAAAAGCACATATTGTAACTTCCACTGGAAAGACAAAGGCTGTGTCTAAATAAGAACAGAGATGATTCCTAATAACTGAACCGTGAACATACGCAGCCTTGGCTTTCCAGGTGGTGACAAGCTTTAACAGAACATGTTGCCTCTAACTCAGAGAACAAAATGGCATTTATTCAGCCATTCTTCCTTCCTTGCCTCTTGGAGGAAGGGCACAAATAAACTGTCAACATTTCTCCTCCTGTCCAAGCAGCAGAAATCCCCAGCCATGCAACAGGAGCCAGTTACAATATACTGCTCTTTCTAGGTCTGCAATAGCTGTCAGAGGACGTTTCCTAAACACACACATACGTGGACACATCCATGGATACACGCATATGTGAATGTTCATGTGCATATACAGTTCGAATAAGTTGAATTCTGTTCATTTTATTAACATTTTGAATATTATTTGCATAAACTCTTTGTTTTATATATATACATATGCACATTATGCAGTGTAAAAGTGCCAAAGTTTAGCACTTCAAGTGACAATTCTGCTGGCAACACAGGAAAAAATAATACGTATTTCAAGATATAAATACCCTCAGAAATTAATGAAATAATGAAATTTCACTAATTTTTTTCACACATTGTGGAGGGGTTATAAACTGCCACACATGTCCTATTATGAGCAAAATAGAAGGTGTTCCCTTTCAGTCTTCACATTTAACATAATTAGTTCTGCTTACCACTTTATAGCAGGGACCCTTACAGAGTGAAAGTCAGCTACAGTTCTTCTACGACACCACTCATTTTCTGTATCCAACATCCTCATCCCTAGTGCCATCATCCCAAAAGCCGCAACAGGGGAAAAAGGGAACAGCAGACACCTCTGCAATGGTATTATGCCATTCCAGATAACCCTTTCCAATTTAAACTGGACAATATCTCTGATCCTACAGCCAATCTAGGACCTAAGAAGAAGCCCCTTGTATCTTAGAATGATGAGGTTTTTAGAATACTAACAAGAAGTCAAGTAAAGAAGAAGGATCAAGGAAAAGTGAGAGTCTGAGAAGGCTTTCAATTACATCAGGCTCCTTGTCTAGGACAAAATACAATTTGCATCATTATCATATCATGGGAACAATCAAAAAATAGTCTACACCGTATTCTGTACAGATATCTGAATCTTGGTCAAATACACAAACCACCACTTTGTAACACTTTCCAATTGTAAAGTCCAGTTATTGCTGAAACCAAAGTCTTTACTCAATGCTGCATTAGACAGACGTTCAGGTTTTGTGTTTTATGGAATGGATTTTGGATGCACATTTTTTCATCTGGCATCACACAAGACAGAGTTTGACATACTGAAGGAAAGTAAATAAACTATTTTGAAAGCATTTAACTGCAGCCAGAGTAATGGTGGAATATTTCAGGACCTGCTCTTCCTCAGGAGCTTGGCCACAGCTCAGTGTGAGCTCCTGTGCTGAAGTCAATGCAAAGGAGAAACAGGCAAAGTGCAAACAAAACATCTTCCCTCTTGTTAGCAATTTTAAAAGTTGATCATACGGAAATAGTTTCCTTTCACTCTCGTCTGGACCAAGATGTTACAAAACGCAAATTAATCTCAGAAATCATTTCAAGTCATGTATTTAATCCACACAGGAGATCTTTGGAGGAACCATCCAATTGTACAGTGTTAGGCCTTTATCTTGCCTACAGCAGTTGTATGACTATAAAATACAGGAGGGTACAGGGCAGGAATTACACAACAAGCTCTACATTTTATATATGGCCGTATCGTGTCCAAAGAAACAACATGCTCAACTTCCAGACAGTGACTGTGAGGGCAGAAAGAACCCCGCATGTGTTAAAACAGGTTAAATTGTCAAAATATTACACCAGTGTCTCCAGAGAAATCTACTCCACCAGTGCACCAGCTGGAAAACAAAGCCCAGTGTTTTTCTTGCAGCTTCTGCCAAGCGGTTCCTCACCCCCTGTGCCGGAGCAGCACTCGCTGTCGGTTCGGAACTCCAGTGGATGGAGCCACGGAGCTGCTTTTCCATCGACTGAGGGTGAAAAAGCAACAGCCGGTGCCTTTCGCATTTCTCATCGCCTGTGAGGCAACATTTAGGACTTGAAATTATTTGTGAATATTACCATTATCAGAATCCCACGTGCATACCGAAAGCTAATACATCCTTATTCAGAGAACTGTGACGCACAGGCCAGCACAAACCCTCCCTTGATAAACAACCAGCCTGCGACCACCTCTCAACACTTTCTAAACAAAGCTTTCCTAAAAGATGCTCTCCTTAAAGATGTACGTCCTAGAATATCAAACAATATCTTCCACACAAAGAACAAAACTGAATTATCTAAGTTGAAACTGGGAGCTGACAGGACCTGCAGCTGAGAAGCCTCAACTTTACATCGGAGCAGAACATCAGTGCTCATCTGCTCCCTGCCTCTCTCCTCCACAGCAGTATGACTGTCAGCCTGCACTCACAGTTGAAGGAAAACAACACATTTTCTTTAATGCTTTGAATCGGGAACCATGTAATAAATCAAAACACACAGGACTAACGTGTGAATCTTTACTGTGAACACACTCCACCCCTCCAGTGAGCCCGACCCTACTGCAGGAGGCAAGGAGCACAGGACAGACACAGTCTCTATACACCAGCTGGCTCCAGACTTAGACGGAAATTAAATTTACCCCAGGATACTACAAATACCCACAAAACCACATGAAAAATACATATTTTTAATTGCTGGTGAGCCAACAAAGTCCTCATGCAGCTGATACACTTCCAAGGAGCAGCCCTTCAGCCAACAGATCGCATCGTGCCCTGTGGCTCCCACCCAAACCATTAAACTTCCACCATTCAGATCCCAGCACTACGTTGTCCGCAGCATTTCAGCATTATCGCCTTCAACACTGTTCCAATTTTACTCCAATATTATTTGTCTCTCTAGTACATCTGTGACTTATTTTTAACAGCCCAGCTCCCAGAGGTCACTACATGTCAGCAATCCTGCACAGACAGAGAACATAAGAGCCAAAAAGGCCATTACAAGATTGTTTTACATTTAAAACAAAAGCAAACAAACACAAACCTGCATATAAATTCTTAGGGCTTTAGTTGTTATCAAGGATAATGTAACTGGATTAATAGGGCCTTACTGAAAATCAAAACCCAAACGCCTGTACAACAGAAGGCACTAGCTAAGGTGGGATTGTTGATACTGAAACAATTTGGTTTTGCAAACAAAACGAGTGAAATTTCCTCTAATACATAACGGGTCCATTTGCTGTTATGAATAACACTCTTCCCTTTTCTTGCCTTGTGCATGTCACCCTTGCAGCGTGGTACAGAGCTCAAGAATTTCTTTTGTGGAACAGCGGCCGCAGTTGTGTTCTCTCTGTGAGTTTTTACAAGCTAATACCATGTCTGCACTTGCTTGGAGTTTAACTTTTCTCAACAGTTTTTATAAACAAAAGAATAGCCAACACAGGAAGCTAGACTTAAAAAATGATGTGTGTCTACACATGCACACACACACAACTCCACACACTTTTTCCTTCTGCACTGAAAACCAATTCAGCAAAAGAGCTTTTATATACATGGGGAAAAAGAACACAGAATCTGAGCACTGAGGTACATCCCAAGGCAAGACAGGAGATTTCTTTCAGCTCCCTGTGTCCTGCCTGCAGCCCAGGCCTGTCCTTATTTTCAAGTGCTCAGGCGCTTTCAGGAAATAAGAGGCAACAGGCAGATAAATTTGCAATAAATAAACCTGAAGACACACCCCCCCCCCTCACAACCCCATCTCCCATTCTGCCTGGCCTTGTACCAGCTGAAGACAGCTATTTCATAAACCCGTAACTGCCATTCCCAGGGCTGACATCAGAGTAGAGCTGTCACAAACATTCAAAGAAAACTGGCGATAAGTTATCTATATATCCTCTCCCACCCAGGGGCCTCACCCCCTCACCCTTTCCTGGGGGCATGGGTGCTACCTGGGCATAGAATAAATCACATCACAGAACTGAAATAGTTATTAAAAAAAAAAAAAAAACAAAACCACAAAACAAACACATCCACACCACCATCAAGACAAACAAAAACCCCACAAAACCCACAAAAAATAAACTCCGTGTTTTTCCCCTGTTTTCTTCCCTCCTTCCCCACCTTTCACTGCACTTAGAGAACAGATGCATTTGATCAATCCCGTGCTGGCTCTGGGTCTAAAGCACAAGTGAAGGCCATTTTTCTTGAGGGCCATTTGACAGAGAAAGTTGCAAGGGAAAAAAAACCAAAACCAAAACATGCTCTTGCCAAAGCTTCGGGCCCCCCCAGCTGCCCTTGGCCCACGCTGAGGATGGCAGGAGAATTACAGAAGGCAGAGCTCTCTCAAACAGAGATGTCTGGCAGCTTTCATCACATTACTGTTGGAAGTCTGGCAAAAACGCTCCAAAACTGCAGGAAAGTATCCTGAGGATACATCTTCCTCTTCCTGTTCTATGAGCACAGCTGGAATAAAATTTCCCTACACTTTTACAGAATCTTTAAAGATAATCCGTATATGCATGTTTCCACTTACTGTTTTGAGTATTTTTTTCAGAGTATTTTCGGTAAGTCAGAACAACAGAACCAAAACAAGGCCAGTTCCGAGCCCTATGACCACTTCTTCGATGCATTGCCTTTCAATTTTTGACATGTTTTACACAATTTATTATCTTTTATATTCTAGATCTATGTTTTTAGGGTTTCTACTGCAATTGCTTGAAGAAAAAAAAAAAAGTGCTACAAAAATTCTACCACATTCTTTTCTTTCTTAAAAATGCTCCAATACTCAAAGGTATTTTGTTGACAACGAGTTTGATATGAAAGAACAAAGAGCAGATCTCCCAGCAGTCATCACCTAATATGCATGAGAAAAGTCCCCGAGCCAAGGTGCTCTGTTCAGCAGGGACTGAGAGCAGATGCCAGCAGAGATCAGCAGAAATGCCATTCTCACCCACCCTCACTCCACACCGCCTCACACGTGCAGCAGAGATGACAAGCAGCCCCCTTTCCCACTGAATTCCTCTCTTAAGTCACACTTCAGTTCAATAAAGCTGGAACACCCACAGCAAACTCACTGCCATTGCTCTCCGGGCTGAAAAGCAAGAAAATTATTCCAACCCTGCAGTCACCGTAAAGCGTTCGAGCCCCAGAGAGGTGGGACCCCGCAGCCTGCATTTAACCACACGGGAGGTAAGGAAGGGGTATGGAGAAGACATCATTTCCAGGAGAGCGTTCAACTACTCCCAAATTATTCTGCATCTGCAATGCCACACAGAGATTACTTTAGAAATCTGAGGAATGTGGCCCACCATATCTTGAGGGCAGCAGGAAATATTCCAGAAGCTTCCTGAAGCCTGTCAGGGGGTTAAACCCAGAAGATTCATCCATTTGGCCATATTAAGCTTCACCAATAGGAAAAACTTAAAAAATACAATAAAATGTGAAAAAAAGAAATCCATGCTCACCATTTTGCCAAAATGTGACAAAATGTAATATAGCCCATTGCATAAAATTTGGAATTGTTACACACACACACAGCAAAGTATTTTAAGCAAGGTTATTAAAATAAAACACTTCAATTAACAACATTACAATTACCAAATACAAGGAAATACAATTCCCTGGTGGAAAGCCGTACGGCTTCCTTTTGGAGGCTATTTCTGTGGAAATAACACACAAATAACTTCATGCCAATTCTCAAGCAACATTTTTGCTTTTTTTTTTTTTAATATTTGTTAAAGAAAAGCACAATAGCAGATACTTTAGGAGGAAAAGGAAAGGGTTATCAACTTATTTTGATTTCACCTGAGGCACAAGCAAGGCAAGATCTTTCCAACCCTTGTTCTTGCCTCCCCTGCTGTAAATCACGTTTTACAGGAACAGATTCGGATCTAACCAACGTCAGGCAGAGTTTTTACTCGCTGTACCCATCTTCTGGGAGCCCGTTCACTTTCCACATGTGGCAATTCCTTCCCGCTGAACTCAGATGTCCCCTGAGCCGCCCCAAGGCCGGCAGGCTTTCTTCCTGCAGGTGAACTCGGACAGCATTACAGTTTTCACTGTTCACATGCCAGGTTGTGTCCCAGTGCAGCAACCACGCAGTGATTTTAACCTCTGAGCAGGTTAGAAGAGAATCCTCCAGCCCCTGAGCCATCAATATCGCTCCCAAGGGATGATGAGCACATTTCATGGAAAGCTCAGTCACCATCCTCACCAAACCCCAACCGCCCTGCTGACAGGAGTCTCCTGCACAACTGCAGCCCAGACACTGGGCTTACTCTGCTTTCCTGGAAAAGCTTTGCCATAAACAAAGAGCACACCATCCCCTGTCCCAACAGTTCACACAAGTTCTACTTTCTGTTTTTCCATCACTAATCCCACAGCGGCAACAGTAAAAGATGTTTCTGATGTAGGAACCCCCTCAGAGCTCTGTTCCACCAGCACTACACATCCCCACACCTGCGCTCTGTTCTTGCCAGAGCCATGCGACACTCGTGTTAAAGCAGCTTCACTATTCTGCCGGGATGAACTGGCCTCCCTTCCTGAGGGGGCATAAGGAACCAGAAAATGCTTTCAATTTTTAAAGTGTTTTGGTGTTTTTTTTTTTTAATCAGTATTTCCAACAAGTTTTCACAAATCAAAGAGAATAACAGTGCAAACGTTTATGTTACTGGAGGACTGATGTGTACCAGTGCAGCCACCCCCAAAACTAAGCACCCCTGCTGCCTTCTGTGCCTCTAACCCAAGCGGTCAGATTTCAAAGCTCTGCGATTTCAAAGACTCAGGTAAAAATCCTTGCTGAACCCCTGGTTTCTGTGTATTGCTCCTGACATCTCACAATGCCTCCAGACAACTACATACCGCCCCGGAGATCCGTCACAGCTACCCAGGGAGTCACTCCCTGTGTCCCACAGCAGACTGCTGGGCCAGTTCCCGTGACCAGAATCACCGCGACCTCCAGCACGAAAAAGGAGTGAGACGTTCAATCAGATGAGAGGATTGCTTTTTGCTCTGCAGACTGAGGTTGAGAAGGGGGAGGGAATCCCCGTTCCTGGCAGGTTTAAGTACAGCCCTAGCTTCCGTGACTACTTTTTTTTGTGACTACAGGATTTTAAAAGGTAGAATAATGGCGGGGGGGGGCTAACTGTGGCTACAATCCTCTACCAAATTTTCTGTAAAATGAAACAAAAACCAAAACCCTATGCACATTTTTTTCTTCACTTATTCCTTAAATGTGTACAGAATGAAGCTCATCTTACCCACACACCAAGTCCCACCAAAGTATCTGTCGATCAGGACAGCGAGTGATGTTAAGCAGATGCCCGCAGCCCCACTCCACCCCTGGTTAAGACAGACAGACGTACTGCTCCCATCAGAGCAACAGCCCACAGAACTCCGGGCACTGTGCTCAGTAAAACATCTCAGCCAAAGCAGGTTACAATTTCCCCGTTAAATATACAGTGAGAGATAAAGTTAAATTCTGAAGCGCTTGAGACTGACACAGGTGGGGTTTGGGCTGTTGTTTTACTTTTAGTAAGAAACACATTTCATTTTACTGCAAGGACAATATGCAGTAAACAATAATTCAACATTTCTAATATTCTTTCACCTCCCTTTTAAGAAGGGAAATGTAAAAGAAAAAAATGTAAAGAAGGAAATAGATTTCAAAAAAACCATGGGGGAAAGAAGTAGAATGTAATATAAAGAGGGAAACAGAGTATGAGAACAAATACTTTGAGTGACAAGGTAACTGAGGTTAACATCTGCCCCCTCGCATTAAATATCTAACTATAACGAAATCTTCTCTGTACCCAGACTGGTTATCAGAGTAGAACACATTTCAGGACACACTCAGCTGCTGAATCCGTGTGTTTGCACATCAGCTAGTAGTCTATCAAAAAACCATGGTACCTTCTGCTCAATAATCATTCATAAAGTCCAGATCAACACAGAACATACTTGAAATCGCAGCCAGTCCTGAATAAACAGATACTAAGAAGCAGATTTTTTTTTCCTAGTTGACTGTATCTGGCTTACGTACTCTGCCTTCTTCTCTCACGTTACTAATTGACCACAGATTTTTTATAAAATGCGTGCTAAATCAACAAACAAGACACATTTTACTCCCTTTTGAATTCAATTTTTATCCCATGCTTCCCCGTGTGTACTTTCAGCAGTAAACAAACCGGTTAAAGCTGTTCAGCTCTGAGGAGCCCTTACAGCAGTCTCAGGACAGCAGTCTGACACATCTTTTCCCACAGCGCACCAGATTCTCTCTGTCACGGCACCATCTGTACCGACACGGGGACTGAGTTCCTAACCCGCTTCCCAATTCTCCGACACAGATGAAGCTGCTCCTGTTCCGTCACCCTAACGATGTTTCTGGCCGCAGAGCCCGGCACCGCGCTGTACCTGCCCGCGGGGCTGTGCCGGCCCTCCGGTAACAGCCCTGCCCGGCACTCTCGCCGGGACAGAGGGGATGCCACACCGCTGGACACACTGACACCACCGAGCCTCTAAGCCCACGACCCATCTTTTTACAAAGATGATGCGACTGTAAGAAAACCTTTCCATCCCTTTGATGCCACGAGCTCTTGTGCCGTTCTAGGTGAGCAGAGGGGGGAAGTGGCACCACAGGTCCCTACAGCCATCAGCTTCTAGAGCAAAGCAGGATAACCCTCATCTCAGCATCGATACAGAGAGATGGTGACTTGTTTTGAGACTTATTTACTTATAGCAAACTGCTTAGCAACTTATTTACTTACTTATAACAAGACGCAGTATTACTTATAGTATTTTTGAATATTGCTAAGAATCCTGCTTGCCCAGACCGTTCTGTGGAATTTTACCAAGGACTGCTGTGTTCAGCAGGAGTTCACTGCGAAAATCTACCACGAACTGCAGTGTTCAGCAGAACATCATGGTTCTGTCCTTGGGGAACGGATGTGCTCCAACCAGTTGGGAGTTTGGTAATGAGTAAAGATACCCATGTACGGATGGTAGGAGTTGCATTGGTTCTCTTGGATAAGATAGAATGAATAAACATGATGAAAAACACTCTTGTTATTCAAGAAATTGGCCAAGAGAATCTGCGCATGCTCCGGGGCAAAACCAAGGTGAGGAGGACTGTGAGCCTTCCTCCCAAAGCCCCCCGGGGCCCCCCCAGGAGGCGATGGGCAGGGGCAGAGAGACAGAAACTGCTGACACCAGCCTCCAGAACCCGCACGTGTCCGTTTGTGTTCTGTAGCCCAGCGGATATGGATCTCCGCACTCGGGGAGGGTGGGTGAAATGTGCGGGGGGTGCAGGCTGTGGGGAGAGATCCCCTTGCGCCCCGGCCGCAGTAAAACCTCCCCGCGGGGGGACTCGGGGCCAGTTGCAGAGGCTGTTTACCCCCCGTCACCCCCCCTCCCCCCAGAGTCTAACCCCCCCCGGTCAGTATGTGCTGGACAGAAACCGCAGCTGGGCAGCAGAGGGGGGAGGACACCCCCAGTCACACGCACGGTACGGGTGCGCAGCCAGGGAATAAAGCGAACCGCAGCTTCTCTATGCCAAGAGACTCACTGCCCCCCGCCCGGCCCGGCCGCCTTACCCGCCCGGGCTCCTCCAGCGCCGGCTCCGCTCGGTGCCCGCCGGCGGCGGACGGGGACGGGCCGGGAACACGCGGCGCCGCCGCCGCCCCCATCGGGGGGTGTCGGTGTTTCCGCCCGGCGCGGGGGGATGATCCGTCCGGAGCGGCGCCGCCCCGGCCCGTCCGTCCGTCTGTCTGTCGGCCCGTCCGTCCGACACGGTGCGGCCGGGCGTGTGTCCGTGTCTCTGTCCGTGTCTGTCCGCGTCTCTCCGCGCTGTGTCCCCGCCGTCCCGCGGGTCCCGCCTGTCTCCGGGCCGGTGCCCGCGCGGGTGCACACGCGTGTCGCGGCGGGTGCGGCGCGTCCCCGCGTCTGTCCGTGCCCGCGCGTGTCCCGTCCCCACCCGGTGCGGGGGCCCGGGGGGTGGCGGGCAGGAGGCGGCGGCTGCGGCCTGGGGGCGGCGGGGCTGGCGGCGGCGCTGGGGCTCTGCGTGGCGGCGGTGCCGAGGCCTCTTCCCCCGCCTCTGCTCGCTGCGGCCGCGGTTGCTCCCGGCGTTATGGGGGAAAGGCTTGGGGGGTGTGGGGGTGTCTGTCTGTCTGTCTGTCTGTGTGAAAAGTTCCCGGGGCTGCTGCGGGGCTGCAGGTGGCGGGTCGCGGCCGGGGCCGTGGCGGGGCCGCGCGGCAGCGTCCGTGAGAGCGGGGAGCGCTGCGGCGCCCCGCCAGGAGGGAACATTTCTCCTTTGCATTTCGTTAAAAGTCAGCACTGGTGCGTTACGGCTTGTATCAGCTGCCAGCTGTGAGGTGTGGAGCCTTCCCAAGGCCTGTGCTGCTGGCAGCGCTGCGGGCTGCGTGTGCTGCTGCGTGCGGAGACAGCCTCTGCAACTGGCCCCGAGTCCCCCCGCGGGGAGGTTTTACTGCGGCCGGGGCGCAAGGGGATCTCTCCCCACAGCCTGCACCCCCCGCACATTTCACCCACCCTCCCCGAGTGCGGAGATCCATATCCGCTGGGCTACAGAACACAAACGGACACGTGCGGGTTCTGGAGGCTGGTGTCAGCAGTTTCTGTCTCTCTGCCCCTGCCCATCGCCTCCGGGGGGGCCCCGGGGGGCTTTGGGAGGAAGGCTCACAGTCCTCCTCACCTTGGTTTTTCCTGGAGCATGCGCAGATTCTTAAATAACAGGAGTAATTGAAGAATAATTATATACTCGTATTTTGAAATAAAATGCACTTTTAAAAGAGTATTTTGTAATCTACCTGTTTACTTTCAACACTGGATCAATTTACTTTCATTTTCTTTAGCAAATTCTCACTGCCCAGATTCTGAGATGAACAAAAATCGTTAAATTTTGGATTAATAAATGAATTGTTGATCTGTAAAACGACTGAAAAAATGACTAAAAAGCAGTTCTTCAACTTGCGCTCTGGCATGAGGTTTTCTACTTTTCTAGTGTTCCCTTCATACCTAAAACTATCTGCTAGCCTTCAGAATCTTCGTGAACTCTGTCGTGTATTAAGCTACATTGTGATATAATAACAATTACTTACCGGGTCCTGCAGAGATAACCAAGAAGTTTGGGTTACTCTTGCAATGAACTTTTATTCTAAATGGCCACTATAATGGGATGATGGAGAAAGGGATGCAGAACAGTATGATTGTTTGGTGGTTTGGTGGGTTTTTTAAATTATATCTTCCTTGTCAGACATGGGTTTTAGCAAGGTTGTGGTCTGTGTGCGAAGCTTTTTCCTTGGTAAACAGTCGCTTTGCACTGGAGGAAGAGTGGCTGGTCTTGTTTCATCGTGATGTGAACCCCACTGCAGACCCTTTCCCCAGCTATCAGAAACTTGCTATGTAAATTTGGAATAGGATGAAGAAAGCTTTCTTCTTAAAGAATCGGCAGCTATCAGCTTCAGATTGACTTGTCTTATAGAAGAGACTTCAGAAGCTTTATGTTACGCGATCAGAAAGCAAAGCAAGGTTTTTATTTTCTCTCACAGGATGGAACCGAATTTGGATAGGGAGGACTTTTTCAGACCATCCTATATTGCTACTGTTGAGCCACTTCGAAGAACGGCACCAGGAAGTGCAGAAGATCTTAAATCAGATCTCTCCTCATTTGTCTTTGGTTTATTCAAGCCTGAACACCAGCCAGGTAAGAAAGCTTTA
Organism: Athene noctua; assembly: GCF_965140245.1. Taxonomy (NCBI): domain Eukaryota; kingdom Metazoa; phylum Chordata; class Aves; order Strigiformes; family Strigidae; genus Athene; species Athene noctua. Next base: position 2,095,695 of record NC_134067.1, on the reverse strand, counting down.
ATGTTTGCATTGTTTGGATATTTTTAATAAGCTTAGTCTTTTCATCAATAAGACTTTTACAGAGGAGATGAAAAGCATCTTTAGTATGGTTTTGGGTTGGAGGAGATAGATAGGATTAGACAGAGTTGTGTGGCACTGCAGTGACACTTCGTTGCGTGCATTGGTCCTGCTGTGAGTGAGGCTAATTGCCAGCTTGGAGCAGCTTAATCACAGAAAGCGTTTGTGGGTTTCATTCTTGATCTCTAATTGCCTGAACGTGTGTGTGTGTATATATATACACGCTGTGAGATAACTCTTAAGTTATCACAGCAACCTTCTGCAGGGGCCTAGGCACTTGTGAAAACTGATGTAGTAAATTACTTTTGCTTCCCTTGTCATCCAATAAGTCTGTTCAGAACAGCCTGGTGAAAATAAAACTGCCTTAACATGCTAGCTATCTAATAAAGAACCTAGTCAAATTTCTAACTTCCTTTTTTTTCTTTTTTTTGATTTAAGAGGAGCAGTTGGAGCCTAAGGGACACATACAAGTTTGCCTGCATGTGAGGCCATTTACATTGTCAAAAAGAGAAAATGAATTGCAGGTGTGATATTTATAGAGTTTAAAAATACCTTAAACGTATGCTTGGAGTTTTTGTTGGGTTTTGTTTTTTTTGTTTTTCTGCTGAGCTTTTCATACTCTTTTCATACCTGCATTGTTTCTGCTTCCTTTTAATAGAAATGTGTTTTACTTAAGGATTCAACAAGCGTCACACTGAAGCTTCCCTAAAATTCTTTGAGCCGACCCAGGGAAAAAATTGCTGAACGGATGATGCAGAGGTTCACTTTTTCACGAGTAAGTGAATTGTCTTTAGAAGTTATTATTTTTTTCCTGGAAAAATTGTTTAACTTATATTATTTAATAGCAAGCAAACTAGATTTTTAAACTGTCAACAACTGTCTTTAAGATACACATGAAGAATTGAAAGGATTCTTTAAAAGTCTCTCATGATTGCTGAAACAAAATAAAGATGTTTCTTGGTAATGCCCAGGTGTTTGGACCTGAAACAACTCCAGAAGAATTCTTTGAAAGTACCATGAAGCAACCGGTACAAGATTTCCTAGATGGATATAATCATCTTATTTTTGCATATGGCATTAGAAATGCTGGGAAAACCTACACATTCCAAGGTAGAAGTAGAAATGCATTCTTGAATGAAGTTCCTTTTTTTTTTTTTTTTTTTTTTTGAGAGGGTTACTTCTAGCAGAAATATTATAACTCTTTCCTTTATGTAAGTTGTAGGCCCTATACATTGGCTTCTCCTGAATAATAATAAATAACCTTTGAAAGTCTCCTTCCATAACCGATATCACTGAACTGCCAAGTGACACTCACTGCCAGAGGTTACATAAACACACAGTGGTATTGCTTTGTAAGGCTGTCATAATTTCAGCCAGGTGTGTGAGACTTCTTTTTTTCCTCCAGGTATCTAGAGGGAGGAGGGGGGAATTAAGAAAATGTGTTCTCTGTATCAGAATGTGAAAAGTGTTAAGTTCAGACTAATATTTTGGGGTTTTTTATCATTATTATAAAGGTCATATACATCTTATATGCCTTGTCTTCAAATAAGGAATAGTATTTGAGTCTGTTTCAGTTACTACAGGCAGAGCATAAATATTTTGAAACATTTGAATACTTCCCAGTATTTCTGTCTTGTCTCAAGTTTCTGAGTTTATCAGTACTATCCTAGGAGACCTTGTCTCCTCGTGTACTGTTTCTGTGCTGTTAAAGCTCAGTATCCTTTCTGGTCAGAAGATGTCATTCTTTAATTATTTTTGGAAGCGTTTTAACAAATAAGGTGATTTGATATACGTGAAACAGTTTCTCCTATAATGAACTGGCAGTTCTAGAGGCTATAATGCTTCTTTTATACACAGAAGTAGAAGGACAATGAGCCTTGTGCCATGTGAACTTGATCTTTATTGAAGTGACATTGTCTTCTACGGGATCTTCTGTTGGGTAGATTATAACTAAAGACCACTGCCAGTATTTTCAGTTAGCATTAACGTGGGGCAATAATGGCATGCTCTGTCCTAATAAATAATAGGTAAATAACAAACCCCCAAATTCCTAAAGTGTACAGTCCCCCACGCGTGACTAGTTTGGGCTGTATTGTGTGGGTTCTCAAGAATTTTTCATTCATGTCTTTTCAGACTCTGGAGACTTTTTCATGGTATTATATTTTTCTAGGACTTAACTATCAATTTGTGATAAGAACTGTCAGGGCAGAACGTTGCCTACAGGGTGCTGTGATTTCCTCTGCTGTTATTCCCAGTATTGTCAGTACAGCCTTTCCTCTCTGGCATTCCGTGGCAGTCTGTGTTCGGTCCATGGCAAGGGACATCAGGGGAGGATGCAACAGTTTTTTAGGGCTGTTCATTGTTTGCCAGTGTCTGTTACTTTGCTCGTGTTAGATTGAATTACAAGTGGCTTTAAAAGAAACAAAAAATTATGAGTAGATGAGGAGGAACAAAGGAAATCCAGCAGTACTTTAACTTAATATGTTATTTGGTTCCTAGGTTGGTGTTTGAGTGCAACTAGGTTTGACAGGGTCCTGACTTGGGCAGCACAGCTAGTGCTGTGACTGCTGAAAGCCCATCTGCCTCAGGAGCAGTAGGAATTATTGAGGCTGGAAGATAATGCTGTCAGTCTGAGACCGGGTCGTTGCTTCTCTTCCATTCTGCCCTCTTTCCTCTCCTCTGTGGCTTAGAAATCAAAGTGAAGTGAACCATTTTTAAACTTGCATTTGGATTCAGAAAGATCAAGTGTGCACTGAGGCTTTTATTTGACTGCTTTTTGCCTTTCAGGTGCAAAAGTAGGATGCTTTGGTAGGAAAGGGTCTGGGACAGGGAAAGGAGTGAGTCTTCATAAGGCTTCTAGAACTTTTTTGGTAGGGTCTGTAGAATTAGTGCAGGACTGCAGCTGAGAGAGGAGTCATCAGTTGTATTTCCAGATTACTTCCTTGAGAGAGAGAGTGAAGGCAGCCTGTGAAATGCAACTGGAAAGCTGCAAATCTCTATTGAATGTGTGTGATTGTGGTTGGTTTGGTTTTGGTTTTTTCCTTAAGGTTAAGCTTATGCAGAACACCCCATCAGTTTTTGTTTTAAGTTCTGCTCTTACCGTCTAAGGGTAGAGCATGAGCTGTGGCTGAAAGCCAAATACCTTTTGAAACACTCTTAATGACATTTCGGTTACCCTGAGAATACAGAAACCCACTGCTTCGTGCTGTAAGTGGCCTCCAAATTTCTTGTGTATGCCTTGAGGTTGGAATTGCTTATCTTTCTGTCTATGCTCATTTGTATACCTTGTTCACAGTAATAATGAAGGTCTTTCTTTGGTGTCTTGCTTTCAGGGACAGAAGATGAGGTCGGGATTCTGCCAAGGACTCTGGATCTGTTGTTTAAAAGTGTTCAAGAGAAGCGTTACACAGCAATGGATTTCAAACCCCATCGGTGTAGAGATTTTATAAGGCTGACTAGAGACCAAGTGAGAGAAGAAACCCCCGTTAAAGATTCACTACTTCACCGAACAAAAGAGGTAGAGGAGCACTTCTTTCTGTACTGATGAGTACACGCATTGTTCGAGAGCTCGGTGCTGTTCATTTTCCAATGGCAAGCAATTCTCTCTATTTAAGGATGGATGTGTCTTTGCTGTCAGGTAGCTGTTCAGATTAGCAGCAAAGTGAGCAGTATTGCTGATGAACCCTGTTCTGTGGATTTCTGCCTTGTGGCTGAATACTTGGTAGAATGCAAACACTGAGCTTTTTCCTATAGCTTGGGCATCTGATAATTTATCCTCTGGGATTACTGGTGCTTAATAAGGATGGAATGCAAATAGTCTCACCGTCTGTGGGGATGCTGGTAGGTCTGCTCCTTTAAACAATTTACTCTCTTTCAGGATATTTGAAAGAAATTAATGATTTTGAGGTTGTTCCCCTCTTCCAGTCTGTGCAAATAACCTCAAAGGAAGCAAAAGGTTTTTTTGAACAGCAGAGCTATAAAGCTGTTGGACTTCTAAAGATTTGAATGCAAACAGGTTTCTGCTGGACTTTTCTTAAACAGAAGGCTGTTGAGTAGTCCAGAAATACACTTCAGTGCCTGGAATTCTAAAGCTGCCGAGTCCAATTACAGTTACGGGGATTGTATTTTGTATAAGCATATCTTTTTCCTGGTGTCTAATTCTGAAATGAATGTAAGTCTGCCGAGGACTCTGGATATGTTGTGTAAAAGTATTCACGTAGGAATACGAGCAGTTGGAACTAGAAAGGGACTGCAGTGCATTTTTTGTTTTTAGTGAAAAGAATTAAGTGTCTCCCTAGTGGTATGGTGGGTTATCATACAGCGTTGTGGCTGGTGTGGGATGGAATGTATCTCCTACCTTGATGTTTCTCCGAGTTAGTTAACTAGGATTCTCCAGTGTGGAAGGCAGGTGGCAGCAGAATTCTTCAAGACTTCACTTCAGAAGCACAGGCATATGTTATACCGAGCTCTAGCAGTCTTCAAGGGCTTCAGATAAAACAGCCGTGTGTGTGTCCCCTGTAGTTTTGCCACTAAATTGATAAGCTGAAGTATTGTTCTTGCAACAGCAGTTTTCAAAGTTTGCACCTCCTTCAGCAGAGAGGTTTGGGTGGGTGTTTTCTATGTGTAAAGCTTAAACCTGAAAGTTTTGATTCCATATGTATTGAACTATTTCAGGAATCACTTCATGGAATCCCAGCTTTATATGACATATGCTCTTGACAAAACATTAAAAAAGCCCAACCCAGAACGTTTTTTAATCCCTGTTTCTTCTCTTAAGCATACTGGTTTTGGTAGACAAGTGGCACGTCTTTGCAGTTTTGTGCCTAAAAAACCCAAACAACCAAAACTAAGAGTGGGAATGGAGTGTATGTGTATTAACCCCTATCTGTAGGGATTTGTTTTACCTTTTTAAAGACTTCAGCAGAAGGAAGTTTTCCTTTTCTTTCTAAAACCTAGGCTGTATTTCAACTGTGATACAGCCTGTATCACGTAGTAGTAAGTTGCTCACTTCATTTCTTAAGTGAACAAGTGTTCTGCATTTACCTCTGTTTCTGAGAGTTGACCTAGGAAGCCGTAAGATACGGAATCCTGAATTAGCAAAGTAACAACAATAAAAAATTTCCAGACTCTCTACATTCACCAGGTTAAGAATAACGTGTAAACTACAAGCAGACTTCCACAAATCATCCTGTTAAATCACCCTGTTACTCTGTGGGGTCCCACCCCTCTGTTTTTCTGTGGTGAGTTTCCCTCTGGCTCAGGGAGCTGAAATGATCTGTACTGTGACAGGGCCTGAGGTAAGGGGGGTCAGGAGCGAGTGTTAAGGTAAGAACAGTCCTCTCAGTAGGAGCGTGCAGGTGCGCTGAACTAGACATGATGTGTAGTCAGGATCTTTGTACTGGCATATTGCATCGACGCTGTAGTACTGTCCAGGGGAGCTGTTACACGAGTGACTGGTGATGTACTGCCAGTGATGAACCTTAAAGTCTCTGTTCTGTTTTGCAGGTAGACTATCGAGATGGCACGAACTGCAGAGCACCAGTTGGTTGTAAGGGTATGTTTATATTAAAGAATTGCAATTAAAACAGGCAAAGAAGCTTTCCTAAGGTCAACAACTGACTTCTGGCCTGCAATAAAATGACTGCTTGACATTTTTATATGCCTGTGAATTGGGTAGTGAGTAAGTTATCTGGCCAGAAAACACAAAGATAAAATGGTTAGAAGTATACCTGAACAGGCATTAAATGAGATGAAGCTATGGCAAGGACAAGTAGTACTACTTATGCTATGGGCTCCAGTGGTATCCTGACCCTGTATGTAATCAGAGAAACCTAATTCTGGCATTTAAAACCTAGCCAAATACTAGGTTTGCTTTAAAATGTTAGAATGTCATGTACTCGTCAGTTTGATTCTCTGTCTTCTAAAGGCATTGAAGAGACTTGAATAATTCTAACAAAGCTGCATGTCTTTGAGAGACTTTGCAAGTGGGAAAGGAAGTGGTAGCTGACAAATCTGTAGGGTAAGCAGTGACTTCCAGATATTGAAGAAAGGGGAGAAAAATTCCAAGGGATTTTTGTCCGGGGCAAGTGCTTTTTAGAAGTCTGCTGTAATACCATTTTTCACTTATTAATTTTTTTAATGAAATTCATTTTACGAGGTCTACACTGACTTGTAATATTTTGTACTTGGCAAATTTGGAAGAACTCTTAAAAGGCTCAGAACAATCTAGCACAACTGTGAAAAATCATGTGAAGTTTTCTCTTTGGGTTTCATTTTGTGAGATTTACAATGAATATTTTTATGATCTATTGATTCCTGTATCAAATGACAAGAAAAAAAACCCACTACGCCTTGCTCAGGACATCAAGGGCTGTTCTTATGTAAAAGGTGATTAGAATACATTGCAAATTGCCAAATAAGTAATGTGAAAAGTCAGTCTTCCTGTAATAATGTTTCTTTCTAGATGAGAAAACTCTGAACTGTATTCACTGTGGCACTAGAAATGTCTGCCTTGAGTGTGGAAGGCAACAACCTGCATACACAGAAGTGTCTGTGCCTTTAATAGTGTTTTCTCTCTATTCTTAACTGTAACTCTTAAAAGCCTGCGTGCACTCCACTGCCTTGATATTTCTCTGAAATGGGAGAAATATTGAGAACAATTGACAAATTTCTTAGGGTTTTGATTTTTTCCATTTTCTTAAAAAAAAAACAAACAAACCTCCAGATTCTTACGTATAGTTGTGATTGGCTCAACAGATCTATTTTTTTAGTATTTTCTCTAGAGATACACTTCAGAGAATATGTGAGAAAGTTCAGTCTGACTGCAAATTACATTTTACAGTACTCTAATCAGGCCTGTGATGTAATTTGTTGTGGGTTGGGGGAGGCAGGGAGTTAGCAGAACTCTTAACAGTGCAGTGTTTGTTTCTGGCCGTGGAAAAAACAGCTTCCAAATCCTGTTTGATTTGTTACAGGTTCTTTGGACAATCAAGACACCAATTCTAGGTTAAAGGCTTTTTTGTAGGTGTTTGGACTGCTACTTTTCTCTTTCATATGCCAAACTATAGATTCAAAAAGCTGAATCAGAGGATAAACCCAATTCATTTCTTCAAAGACTAGAAACTGTGTCAAGTAGGAAATAGTCTGCTGTGAGCTACGCTTCAGCATAATCTCTTTGTATAACATTTGGAAGTATAAGACTGTTCCTGATGTTACTGAGGAAAACCAGCTAATGATTTTCTTATTTTTCTTGGTCACAGCTGGTATTTTTGCTAGTACAATTTTAGTGACCTCTAGTTGAACAGAAGCCATAATGTTCCTATTAGAAGTTCCATTAGTAGGGTTGTACTCGAGCCCATACCAAGATGACATACAGTCATCATACTGCAGACAGACTTCTTCACTGATTTTTTTTTTTTAACTTGCTGGCCCTGAAAGATGTTCAGGTGATTTCCCCCCCTGCCCAATCAGAGCAGCTGTCCAGGTAGAATTCTCCCTTGATGAGTATGAACATGGGGCTTTCATGCTCATATTAGACCCTGTGCTTTGGCTTTTCAGAGCACGGGCTAAGCTTGCTCACTTAATTTGGATGGAGCATGTTTCTGTGTGCTAATAGGATGAAATGATGAGATATATGTGCCCTTCCTTTCCCGTGGAAGGAAGAATCTTGATTTTGTCATATAATTTCTGTCTGAAGCATGCTTAGTAAAATGTTTTTATGTCTCAAGTAAAGGTATTGTTCTGGGTGTGCATATGTTATCCCCTAATCCCTTCTTTCTTTTTGATAATGATATTTACAAGATTGCCATGTTTGTTCTTCCTGAAGTTCTACAGTGGGTTCAGATTTCTGATTCTGAAGAAGCTTTGAGACTTGTAAAACTGGGGTTGAAACACCAGAGTATCGCAAGCAAGAAACTAAATACTTGCTCCAGCAGCAGGTGAGAAACTTTCTGAATAACATGGGGCATAGGATGGTGTCTGGGAGGAGGGGGGGACTAAAATATGGATTGTGGCTTTTAGGAGGGGAAGAGGCTGTAACAGGGCCTAGGTATCTAGGTTTGGCATCCTTCAGCACTATGTGACCCAATGCTTTTAGTCAGAAGGATTCAATCCTTCCGTAAGATGAAGATGTTCAAAAGCTAACAGTTTTATCAAATACTCTCCTTCCAGCAAAAGCATTTCGCTTTATTCCATCTAAATGTCTGAGGAAAAAGCAAAATCAAGGCTACATAAGCATCTCTTTAGAAGTTTGTATCTGATAGAGTATATGCTTAGACAAGTTGACAGATTCAGCAGTTTTGAACAGATGTTGTAGAGGCTAAAAATATTTTGAATGTGTCTATCACTTCTCTGCTGATTTAAACTTTTCCTTTTAGTCACAGCATATTCACAGTCAGGATACTAAAAATTGAAGATTCAGGAGCGCCATGAGTGACCCGAGTCAATGAGTAAGTTCAGAGCAGAGACCCTCTCTTCTTTGTGATGAAATAGTCAGTTATGGTCTGTGTTGGTGTACTGGTACTGGGAACTGCCAGTTATGGCCTGTGTTGGTGTACTGGTACTGGGAAGTGCCAGTTATGGCCTGTGTTGGTGTACTGGTACTGGGAAGTGCCAGTTATGGCCTGTGTTGGTGTACTGGTACTGGGAAGTGCCAGTTATGGCCTGTGTTGGTGTACTGGTACTGCACTACACACCCAGTGCTTCCTGGTAGAAACTCATGCGTGTGGGGTGGTTTCCCCAGCTCCTACCGTCACACAGGTCTTGGCCCTCTGCCTCCAGCCATCAGGCTGCAGAGCTGTTGTGTGCCTCGTCCCCTCTGTGCAGCACAGGGTTCTGTTAGCTGCTGTACACCTGAACTCCTCTGAGCCCTCAGAAGGAAGAGATGGCAGGGGGAGGGGAAATAGGAGGTGTGTTGGGAGAAGGTTTGTCGGGAAGTAATGTAAAATTTGGTTGGGAAAACCACACTGAGAAGGATGGAAGTTTGTGCAGATGATTAAGAAACTCTTCCTCTAAAAAAAGCGATCGATTTTAGAAGTGAATAATTTGTGCATGTTCTAAGTTAAATAAAGGGAATTTTCCTTATCTGCTTTCAGACTGTCAATGTGTGATCTTGCTGGTTCAGAAAGATATGCCAAGCCCCACAGAGAAGGTCATAGATTGAAAGAGAGTGGAAAGATAAACCCTCTCTTCCCATTCTAGGCAAGTGTATTAACACACTCAAGACCTCTCAACAGTCCAAGTAAGTCCCTTTACGAATTGCAAACTGGGTGTGGCTCTTAGGTACTGCCTCCAATGTTTAAAAGCTCGTGTTTGAAATATGCTAACACTAAGTTTTGGGCAGAAACGATGTATAGACTTGTCCATCTACCAAAGTTATCTTAAACTTGCCTTGTTTTGGTCTTCTCCTTGTTTTGCTCTTTTGCTCTAGTCTCCTTTAAGCATGCTGTCATATATTTTAGCAATTGAACTTTACTCCTTCAAGCTTGGTTTATCAAAGAAACAAACTTTGGAATTAGTGAAAAGGGGGTTTTAAACTTGTGTCATAGTAAGAGTCAAGTTTTTAGCCTTTAATTGCTCCTTATGAACTCAACTGTCTACGTACTTCTAGTGTAACATTTTTTCATCAGCAGAATATTGCTGTGCTATCAGAACTGTGCACCGTTTGACAGAAATTGTCTGGTTTTAATACTGACATAAGCCTTCCTACTATTTATGCCCTAGCTTGGGGATCTAAATAAGAGTGAAATAATGTAAGAAGTTTGTTGTCTAAAAACCAGTACGCTATATAGTCACAGCTGGATATAACTGTCTAGGAACTGCTTTCTCCACACGTTCTCATTTGCAGATCTGTGTCTGTCCCAGAAGTTAAATGAACTCAGTCTGCTGATCGATGTGCTTTGCCAAATTCACGTACCCCATCACACTGTTCCTGACAGCCTGTTCAAAGTCTGTAACACCTTAAGATGGAGTCTGGGCTTGAAAGTTAAGCTTTAAAAAAGTATTAATGCCTTCCCCAGCAGCCTAACGTTTCAGGACCTTTTTCCTACTCAACATGCAGTGTATAATCATTTGAGAAGTAGCAAGGAGTGGATGAAATTGCGTCAGGAAACACTTTTTTTTTTTTTTTTTTTTTTAAAACACAACTGAATTTGTAGTTTGATGAGGCTATTTCCTGGTGGTCTGGTTTTGGTGGTGTGGTTTGTTGTATTTCTTTTTTTCCTGCCGAATTTAATTCTCTATTCTATGGTGAAACTTGTTCCCTAGGAAGGATGTACAGTACAGTGCACTTCTACCTCCTGAAATCTAGCAAAGATTCTTGCAAAAATTTGTTTCTTGATTAAAGTATTTTTTTTTTACTTGGATAACTTGCAGAGATTGTAAAAGGCTTATAGCTAAATGTTAGCTTTGCTTGCTGTCTTTGTGCATTGTTACAGGTGTGTAGAATGCAATCTGAGGAGAAATCCCTGAGGAACAAAGTTAAGGAAGTTCAGAAAATTAAAAAACAGTTTAGTAAAGAATTAGAGATCAAACCGTGCACAATCCTGCAATTTAAAAAGGCATTATATTTTTTAAATCTTTACTTGCTTTTAATTTTTTTAACTAACCCAGTAATGAGGCAAATTTTCCAACCAACAGGAGAAAGCTTACAGAAGGAGGGGTAAAAACAAGAGTAGCCAGCTGAAATTAGTCTTAATAGATGAATGAAAGATGTTTAAAGAGCTTCTCGCTGCAGGACACTGGCAAATTGTTTTAAATAGAGTAATCTGCCTAGTAAAAAGATACTTAATACCTGCAGATACCCTGATTCTGATTAGTGACACTTAGAGATATGTTAGAGTAATGTCTTCTAAACACTTTTTTAGGCAACTTGAATGCTCTTTTCACTATATGAAAAACTTAATTTATTCTCAACTGTTTGTCTTTAAATACTTTATTTAATACTGATTGAGGCTCAGAATGAAAAGCTACTAATATGTAGCATGTATAATTCTTTCTTTCAACATGTTTTTGACATGTTTTCTTCAATTTGTTTTCAGTGTGATATTCCAGAGCAGCTGAATAATGAGAAGCTGGTAGAAATCTCCAAACAGTATGAGAAAGCATGTAAAGATCAGGAAAACCCTTATTGTGCCATTTTTTGGGTGTGGAATGGCACCATAATGAGTTGTGATGCTAACTGATTTGGAGAGTCTTGCATATTTATATTTTAAAATTCTGAGAAACGCCAACCTGGACATTAAAATGTTATCGTCAGGAACTAATTTTTATTGAATCATTATTAGCAGGAATATTTGAAAGCAAAGAAACAGTCTTAGAATAAGAAACATAAGCCCCAAAGAAAGACTGGATTTGCTGTATCGGTGTTAACTTACTCGATATTGGTATTTATTTGCCACTTCAGTTGGCCACGTTAAAACACCAACACTGAAACATCAGCTGGCACAGTAACAGTTTCTGCAGGTTTGAGAAACACTCAGCAGTTGAACACTAGCTGGTTTTTCATCTGTTACAAGCCTTAGGCTGACATTAACACTGAAATCTCACCTAAATCAAGTTGACGAGAATCACTTCAGATGTCTGGATTTGGAAAGTTTCACAGAGATACTCTATTTCTTTCTAATAGAGCTTTAGATCTCAGGCAATGGGGGAAATTACTTGGGATGAGGGCACTTTGGGAGAGAACGGTGGAACTAGATTGGGGGCTCATCTGTAAATTTATTTTCCGATGTGTGTGTGTGGAGGTTTGAGCTCAGCCCGCAGCCAGTCGCCACGTGGCAGCCGTTCACCTCCCCCCTCCCCGGGGAAGCAGGGGAGGGGCAAAAAGAAGAAAATTCGTAGGTTGAATAAAAAGAAAGAAATTTACTAAATATAACAAGAAAACGACAGTAACAATAGTGAGTCAAAAAACCCGCATTTTTTTGGATTAAATGCAGCAGGGTCTTACCGAGCGTGGCGACCCCCCCAGCACCCGACTGCCCCGAAAGCGGCGGCGGCAGAGAGAGCCCGGCCCGGCGGCACCCCCTGGGCACGGCATCGCTGGGGGAAACCTCCAGCCACCACCCTCCAGCTGGGCTCCTGCTCAGCCCAGGGACAGGTGACTCTGTCCTGGCCCAAACCACGGCAGTGTGCAAAGGAAAAAAGAATTGAAGATCTGCGGATGGCATTAGAAGAACAAGAACAGACTCAAATTAAATTTGCTTGAAGCCAAATTAGAAGAGACCAACAGATTAGTTTGGGGTAATCTCTCCATGGAAAGGGAGCAAGGAGGCAAAATTGGTTTGGATGGATTGTGATGGCTGCTTTAAATCTCTGGTTTGATTCGTTAAGTGTTATTTAGGCATTAATTTTATATAGGACATACCAAACTTCTAACAGTTCAAGGCTTCTGTTGTCCCTTGGTGGTCATAGCTGATAAATCCAAGTAACTTCAGCAGAAGGATGTAAATGTGCTCAAGTATGCGTTTAAAACTGTGTGTTATATACCCTCATTTTGTGTACAGACTAGAACCATGGAAGCAGAAATATAGACAGCTGAATAACCAGAGCAATAGTGACTGACAGCAAAAGATGAGCAACACCAAGGAAAAAAACAGCGATGAAAATGAGGAATTAATAAAGCTGCAAAAAGAATTGAAGGTAAAATGTGGTGATGTAATTTATACTTAGGTTTAAAGCCATAACTTTCATTTAGGAGTCTAAATCGGTTTTGTGTCACTCTCTCCAAGATCTAAGGCATGATGTGGCAAGTTCTTATACCGGTGAAGGAAACCTCCTCTAAAATCTGCAGTGTCAGTGCAGCAAAGTCTGGATGCAGCGTCTTTGTAATCTACAGCATCCCTGCTGCCCCACAGTGGGGTGCACCCTGCACTGTGCTGTGCTGCCATGGACGCTGCCTCTGCAGCTGGGCTCCTCTTGCAGCTGTCGTGAACAGATGTCAGGAGCTGGATTGTTTCAAACCTTTTTCCCATCAGTTGCTTGGGCAAATAAATCAGATTCTTTAAAGATCTTGTCCTTGCTGTGTGACCTGTAAGCCCTTCCTGTTAGGCTGAGGACTTACCTCTTAATTCTCCTTGGATTAGAAAGTAGACTTTTTTCCCAAGCAGCTTGTCAGGTGCCTTCTGTTTTGTGTGGGAGAATGTCTGACAAGAGGTTCGATTGTGGTAGAGAAGGAGGCAAAGTTGCTGTGGATTGAAGTAACATTCCTGGTTACGCGCTATCTCTGTTTCCCATTCAAATTGTGCTGCATTTTTTGCCTTTCAGTCTTGAAGTAGGTTTCCTAACATGTCCTGCAAGGCAGTATAAAAGATTGGGAATTTTAAAATACAAAGGGTCTTTTTGCCATTACCATTGGTGTACCTTCAATAGTGTTTGTGACTGACCCAGAGTATTTTTTAGAGGGAAAAATGTCTGTTCCCTGAAGACATGCCAGTGTGAATAAGTTCTGAAAACTGCTAAACAGGGTTTTTTTAAATGGAAAAGAACAAATGAGAATTTAATACTTGCACTTGGGAATATGCTGGAGTAAAACTGTGCTAGTATTTCTGTTATCTTTTTGAAACTAATGTGTTTAATGGTAATCTGGATTGTAAGACTTCTTTTTGTGTTGCTTAATCTCTGCCTATGGCTTTATTTGTGGTTCCACTAAAGCAGGAGAATGAGGCAAAGTATCAAACTGGTAGAAAGAACTGACTGGAGAAAAAAATGAGACTCATAGTCAAGTGAAAGAAGCTGAGAGCCATCACAACAGAGAAAGAGAAAATTTGGGGAGGACAGAAAATGTTGTGTAGAGCAAGAAGCAGAAATTGTAAGTGAGGGGACTTCTCAGCAGAGTCCTTTAGCTCCAGTCTTTAGTACAGAGCAGATCTCGTGTCAAGTGTAACAGCGTGGGCCCTTGAGGGGAGCTGGCCTTTGTCAAAGTCCCCTCATTTGTCACATGGCAAAACCCACATGACATCTTCTCTGTGTGAAAAGGGAAGAACAAGAGTGTCACAAAATGAAAAAGCACGATACCTAATGGAAGCGAATGTGCCTGTTCCTTTCTATCCTGTCACCACCACCGCCTTGCTATGGATTCTTCAAACTTCATCGTGTGTGTAAAACACCAGTAAGTAACCCATGCTTAAATGAACTGCTACTTAACGAAGCTGAGAAAACATACCTTGAAAACCAAGATTTGTTGCTTGGCTTTTCTGAATTTAAAAAAAAAAAAAATGGGGGGGGGGAAAGCTTGTGAGGCTTTAGAAGGAAGAGAAGAAGCAAGCAGTAGTTGACAAAAAAAGCTTCTTTCCAGATCTTGCCAGTAAAAATACTGGGTCAAAATGCGAGTGGTTTTGCTCCCATATCGCTTTCAGAGTAGAGTGACTGATCGTTAAGAACAAGGTGGATACCTTGCCTGGTCGCTGGACTGTAGCAAGGTTGTAATTTCCTAAGCATATGAAATTATGATATGAATCTTGTACAGTCTAAAACTGTACTTGCATCTAGAAGTAGTTAGCGACGATCTTCTGGACCTGTGATCAGTACAGGGGGATGTTAGGAGCTTGAGACTGCTTTCGCTTTGTCTGTGACTTTGCTTGCCTGAGACTTTCTAATGGAATCAGAAAGTGGGCAAGCAGGAGTGGTGGCTCTTGACAAAAATCCTCTTCACAAAGAGTATAAATATAGATGCAGTTTTTTCTAATTTGAAGCATGGTTTGCTTTTATATATTTGTAGTAAAACTAGTTCTGTGTGAGCTTTTTAAGATCTACATAGGCTCTCAAGTCTACTAAGGCCATAAAATAGTACTAACTATGCAAAACTGAACTGTCAGAGCAGTTCAGATGGTTTGCAGAAGTGGTGTTCAATTCTAACCTGTTTTTTCCCCCATTCAGGAAAGACTTGCTGCACAGCTGGTAGAAAAGGACAGCAATCTTCAGAAGTGGTGTGAAGAAAGAAATAAATTAGTAGAAGCTTTGGAAGTACAGCTTAAGACTTTGGCTTCTAACGCCATACAAAAAGGTAGAGAAATAGCAGAACTGAAACAAGCTGCACTAAAGGACTCAGGAAAGGTCCTCTCTCATTCTCTCTCCCTTGTTTCTGTGGGATTTTTTTCTAGTTGTTTTCTGTCGTTTTTCTTTTGTTATTCACTAATTCTGCAAAATACTACCTTCTGGCTCTATTTCAGACATATTGAAATTGTTTGCAGCTAATATATAACAAAAAGCTTTATACTTTCCTGAAACTGAATTTGTAACAGTAACTGAAGTTTCAAAAAACTTAGTAGTTCAAATAAACACCCAAGTGTATTTGATCATTTGATTGCGATGCGATTGGACTGGAAATCTGAAACAACTGTCACATCTGCTGCCTTTTTCACAGAACCAAGAACTTCATGAACAAATGGAAGGTGAACTGTTGGCTTTTTGTTGGGCAGCTGCCTGTTTGAGCCTGCAATTCTAAAACTGATGCTACTAAGTAATTGTAATGATGCTTAGGCACATGTTCATTTCTTTTGCCAGTCCTGCAATTTGTGGCAATTTTTGCTGTTTATTAGGATGAGGAAACTGATACAGAAGAACTAAGAAAAGAGCTGGCTGAGAAAGATGACTTTATAAATTGAAACAATGCATTAACCATAAAAGTCTTCAGTCTTTGGCAGAAGCACCTTTACTGGAAAGACAAGATAAAATAGATCAGTCTGTAAACAAAGAGGTATGTTTGTTATATTTATCGAAAGTGTGTGCTAAAGTATGTACTATATGCTGTTAATAACGTCTTTCCCACTATATATTTCAGTGATGTGGGGAATCTCCCAAAAGTTACTTTCTGTAGTTCTCCATACTTGATATCATTAGTTCTGAGTTCTTGTTCATTCTTCTCTCTCCCTCTTTGAAGTTCCCTCTCAGAAAAAGAAGTACTTTAGTGAATGGAATACAACCTCTCTATACACTAGAAAACTTAGGTACCTGAGGGAAAAACTAGGTAACTAATCCAGGTTCTAGAGATCTGAAGATGTAATATTTGGGATGTCATCTCTGTTTGGTTACGTCAGTGCTAAGGGGATTTCAGCTCAAACAACTTCCCTGCTATCACCTGTAGTGTGTTAACAGAGATGGTTCTGTAGTTAGAGCTGCCAGCACAGATGGGGTTCACAAGAACAGAACAGTATCTTGCATCTTACTTAAAAACAAAGCAATATTTGAAGTTTACACAAAGAAAAGACTGACTTTGCATATTTCCTGAACAAAAATGAAGAAGCTTGCACCTGTACTGAGCCTTCTGAGCAGACCCTCGTGTGCTACATGAGCAGTATTTAATGTGGTAGTTTTCCTGTCAAACTGAATTAACGCTGTGTGACTCCCTCGCTAACTAGTCATGAAGAGAGCTGAACAGGGATTTCCTAGCAGACCCTCCTCTGGCTGCTGGAAGATGGGATTCTCCTCTTGTGGCAGAGCTGGGCTGAATGATAAAATGCATCTCTTCATCTCTTTCCTGGCTACTGCCAAACAAGACTGGCCAGTTTCTTGCTACTTCGTCAGGTCAGCTGGTGCCGTATCGATAAAGCGTGTGATGTAGGAGGGAGTAGAGAGTAGCTCTCAGAATGGTTGTTGCTTTATATAGCTTTGTAATGGCAGCTAAGAGAGCACTATAAAATTAGTTATTTTTGCTAGAAACTTAGTTATAGAGAAGAATTGTTGTGAACAGTTGGTGCTGAAGTATTTACCTCAAGGCAGTAGCCACAGTACTTGATGTTATGAATAAGGAAAGGCTACTGAGAGGATTATCATGTGAGAAACTGTTATGGTGGTGAAGTGAATGGGGTAGAGTTTTGGGGGCAAGTCAAATAATTCTCAGGAAAGGTATAGTGGAGATGAAGAAGAAAATGTAAGGTGATCGAGACAATGTGTGTCTCCTGCCTTGTGAGGAGAGGCTGAGAAGCTGGCACTCTGATTAGGTGAGGTGAAGGCCAGCAGAGGGTTGTGGGGCTGAGGTTTACAAAATCATTACAAATCTGTGATGGGTAGACAGAAGGCAGAACTGTCCTTGCTAAAATCC
This sequence comes from Athene noctua, assembly GCF_965140245.1. Taxonomy (NCBI): domain Eukaryota; kingdom Metazoa; phylum Chordata; class Aves; order Strigiformes; family Strigidae; genus Athene; species Athene noctua. Next base: position 2,078,603 of record NC_134067.1, on the reverse strand, counting down.
TGCAAGAACTGGGCAGCACTTCATGAAACTAGTAGGAGATAATTTTAAGACAGTTAAATACCATATTCCGATATGAAGCAGCTACTAATCTTCTGGAAGTGGTGGAAACGGGTACAGTCAGCAGGGATTAGAAAAATTTTGTAGTAGAAATCCATAAATCTATTTTAAAATGGACCCTCTGAGGGTTGGGCAGTGGTGTAGACTGTGACAATTCGAACGCAACAGCTAAGAATGCTGGGAGAGCATGGAGAGAGCAGATGACAAGGTGAGCAGGGTCCCACCCGTTATCCTTAAATAGCATCTCCCTTTGCCGCTCTTGGGCAGAATCTTGAACTAGACGGGCTGTTGGTGAGACCCAGCAGGGCACATCTTATGATGGCATCGTGAGTAGAAGTTACTGCCTTCAACTTGTGTTGTCTCTCAGCCCAGGTATTCATTAGCTGGCTGCACTTGAGCTTTTGTATTGTAGCTTTAGAAAGATCTAAATACTCTGAGGTTTACAGTCTAGCATAATCTTTTCTCATTTTAAGTATTTACAGTTTATGGAAAAACAAAGCAGGACTAATCCTATCCTTGGACAAAGTGTTCCAGTTAGATATGATGAAGTTAGAGGGAATTATTCATTATCTCGATGTCTTAGCAGTGCCTCTTCATTAAGTGAGGTAGGTACAAAACTGAAATTAAAAAATTTTCTGCAGTTGTATGTGTTTTGCTAAATGCAGAATAGGGAAGAAAAGGTATCCTGCTGTCTGAACAATTCTAAAGTTTTACTCTGCAAATACCTTTCTTGGTGATCAGATCACCCGATTTAGTGGCTTTTGGTAGAAAGGGAAGATGTGTAACATAATCACGTGGATAGCTATACCTGAATTCAACTGCATGCTCGTGAAATCCTGCCTCTCCCCAGTGCTTATGAAGTGGCTGATTATTAGATAAGTCACTTGAAAAAAATAAATAAACCCTTTTAAATGGATGAGCAATAGCAGGGAAAATTGGATTGGCTTTCTTCCACTGCCGGATTCCTGTGTGTAGCTTTGTTAGCTAATGACACCAGCCATTCCTACGGAACGTTTCGATCGCTAACTCTCATGAAGTAGCAGTTACAAAGAAAAATGTTTTTATTAGGCACCTCCATTCTTGGGAATGCAGTGGTGCTCGTATTCCCACTCAGAATCCTAGCAGCAGAGCCTGTTGAAGAATGTGACTGTCTTTGGGCTTTCCAAGAGCTTTGATCATTTTCCCTTTTGAGAGGAGGAAGGTGTCCTTCAAGAAGCAGCAGCAGCTGCTCTGTTTGGGACCCCACTACCAGCAGTAGTAGCAGCCACCCCACAGCCTGTCTTTCAGGTTTCATTCAGACAGCTGCTGAATCCATTCCTGTCTGCTGCCCAGCAGCTAAACTGCTGCCACAGAGATGCAGGAGCTGGGAAGACCACAGCTCTAACTTGCTGGTTTTGCTAAGAAAAACAGGCTGGGTGACGGTGGAAGGTAAGTGCTGCTGAGGAAGAAGAATTGTGCAAATGGACTTTTCCGTCCCACCCTCCCTGTGCAGCTCTTGTGGTTTGGCTGTGAGCAGGTACCAGAGAAGGTTTTCAGCTTGTGGGCAGTGGGCTGCCTTAATGCCTGCTCTTCCTCCAGAGAACAGGTGGTGATGGAGAAGTCTCTCCTAGGTTGAATTTGGCTCGTAGCTGGCTCGTTGGACCTTGCTACTTATACAGCTTCTCTGGTGCAGAAGGGGAAGGGAAAGTTCCTTAAAGATATGCTAGAGAAAGGTTATACTTTTCTCTCAAAAGCTCCCACTGCTGCCTAGCTCCTAAGGAGCAGCAGAGTTAAGATGAAAGTCATGTCAGTTCTACTACTGCTGCTTGTGAAAACTGTGACTCTGTCTCTGCCCTTGAGCAAAATGACTTGGTATGTAACAAAGATTTAGAAAGTAAGGGTTAAACTCTGCTATGGTTGAAGTAGATTCCTTCCGTTAGGGGTGTTCTGAAAGTGAACAGCTGGAAAATGGAATGCTTACTTTGCAGTCCATTGGGGAAGGATATGTATTATGGGGGTTTTAATTCAGTTATTTTAAAACTGAATGAATTTCCATGTATTTGCAGGACCATTCAGAAATTGTCCTTCACTCTTCAGAAGTGTCCAGAGAAAATGGAAATACTAGTCAGTTCCCCAAACCAGAGATGGAAATGCAGTTCACAGCTCTGCAGCCCAGTAAGATGGAGGTGAAGCGCCAGGGCAGCACCCTACCAGTTACAGTTAAAATGCTCAAGCCAAGAAAGCAAAGGAAGAGTGAAGAGGTGGATGAGGTGTGACCTAGACCAACTGACATAATACGTTGTGCAGTTTTTCAATTTATTCCTCCGATCATTTGTTAAAATCCTATCCTTTTGATTCTGACTGAGATCCTAAGGATACGTAGAGAGAATATTTAAACCTCTTCCCCCCGTGCCCCGCCCCCTGCCAAGTGGTGGATCTCTGGTCTGTGTTGAATAAAGTCATAGATTTCCATTTATTCAGACGCTGGACACCGGTCCCTGATAGGTACTTCCTCTTTTCCTTTTACATTTCTCTCTCATTGCTCTTACTGTTTGCTTCTGTGATGTGCAGGATTACAGACCAGTTCAGTGGAACTGCTTCTTTTGGTTTAAGCAACCACTGGTATCAATTAGAATCTCTTCTAATAGGCAGTTACAAGTTAAGCCCCTGGGCTTAATCAGTGCATTTCAGAGTTGATTTCAAACATACTCTTAGCATATGTGATGTTATAGGCAATTCCTTTTGAAGTAAAACTAAGGTTTGTGTCATCTATATGCATGACAATTATAAAAATAGATTTTAGGCCTTAGTAGTAACCTGGGCAGGCTCAAAGGAATGACAGAAGATTTATTTTCACCATCAGTTTCCTTCTGTTTTATAACTGGAACAACTGGTCTAATGAAGTATCTAAAACTTTGAATCTACTTTTTTTTTTTAAAAGAAACTATCCATTTCCTGTATTACTCATGCCCTTAAATGTATTCTGTGAAAGTCTGATCATTTTTTTTCTTTTGGGTATAAAATAAGGTTGTCTACATTGCTTGCTGTGGCGGTATCATTAGTATAATGAACAGAGATATCAGTAGCAAAGGTCAAAATGTCAGCTTGAAAATAACATTGAAGTCAAATAAAATGGAATGAAATTTGAAGATAAGTGAATTTTTCAACTTAGACAGTGATCTTGTATTTCTGTACAGATGTCATCTACAAAGTTGTTTAGAAAAGAATACACCCTTAAGAAAGCAAGAATCTACTTCAAGTAAAAAGTCAGCTAAAAAGAAAGATGGAACAAAAAAAATTGGAGAGTTTTTCTAAAGGTCTCCTATTATTTTTCACTCTAAAGGTTTGTACAGAATAAATGAGGCTTATTCCATGTTAGCTGGGTATTGTAGAATGGCTTTTCTCTACTGTCATCTGTTAATGCATATGCTGTTAAAGGACACGTCTGCTGCATCAGGTTGTTCTTTCGTTTATGAAATACTGGAGCCTGCACTGGGGCCTGCTGTACTGAATCTTGCAGAGTGGGAGAGGCTGGCTGCATTGCAAGGGCCACATGGGTCTGGAGTTCAGGTTGTGTGAAAGGTAAGCCAGGTAGAGCGAAAGGATGCAGTGTGGACTGTGTGCATGTGAATTGATCATAAAAGCAATGTTAAGCTCAAAATGTCAGAGTTACTTTGTTCTTGCTTACAGTAAAACAGTTGAAGGCAATTTCAGAAACTTGACCTGCTGATCTAAAAAAATCAAGAGTTGAATTCAAACCCAGATCTGACCTTGTTCTATAAGCGATCCCTCCCCTGCCTCCTGCTCTGTTTCTGTGGAAATTGTGTTAATGTTTTTTGAAGTATGTATGTGGGAGAGGAAAATTAGTTCTACAGAGCGTGAAAGCCAGTATCTCCTGAAAATATGTGGAAGACCTCAAAAAACTAACTATGAAGCAATTAATGGGTTTCATGAAGTTTAAGCATAGCCTCGGGAAACTTAACTGCTAGGACTTGCCATTGAAGAATATATTTTTATTCTTTCCAACAGTAAGACATGATTTCTGAGTTACGGGGGGGTTTTTTTGGTTTTTGGTTGTTTTTTTGTTTTTTTTTTTAAGATTAAAATTAGCAGAGGGCACAAGGAATCACCCGTGTTAAATTCTAAAAGACACTATTATTTAACTGGTTAAAACAAGGTCAGTCACTATTCAACATGGACAGTTAAAATTAAGATAGTGGGATTTTTAAAATTTTCCACATTTGTCAGAGTGGTTCCGTGAGGGCAACGTGTCATTATAAAATGGAAACTGAATTCAGGCTGCTCAAAATTTCACCCTGAAAATACTTAATTTGAGCAAATGAGGTCTGATTTGTAACCTTTATTACCATGTCCTGTGTTTTTTCCCTCTTTTGCATAACTCAGTATTGTTTGGGATCTCTTCTTTCCCTCTAGCTCATAAGACGCACACACTCATCTCTTCATAGAGCTGGTACTAGTTTGATAAAACTATACAAGTACATAGAGAAAATTGACTCAGCCCTGTGCTTCTGTCAGTACAAAGAAGTTAAGCCTGGTTTTCAATTCCTGTTGTATTTAGCATTCATTGAAATCTGAATCCCAATTGATGTTTTTGGTGCTATTTAAATGTGTCCTTTAAGCTTTTGCATTTGAAGCTATAGAAAACTATTTCTGGATAGAGAAGACTGTGGTAGTCAAATACATACCACTTCTGAATTTTTATGTTTAAATTTCAGACTACATCTGTTTCATTTTTAAACTTGTTTTAACAAACCTTTCTTCATTAAACTTTTATTCATTAATTTTGAGGTTCATAAACCAATAAGATTTATGATAAAATTTTTCTTGTAGCAAAGAAGCCGATGGCAACAATAAGCTCTCCCAAGTCTGCAGAGCCAGAAAGTGTCAGAGGAAAGGAGCTCCAGCCAAAAGGACCTAAGAGAAAGCTGTGTTCAGCTGACACTTCTTGCCCTCTAGATACCTCTGATTCTTTGGTAAGGGATTACGGGTTAGTGTTCTGTCCATTGTAATCTATTTCTGTAATCCTGGCTTAAAATAAACTATTGGGGGACAGAACAAACATGATCAAGTCAAATTGCAGAAGAGGTTTGAAAGTACTGCCTTATTTCTTGATTCTACCTGACCATTCCTTTTGGTCTTTTCTTCCTGATGTGTTATTTTTAATTTTCTCTGTTTTCTCACCTCTCTTCTCTGCATGTGACTGCTGACTTGCTGGATCACCTGGGCAGCAGTCACAGAGATACTTCACACTTGGACTCTTAGATACCTTAGCTGTGCTATGTGGAGTATTACTTTTTCCTCTAGTACAGCAGTTGAGTCTTAATTTGTTTTTCCAGTAGTTGGTGTTCATTTAAGAGCAGCATAAAGGGATAATAGAAATAGAGACCATTAAGGACTCCATCCATTGGGAACAGCCCGATTGAAACACTGAAGAGAAAGGTCGTCTGCATGTATAATGAACTTTGCAGGGCAAGGGAGCACCTGAGGTAATTTCTGATTCCTTTCCTGCCCAGCTGATACAGGGGTTACTTTAGGATCTGGATACATCCATGTTTTCAAGCACAGTTTAAATGGCCTTCTGCGTGTGCTTAAACTGCGTTGCCCTGCCTAAGCCAGCCTAGAGAGAGTCTTATGGGCCAGGGCTTGATGGACTGTTTCTGACATCCAGCTTTATGGTTTTGTCAGTAACTGAAGTGCTGAGCATGCTCTGGGTGTTAGAAGTACATCATTCTATTCGGTCCTTTTTCATTTGCCCATACTGAGTTATTCTGTTGACCTTTCTGTAAATTGTATGAATAGATGCAGCAGTAACCAAAATGCTGTCCACAGGAGGATCAAGAAAATGACAGGAATGCAGAGCAAAAGAAGCTAAAAAGCTTGGAAGTAAAAGGAAAAGTTAAAGACTGAATGCTGGGAAAGTCAGAAAGCTACAGAAATGTAAGCTAAAAATATGTTTTCTGAACACTTTTTCACGTAATGAGTATTAGAGATAAGAAGTGAGAGCTGATTCCAGATCACTGTTTTCTTTGGACTGTGATATTTGTTTCTGAAAAAAATGGGATTTTCTATGTTCCCAGTATTTGTTGCTTATCATGATGCACTAACATGGTGTCTCTGTTCTGGAGACCTCTGATAATAGGCAAAATTCATTCTGAAAACAGCTGCTGGGACAAACATGTTATTGGTTATGTGGATCTAGAAGTGCATGTCATTTGTCCCTGAAGAAATGCCGCGTAACTCTTGAAATATCATCTTTTTCAGATCTTTCTAGAAAAAAGGAGAAGGAAAATGATCAGCTAGTCTTCAAGTGACAACTACGCTCAAAACCAGCGAAATAATCTTGCAAAAGCACGTTTGTATTTTCTGGTTAAGGCATATTTACACTGTATGATTTCAGGTGATGGTGTATAGGAAGTGATAGATACTTAGTCCTGCTCCAAAGTCTTTATACAGATGTTTAGAATTGGTCTGATGGTTTGCGGTTCTGATTCCATTAAAGCTGAAATACTGTTCAAGAAGTTTGTGTCTGAATCTTTTTTTCTTTTGTTTTTCAGGAATGGTGTCTTTGGAAGTGTTCCTGATTTCTCCATTGTGCAGTAAGAACTATGCCTGTGTGGAATGGTTTGAGTTGTTTTTTTAGCTGCCCAATATACCTACCATAACTTTTAATGAAAAAAAAAAGGAGTACGCAATAAATTTTGTGAAGTGACAAAAAAAGGAATTGGCACTATGGAGAAGTACGATGTTTTTCATCACTTGTGTGGTTTTAACTGTCTTCTATTTACTCTTCTAAAGTAATTTATAAGCACAATATTCTTTCTTTGGGGATTATAATCTCCATAAATAATTCTGATCTACTATTGAAGTGACCCACTCTCAGACATGTGACATTTGATTCTAACCATCCAGTTCTGCTCAACTAGAACAGCTCTATGTAGTAAGGTTTCAGCTTATGATCAGTGACTGAGTAAACATTTAAAACACTTCTGGTTTCATCGGTGTAGCATTTAGTGAAGTCACAGGCAGTGGCTTCACTTCATAGGATTTTGCACTGTTTGAGGAACAGTCCTGATGAATTTTCAGAAGGAGCTGAAATTGCATTGACAAGGACCTGAGGTACTCTAACTTGTTGCTCATGCAGCTTTCTTATTTCTATTTTCTTGAATTCATGCCAACCACACAACACTGTTTTGACATGGACTGTTGGATTATTTTGATTATCACTGCGTTTTGGTCTGTCACCCATCGTGTATGTGATTCTATGATATCTTTGTTTAAAGAATTCCTTACCAGTCTGTTTTGCACATATATAGTGTTTAGCACCTTAGGAAGAATATCTTCTCTACAAGATTGCCTTTTGAGGTTTGGTTTAGTCTTGACCACAAAAATTTTTCAGAGGTTCTCTGTCAGCGTTGAGTCTGAGATTTAATTTTCTGTTCCCTCCCTCCAAGCCATACTGGTTCATCAGCAACAACCAGTTGGTCTGTAGAGGCAGTGATAGTTTGCTCATACAGCCAGGTAAGTGCTGCTTAGTTTTGATAGTACAGCTGCAACTTTACTGTGCTTTAGAAATGATTCCATGATTGAAGTTATAAGTGGGGTTTTCTGTTTGTTTTCTTGGACTACTGCTCTCTGTTGTCTTTTGTTTGATCGAAGAAAAAAAGAATTGGATTGACTCGAACATGAGATTAAAGTTGGTTTTCTTGAGAGGAGAAAAAGGGACTTTGAATACCTGTTGCAGTTTAGTTTTAACAGATGTGACACCTTTAAAAATGAAAATCAATGTAAAAATGGTCATTAGTAATCTTTTTAGTAGAAATAGTTTTCCTTTTCATCTTTATGTGAGTGTAACTTAAATGTGACAACAGTGCTGTGAGTCAATCCAGTGGCAACAAACTCTGATGCGGTTTTCTCTGCTGTTATCCAGTAGATTGAGCATGCAATGTCTTTCCATAGGATAATGCATAGTTCTGTAGATCCTGACTTGTAAGCTCAGATTCTCATACGGCCTCTTCTCTAGTTTCATGGCTGTAAAATGGAGTTGTACCCCTATACTCCTCAACAAAGAGAGATTGATATTTTCTTCTTTCTAACTTGAAAGTGGCAAAGTGAGCCTGATCCACAAACCATCCAGTTCTTCCATTGCTTCAACTTTTTGTCTTCATCTTCCGTCTGTGTGAATGAGAACTTAGATTTCCTTGACATTCTTGGTATTGTCATCTTTCTTCCCTCTTTTCATTCTAATAGAAAGATGTAAAATCCAGGTGATGATCAGGGGTAATTCTAAACAAAAATAAATGCAATATCACTTAGTATCTCTTTACAGGTAGGATTTTATACTTTGAGCCCCTTTTGTCCTTCCTCAGATCTTCCATTTTCTACCCTCTGTGCTCCAGATACCTGGCCTGATCTCCTTCAGGACTACAGAAGAGCACAGCAGTGAAGGTTCTTGCCTCATGTCGGCGCTAGCTGCTCATTTTACAGAAGTCTCATAGCTGGAGACAGTAAATATATACAAGGTGAAGTCATAGAACAGTCTTAAACAATAGGACAGCACTTTGAATATTCTTTGTCTTAACATTTTGTCTGATGTTCTCCATTTTTAGCAGATGTTCTCAGTCAGCTGTTCATCTTGACCCTTGTTTTCTCTGAATAGTTCCTGTTAATTTTAGAACCCATCAGCACGTCCCTGTTTAGCTGGATTGTTCTTCCATTGTGTATAACCTTGCACTTGCTTGCAGCGAAATTCATATGTCGTCATGTTGCCTTGAATGACCGTTTGACTGCTTATTAAATCATCAAATGGCCTTATAGCTCTTATTTCACCAAAAAACATTGGCAAGGTAAGCGCAGGATTGGAAGAATGCTGAATTACTTGATTGTTGCATGTATGATTTCTTTATTGATTCAAATGTGTGGAAGTAATAGAAGTATCTTCAGCCATTTGACATCTCTGAAATTGCTGATCGATAGAGTTCTTCTCCCTAAACACAGTATGTTGTAGTTTCAAATAACTTGTGCTTCTTTCTGATTTTGTTGGTAAATAACAAGTGACAAAAGATTTAACAGTTTATTTCAATGACTGGTGAATTTTAGTTTAGTTATCCGTGCAGCTAACTAGGAAGTAGAATCTCTCAACTTAGTCGAGCCACTGTGACTCTTGGGAATGCTACTGTATTTCCACCTGTATTGCCAGTTTTTCTAAGTTCTTGTGTTTACTAAAATTCTGTCAGTGTTGCTGAGCTATCTGGAGGCTATATGAAAACTTGTTTTTTCTGGAAGTCATTTGAATGGGTGTTTTCAGTATAATCTGGCCATTAGAGTAGCTATATATACATGTACAAAAATTTTGTCTGCTTCACTTACCCTGTTTTTCTGTCCCTAAGGTAGCCTTTGCAACTGCAAGAATTGCACCGAATTAACTTCCTTCATAGGTGGAGACCTGGTTATCAAACTCCTGGTTACTGATTTTGGATGTATACAGAAATAAAGCATGGTCCCTTTTGCTTTGGTCAAGGGATGACGATTTCTGTATCAAGAGTGACTTCCACTGTTTTGCCCACCCCCCCACATTTGAGTAAATCTTGTTTCTGAAGCTGTCTGGAATAGACAGCCTAGTTCAGATCAATCTCTTCTATGCACTGAAAACTTGAGACTTTCTGTTTCCCAAGAGAATAAGCTTATAACTTTAATAACAGTCTTTTAAGACCTGGCCTCTCTTCTTTGGTGTTTTGTTTTCCCACACAAGGAAGGAAAGTCTTCTGTAGTATGTAACACCTGAATCCTGCAAAGTGACTCGTACAGCAACACCACTGTCCTTGAAGAGTTCCTTTTGAGCACGTCATGCTGGGGATAATTCTTAGAAAATCGCCTATACTTGTGTCAAGCTGCCCCACAACTTTTCCAGTGGTTAAGCCTCATTTTGAAAAGACTATTCCTTACTCAAATTCAGCGTGTTTGAGGTGAACACTTTTTCTTTTGCCATGCTCATGGCACTCCAGTTACAGACATAATAAAGATTTCTGAAAGGAAAATATGAGAACAATACTTCATATAGGTCAAACTTTTCTCTTTGACAAAACAAGGAGGAACAGTGGCACCATTTGATCAGACGACTCATAAAGTGAGGGGAACTGTTTCTGGAGTTGAGTGAGAAAAGGGAGCAGAATATTTCTGGGGTGATTTTTTCAGTAATGGGGTAGCTTTTCATAGATAAGATAAGTACTTGAATGTTAATGAGACATGATTAGTGCTGGGAGAGAGGAAGAATAAACATATTTTTAGTAAAACATGCTTACTTGGGTCTCTGCAGTCAGTTACTGTGTCTCAGGTACGACAGCAAAATCCCCAGGAGATGGCGCTGAGGCAGGGCTTGAGATGGCCAGGCTCCACACCAGGAATTCATCTGGGAGGTGCAGGGGGTGGAAATGTTTTACTTTGTGTTAAACTAACCCGATTTGCAGCCTATTTAGCCAAGCTGCATAAAAAGTGCAGAATGGGACCCTGATGGACTAAACTCGCTCGGCAAATTCCTAGTCACAGAATCATCTGGGTTGGGAAAGACCTTAAAGATCATCTAGTCCGGAGAGTTCCCAACTCCCCCAGATCCCTCAGCGCTGGCTCAGCCCGACTCTTCAACCCCCCCAGGGATGGGGACTCCCCCCCTGCCCTGGGCAGCCCATTCCAACGCCCAACAGCCCCTTCTGCACAGAAATCCTTCCTCAGAGCCAGCCTGACCCTGCCCTGGGCAGCTTGAGGCCATTCCCTCGGGGCCTGGCGCTGGGGCCTTGGCTCCAGAGACTCATCCCCCCTCTCTGCCCCCTCCTGGCAGGGAGTTGCAGAGGGCCAGGAGGTCTCCCCTCAGCCCCCTCTTCTCCAGACTGAACCCCCCCAGTTCCCCCAGCCGCTCCCCAGCAGACCTGTGCTCCAGACCCTGCCCCAGCTCCGTTGCCCTTCTCTGGCCACGCTCGAGTCATTCAATGGCCTTTTTGGGGTGAGGGGCCCAAAACTGAACCCAGGAATCGAGGGGCGGCCTCCCCAGGGCCGAGCCCAGGGCTCAGATCCCTTCCCTGTCCCTGCTGGCCACGCCAGTGCTGACACAAGCCAGGATGCCATTGGCCTTCTTGGCCCCCTGGGCTCTCTGCTGGCTCCTGTTCATCGGGCTGTCAATCAACCCCCCCAGGTCCCTCTCTGACTGGCAGCTCTCCATGACCTTTGCTTGTAGCCATGCAATTGCAATTTCACAGTTTTCAAGTTTGGTAAGTGGCTGCTTTGAGGTTGTTGGTGTTTAGAGACACAGTGGAGGCAGCGCAGCCACCGTGTTATGGTTTTTAATCCCTCCTCTGTACTGAATCACTGTACCTCCCATTAGATCTGTGAGGGTCCGTGGGTGTTAAATGTTGCTAGGATGTAAATCGTTTTTCTTGTGAGGAGCTATTCAGACTCATCCAGACTCTATAGTGCCATGGTGAGAACAGAGCGGGCTTGTACCCTCCCCATGCTAATTGCAGTGGTCTCTATTAGCTCTGGAGCCACACCATAATCCAGGCTGTTTTCTGGAAGGTCATAAATTGTGACCCAGTGGACAGAGTCTTTTGGTGTCTTGGACTAACAGAATGTTGTCAATGCCAAAATTCTCACAGATATTCTCATTTTAGGTTTAATATTAAAATGCCTGTGATTAAAAAAAAAAAAGGAAAAAAAGAAAAAGAAAAACAACTGTCGGGGAAGGCAGCTGGTCAGCCGACAACCTGACTGGAGAAGAGCTCAACCTTGACAAGATTCCAGTGTGCCCTTGAGAAGACCAGACAGAGAGAGGAAAGAATGTTGTAAAGCAGTCTGGGGAAGTAAGGGGAACACAAGGTGTTGGCATCTAACCACCAGTCACACTTGTGAAAAACAACTCCAGAGCCAATGAGCTTTTGCCATGGGAGCACAGAGATATTATGAAAAGGCAGATCAGAGAGGCTGTGGCGGCTTTTTCACCTTGCATGCTGACTTAAGCCGAAATGTCTCCTGTCTTTTTGGTTTGTCTCTACAACAACAAAAAACACCACCAAAAATGTTATCTGATATATTAGGGTTTTCTGTTGAGAGACTTTCTGGGTTCAGAGATACTTTTGCACAAGCTACTTTGCCCGTCTGTTCTCCCTGCTTTCTCAGATCCCCTGAGCAGGCAGAAAAGCAAAACTCAGAAGGCTTCAATTCTCTTTGCTCTTCAGAGAAAAGAAATTGTGTCAACTGCAATACACTGCTTGGACACAAACCACCTGAGCTGGCAGGAAAAAACCCCAGATTGTGTCCCTGACATGTGTAAAGCTCTTGAAAAAAGGCTCCCAGGCACCTTGGTTTCAGCAGCAATCCTTGAGTTCCAGACCTGGGTGCTAACATTTCTGAACAGCTGCAGGGTTTGTTTCTGTGTTGGACATGTAGAAAAAAAAAGATGTAATGCTGTGGTGAGAAAGGGCTTCATTTCTCCAACAGCAGGGCCTTTAAGACAACAACGTGTTGTAAGATCCAAGCTCTTTGTGAGCTAAATCTCTGTTGACAGCACATGGTTGATGCAGTTCTGCAGACGGGACAGATCCTTGTTGTGTCCCAACCTGCCTTGAGATCCCTTGCTCACAGCCCTGGCCACGACAAGCCAGAAATGTTCATATGGATGAATGCTCACACGTATGCCTTACATATATGTGAAAGCCCACTCCTTTATGCGTTGTTCGAGGAAAAATTATACTTGTAAACAACAATTCTGTTCTTGATACATGTGTAATACAGAATGCAAAGTTACGCAGCCAGAAACAGGAGCAGGGGTTTGAAACGCTGACGTGTAAAAACCTGAAAATGACTGCTGAATGGTTGTACGTGCAGGAGGGCTGAGTACAACAGGGATTTTATCTGCTCATTGATCCTTCTTCCGTCAATAGGTCATCACTTGTTAGCTCCAAATCTGAAGCTGCTTTCCCCCAAAGGCCTTCTCTTACTGTTCTCTTCTGAGATACCTGTCTCAGAGTCCTGGGTCACTTGACACTAATTCCTAATAACTGCTGTCAGTTTTGAAGGCAAAGCCAGTACTGAACAGGCAAAAGAGTGAATTGTTCTCCTGTTCCTGGAAGTTCCACATTTAGCAGCCAGTTGTCACACACAGACCACTGCTGCTGTGGCCTCTCCTATGTATTATCTGAATCCTGTTTCAGGGAAGACCACAGGAGTTAGACTTCGGATTGCATTGGAAGTAAAATGTCAGTTGAGTAGAGGAATTCAGTTGCCAAATTTTCCCTTAGGATCATGGTTCTAGAGATACTGTATAGACATTGAAAGCATTTTAAAATAGAAAATTTATCTCACTTTTCGTTAATCTTAATGCCAATTTAGCAATCGGTATTTCTGTTCAATAGACTTCAGTTGTAGTTGGCTGATGCCTACACAAATTTTTTCTGCCTGACCTGATCTGTAACTTATGAAACTGAGCAGAGGAGTCTCTCTGAAGGCTGTATTGTGACTGCAGCTTATTTGGACAACTGATGGCTTCTGTTTCTTTTAGGTTCCAGAGTTTGTCATCTAAGCATTTATTTTTCCATTTAATGTAAAATCTTTGACAGGAGCTGAGCCCTGACGCATGAAGTGGCATCCCAAGATCAAATGTTATTAACATAAAGTACTGGAGACCACCAGTTGAATCAAAGGACTTCGTTTTCAGAGGCAGTCTATCCCAGATTTCTGGTAGAAGTCCATGCAAGTTGTGATTTTGTACTATTTTTCAAAACTGGATCCTGACCTAAGACTCCTTAATTGGACGGCACCGTTAGTGGGGAATGACTTCTGGCTGCTGTACTGAAATCTCTTCAGTATATGCCCATCCGCCCAATGTTCTGCAAAGGCAGAAAATATTAATAGAGAATATTCTGACCGCTCTGGATTTATAACACAGCTGAATTTGGCCCATTATATTTATAAAATGGATATTGGTCAGAATTTCTGTGGATGAGAACCTACCCAGCTAAGTAGTACTTTGGTTTTGGAACTGTTTTGCCTTTGTATAAGAATATTAAGCAAAAGCAGTATATTCTAAAAATACATTCAGTAGAAATTTATACAAAAATGGTACTGCTGCTACAGGGTTTCTTATGAACAGTTATATAAATAATTTGCTTTAAAACAGACTCTAAATATTTATGCAATGCAGCAGTTAGAAAAGTTATATAAATTTTAAGCCTGAGAGTAGCTTACTGTGTTCAACATCTTCGGTTTGTACAGCAGAACATTTTTCATTTAACAGCATATTTAAAAAAACAAAGTAAATACCAGAAGACATACTGTGTGCATGCCCTGTATTTAAATATAAAGCTTGAGTTGCAAACGGAGTCAGCTACAACGAGGGAAATACTGAATCTGACTGTTAGTAAATGTTCTCCCGTGCTTATATTATATGAAGGTTATTTGTCAATAGATAATGCTGCATATGCTATGAGTTCAATGAACTAAACCAAAAAGGTTTCTAAATGACGAGATTTTAAGAAGCGGATCTACACGTGGGATGTCCAGTCTGCTCCCCTTAGCCAGGCCCAGCAGAGGACTCGCCATCTCTTCAGCCACACCCCTGGGTTCTGCTTGCCCTGTCAGCAAAACTGCTCTCAGACTTGGGTGCCTGCTAAACAGGGGCCGTGCCTGGATCCTCCTGCTTTTTTAACAGTAGTGGCTCTTAATGTTGTCCTCTTGCTTTTGAGTCCAGCTCCTGACCCTTGGCTTTGCTCCCTGGGTGCCAAGCACGGGGCTCAGATCCCTTCCCTGTCCCTGCTGGCCACGCCAGTGCTGGTACAAGCCAGGATGCCATTGGCCTTCTTGGCCCCCTGAGCACTCTGCTGGCTCGTTATCAACCCCCCCAGGCCCCTCTCTGACTGGCAGCTCTCCACCACTCCTCCCCCAAGCCTGTAGCCACACAGGGGGTTGTTGTGGCCCAAGGGCAGCCCCCGGCATTTGCCCTTAGTGAAACTCCCCCAGTTGGGCTCAGCCCATGGCTCCAGCCTGCCCAGGTCTCTCTGCAGCCTCCCCACCCTCGAGCAGACCAACACTCCCACCCAACTGGGTGTCATCTGCAAACTGACTGAGGGGGCACTCCATCCCCTCGTCCAGATCATCAATAAAGGTGTTCAACAGGAGTGGCCCCAAAACCCACCCCTGGGGGACACCACTCGTGACCGGCCACCAGCTGGATTTAACTCCCTTCACCACAACTCTCTGGGCCCGGTTGTCCAGGCAGTTTTTTACCCAGCAAAGCGTGTGCCCATCCAAGTCACGAGCAGCCAGTTTCGCCAGGAGAATGCTCTGGGAAACGGTGTCAAAGGCCTTGCTAAAGTCAAGATAAACAACATCCACAGCCTTTCCCTCATCCAGTAAGCAGATTGCCTTGTCGCAGGAGATCAGGTTTGCCAGGCAGGACCTGCCTTTCATAACGCCATGCTGACTGGGCCTGATCCCCCGCCTGTCCATTACATGACTTGTAATGGCACCTGAGGTGACCTGCTCCATGACCTTCCCTGGCACCGAGGTCACACTGACAGGTCTGTAGTTTCCTGGATCCTCCTTTCAGCCTCTCCTGTAGATGGGTGTCACATTTGCCACCCTCCAGCCCCATGGGACCTCCCCAGTCAGCCATGACTCCAGGTAAATCATGGACAGCGGCTTGGCGAGCACATCTGCCGACTCCCTCGGCACCCTTGGGTGTAACCCATCAGCTCCCACAGCCTTGTGTGCATCCAAGGGGTGCAGCAGGTCTCTGACCAGCTCCTCTGCAACTGTGCTGACCTCAGTCTGCTTCCCCTCCCCATCTCCCAGCTCCTCAGGCCGGGTGTCCAGGGAACAGCCAGTTCCACTGCTACAGACTGAGGCAAAGTAGGTGTTGAGCACCTCAGCCTTTTCCTCATCCTCAGTTACCATGTTTCCCTCTGCATCCAGGAAAGGAGGGAGATTTTCCCTAATCCTCTTTTTGCTGTTAATGAATTTACAGAAACATTTTTTTTATCCTTAACAGCTGTAGCCAGGTTGAGCTCTGTCTGTGCTTTGGCTGTCCTAATGTTCTCCCTGCATAGCTTCACTACAACTTTATAGTCCCCATGAGAGACCTGCCCCCTCTTCCAAAGGCAATAGATTCTCCTTTTTTTCTTGAGATCCAGCCAAAGGTCCCTGTTTAGCCAGGCCAGTCTCCTTCCCCGCCTGCTTCTTTCCCGGCCCACGGGCACAGCCTGCTCCTGGGCCTTTCCGACTGCTCTCCTGAAGTATGTCCAGCCTTCCTGGACTCCCGTTTCCTTCAGGGCAGCCTCCCGAGGGATTTTGTCAGTCAGTCCTTGGAACAGGTCAAGGTTAGCCCTGCGGAAGTCTAAGGTGGCAGTTTTACTATCCCTTTCTTGGTTTCTCCAAGGATGGAAAACTCGATCATCTCATGGCCACTGCACCCGAGACAGCCTCCGACCTTGACCTCCCCCACAAGCTCTCCCCTGTTCCCAAGCAGCAGGTGCAGGAGGGCACCTTCCCTGCCGGCTCACTCACCAGCTGGGTGAGGACGTTGTCCTCCACACAGCCCAGGAACCTCCTGGAATGTTCCCTCTCTCTGTGCTGTGATCCCAGCAGATACCCGGGAGGTTCAAGTCCCCCACAAGAACAACGGCAAGTGACCGTGAGATTTCTCCCAACTGTTTGTAGAAGGCTTCACCCCCCTCACTGCTTTGGCTGGGGGGGTCTGTAGCAGACTCCCACAGCAAGATCTGCGTTATTGGCCCTTGACCTAACCCACACACTCAACCCTGTTATCACTGTACTTGATTTCTGAGCTCTCACAGCATCCTCTAACACACAGGCCACTCCACCGCTTCTCCTGCCCTGTCTGTCCCTCCTGAAGAGCTTGCAGCCATCGATTGCCGCGCTCCAGCCGTGTGAGGCATCCCACCATGTTTCTGTTAGAGCTACTACATCAGAGTTCTCCTGCTGCAGCATGGCCTCAAGCTCCCCTGGCTGCTGCTCACACTGCATGCGTTGGAACAGATGCACTCGAGATGAGCTCATGAATCCAACCCCCTTTGGTGAGCGTGGGCCCCATTCCCTACCAGACCCTTCTCAGGGGCTTCCACGGTCCCTAAACATCTTTCCCTTCTCTCAAATGAAGTGGTAGAGGGAGAGCCCTCACCAGTCCAGCATCCTTCAAGCTGTGGCTCGCTTCCCTTGAGCTTGTTACTAACGTGCCCAGTTATCACCCTGTCCCCCCACATATAAGCCCTGTTGATAAGCCCTGCTAACTCCTGCCCCAGAATCCTTTTCCCCCTCTGGGACAGCTGCATCCCACCTGTCTCATTTGTTACCAGCAAACCAGGTGCCTTATAAACCTCGCCATGGTCAAAGAACACAAAATTCCGACGGTGGCACCAGTCTCTGGGCCACGTGTTAATCAGATATGTTTTCCACCCTCTCTCAGTGGCTTTCCCTTCCACTTGAGGGATTGATGAAAACACGATCTGAGCTCCCGAGCCTTCGGTTAGCCACCCCAGTGCCTTGAAGTCCTTTTTGAGTGACCTAAGACTTCTCTCTACCACCTCATCGTTACCTGCCTGGATAACCAAGAAGGGGTAGTAATCAGAGGGCCGCACCAGAGCAGTGACCTTCCTTTTACTATCTCTGACCCAAGCCCCACAGAGGCAGCAGACCTCTCTATGGTATGGGTCTGGTCGGCGTATGGGCCCCTCCGTACCCCTCAGAACAGTCACCCACTACAGTTACCCTCTTTTCTTCTTACTTGAAGAAGTTGCAAGTCTTGGGGCTGAGGGACAAGCTGTGGATGGCTCACTACATGGGTCCTCGTTTCCATCTTCATTTGGCTGGTCTTCTAGTTCCAAAGCCTCATACCTATTGTATAATAACAACTGGGAAGGTGAGGGGGTCCAAGAAGGTTTTCACTTGCCTTCCTGAGGAAGGACTTGACTCCATTCCCCCCTGTCCCCCACATGCCCTCCTTCTGCCTGGGGAGGGGAGGGGAGGGAGTCCTTGCATTTCTTCTGGAGCCTCTGCCTGATGCCTTTGTCTCAGAGTGTGAGCCCCACCAGTCAATCTCGTTTTCGCACTCTTTGATAGTTCTCAACCTTTCTACCTCCTCCCTCCGTTCAGCCACGTGCCTGAGCAGATCGTTTACTTGATCACAGCGCACACAAACGGTGTCTCTGACTCCCTCTGATTCAGGTGCCAGGCTCGGGCACTCTCATCAGGCAGAGACCTGCACAGCCGCCTGTTTGTGCAGGACCTGTGTCTGGCTTCCCACATTCCTCATCACTCTGCCTCTGGGCCATGTTGTGACCATGTTCTTCTCTCTGGCCAGGAGAGAACCAATCTGTGTGCTGTTTCCCACACACTGGGCTCTCCCTTCCCTGCAGTGCCATTCCTTCCCTCCTCTCTCTCCAGCACCGACCAGTTGCTTGCAGGGATCGAAGGTACCTTGTCCAGTGGCAGACCTCAGCCCTGCTCTACACTCAGCCTCGGCGCACTCAGTCAGGTGCTGTCGGGTCACCCTGAGCTCGGTGGGCAGCGACTCGCTGTCCTCCCATGAGGTTCTTATCACCCGATCAAGGGTGGGTTGTGCTGGTTCTGCCCACCCAGCTCGTTACGGAGGAGTGGGGTGTGAGCTGCTCTCCTCGGCAGTGACTTGGTGTGGTTACACCGCGTTCAGAACAGGCGCCACCAGCCCTTGGCTCTGCCCTCGCCCACGCCGCCTCAGCTGCTCGCCCACCGGCTTGCCAGTCTCCTTAGAGCCGGCTGGCCGCCTCCCTGGCTCCAAAAGGTTCAAAAGCTCATTGGATAGTTCACTGAAAACTTTTAATTGTAGCCAACAAGTGACATAACTGGGCCATAATGTATTCTGCTGATATTTTATATCTGATATATCTCTTCTGCCAGGTTGAACTAGATCCATCAGATGCTGTTACTTTTCTTCTCATTTTTTCCTTTGCTGCTTCTTGTTTAACTTTGCTGCTGCTCAGCTCAGCTGTCTCAACAGGTTCATTTGCAGGTGGCACATCTTCTTCACTCACAATCTCATTGCCAGTTTCCTGGATAAGTTTAATCATTTTGGTGGGGTTGTTAAGAAAAGCAGATTTATTCTTTTGCAGAGTTTGCCCTCCTTTTCCACCATGAGGTTTGGTCTTCCCCTTTGGTGATGTTTTCGATTCATCAGTTTCTGGTTTAGATGCATTTATGGAAGTGGCTTCGTTTTCTTTATCAACCTTTTCATCTACTTTTCTTTTTTCAGGTTTTGCCTTAGAAGGTTTGCTTTTCTCCACAGGTTTTTTTGACTTGTTCTTTTTGTTGGAGGGCTTCTCTGACTTGGTTTCTTTTGGATGGTCTTTCTTTGCCTTTTTCTCCTCGGCTGGTCTGGTTTCCAGGAGATCGTCACTTTTGGGTGAACTTTTCATGGAGCACCAAGACACTTTTGAGAAGAAGATGTTTTAACATTGTCTATCTTTGTAACTCCTCCTTTGCTTTTTTCACAGGAGGTTGGTTCTGTTTGAGGAGGTATTTCATGATCAGTGTCCACCTTCTCTTGGAAAGCTTTATCTGGTTTTATTATACTGTCTTTCCTAGGAGGAACAGCCACTTCTACTTTCTGCTTTGTCTTGCCAGTTTTTGCTTTTGGCTTACCCTCCTCTTTTTTCTCCTTTTCAGACACTGGTTTGACAGCAATAGAATCTGCTCCCATAGGCTCATGTCTCATAGGTGTGGCATCATCTCTGCTTGGGAGCGTGAACAGAGAGTCCATTTTAACATCTGCTGCTGTAATTGGCTCTCTTCATTTTCTCATACCTTCTAACAGTTCAGCATTGGGAAGTCCTTCATTCTCATTCCCTTTTCTTCTCTTCTGGTGTTTTTTAAGTTTAGTGGGAGACTGGTCTCTACCTACTGAAGAACTTGAATGTGAATGGTGGCATCTGTACGGGGGTGATCTTGACCTAGAATGGTGATAACCATGTGACTTTGACCTAGACCGATTCTGATGACTCTTCCCTTTGCCTCTTCTGGGATATGGTGGCGACTGCAATTCGGAATGAGAATAGGAATGACTAGATGACTGGGAGTAGGAGTTAGTGTGAGGAGAACCCAGTCTTGACTTGGAGTAGTTATGTGAACTTCTAGATTAAGAAGCAGCGCTATAAGGAGCTGGGACCATACAGAAAACGAAAAACACACTCGTACACACACAAAGAAATTTAATTCAAGACAGTGATTGATTCCTAAATTTGGTTTGGTTTGTTTTTTCCTCTCCATATGCTTATGTCAAAGCTTCTTTCACTGCGGACAAAACGGTACTGCAAATTGAAGAACTTAATCACATGTAAAAGTTTCTGCTTCCAAAAAAGAGCAGCTGCTGCTTTGTTGTTTTAAAACATACAGAAAGGGAACGTTTATTTCCACTTCTTTTTACTACATGAACTACCACAGTGTGATGGTTTAGGCCCTGACGGGACCTGAGACCATGTTGCTGTTGCTCTGGGGTCGAGGCAGGAGTGTCCCCCGGGGCGGCAGCGGGTCCAGGGGTGGCCGCGGGGCTGTGCTCCTGCTCCTCGGCAGCCTGGGAGTCCCGGGGCTCCAGCTGCTGCATGAAGCGCTCCCTGCACCTCTCCGCGACCATGTCGACCAGCCGGTGCACAAACTCCACGGCCCGGTGCTGCAGGAAGGGCTGCAGATCCCGCTCCAAGGCCTCCCTGTCCAGCCCGTCGAGGCACAGATGGGCGATGATGGTGGCCTATAACACATCTATCACCCAGCACCACTCGCTGACCAAGTCCAGGAGACACTGCCACAGCATCTCCCTGCACTGCTGGAAAAGTCCCGCCCAGACAGGAGGCCGAAAGCCACGCACGGGCACTGGGTCTGCAGCCCGCTGGTTGTACTGGTGGCGGGCAACTGATGGACGGGAGTGCCGCCAGAAAGTCATCTCCAGAAAATCTTCCTCTGCCCGCACAGAGTAGATGACGGACTGGACAGTCTGCCTGCAAAGGGGGCACGACGCTTTCCTCTTGACCCAGCGTACAATGCAGCCCAGGCAGAACTGGTGGAGACAGGGGAACGCATAAGCGGCGCCATCTTGGGTCTCGCCGCAGATGGGGCAACTCCACTCGCTGTCTTCAGCCATGTTGGCTCGTTGTGGCAGGCTGGGGAGAGCTGAGGACGAGGAGCTGCTCCCCCTCGCTGGCGTCACACGCTGCACAATGGAGAAAGGCCCTGGTCACTCCCTGTCCCGGCGAGGGGAGGAAGAAATGCCCAGGCCCCTGGCGAAGGACACCCTCCGGCTCCCCGAGCCCCTTCACCCACCCCGGGGGACGCTCCCCCACACAGCTCACCTCTGCTGCCGCGAGCGCTCCCGACAATGCCCGGCTGCCTGACCCAGGCAGGGCCGGGGAAACACAGGGGATGGCTCCGGGACGGGCACCGAGAGCTGCCGATGGCAGCCCCCAAAGCACCCCCCAGCACCCGGAGCAGCCTCGCTCGACCCTCCACACCTCGCAGACACGCTCGGCAGGAGTCCAGGCACGAGCCACACTGGGCCGGGCTCTGCCGGTGCCCGAATACAAGCAGGGAGGGACGTGAGGTCACAGACCCTCGCTCGCTGATGTCACAGACCACTGCTCTGTGACGTGGCAGTGGGCCGCCTGTCTCCATGGCGCTTGCCTGTGTCTGGGCGTGGCTGGCCCTGGCACTCATGCATATTTTTCCTTGTTTTCCCTCCCTACTGTGGGGGAAACTTAACCCTCTCCTTGCTGAACCAGGACACACAGCTATTGACTGATTTAAGGCGGTGTATACTGGCCTCTGCTAGTACATGAACATTTCTCACTGCACAACTACATGCTATGCAAATCATTTTTGCTGCAGTAAGGTGCAAAAGAGCAATTCTTAATGGCCACAGCACAGTATCCAACATCAAGAAAAGACAGTAAACTCAATTCTACAATGCTGCCTTAGTCTATCTTCACTAATGATTTAGCAATAGGTACAGAATGCAAAATACTTGTACTTCAACCTTACATACAGGCATATTTAATTCACACTTCTAGGGAGATGTCCTAGCAAAATCTTCATAGAATCATAGAATGATTTGGGTCAGAAGGGACCTTAAATATCATCTAGTTAGGACAGGGACACCTTCCACTAGATCAGGTTGCTCAAAGCCCCATCCAACCTGGACTTTTAACACTTCCAGGGAGGGGGCAGTCACAACCCACAACTGAGGAACCTGTTCCAGTGCCTCGCTAGCCTCACAGTAAAGAATTTCTTCCTTACATCTAATCTGAATCTACTCTCAGATTAAAGCCATTACCCCTTGTCCTATCATTGCATGCCCTTGTAAAAATTCCCTTTCCAGCTTTCTTGTAGGTCCCCTTTTGGTACTGGAAGACTGCTATGAGGCCTGCTCTGGAGTATCCCCTCCTCCAGGCTGAACAACCCAAAGTCAGCCTGTCCTCACAGGAGAGGTGCTCCAGCCCTCGCATCATCTTTGTGTCCCTCCTCTGGACTCGCTTGAGCAGGTCCACATTCTCCTTACGTTGGGGGTCCAAGAGCTGAATGCAGTACTCCAGGTGGGGTATCACGGGAGTGGAGTAGAGGGGGAGGATCACCTCCCTCAACCCACCAGTCACATGTGTTTTGGTACAGCCCAGGGTACAGCTGGCTTTCTGGGTTGAGAGCACACGTTGCCGGGTCATGCTGAGCTTCTCATTAACCAACACCCTCAAATCCTCCGCAGGGCTGCTCTCAATCCACTCATCGCCCAGCCTGTATGTGTGCGTGGGACTGCCCTGACCCATGGGCAGGACCTTGCCCTTTAGCCTTGTTGAACTCCATGAGGTTTGCACGGGCCCACCTCTCAAGCCTGTCACGGTCCCTCTGGATGGCACATCCCTTCCCTCCAGCGTCAGCCACACCACACAGCTTGGTGTTGCCAGCAAACTTGCTGAGGTGCACTCAACCCACTGTCCAAAGATGTTGAAGGGCACCAGTCTCCATACCCTCCCCTGAGGAATGCCACTCATCACTGGTCTCCTCCTAGGAAGAGCAACTACTGTCACATGAATAATAATAAGGGAGAACTTCTTCTTATCGCTGTAACAGTAGTTGCTCTTTTCCTTTTTTTTTTTTTTTTTTTTTTTTAATACTAGTAACGGATTAAGGAAAAGACTGAAATGGCCTTTGGTATGAGGTGCAGGGCAATTGCAGTGCCTTCCTCAGACTTTCAGATAGGTGTGAAGGTCTGTTAATTTTCAGAATTCTTTTTAATGGGCAAAACCTCGTGATAATGGAGATTACCTGTAAGACAAGTTTTCTTCTCTTTGATTTTGTTGATGAATGAAAAATCGCTGAAACCCCTCTCTTCATATCACTGTGTCAGTATGATGATTCCAGTGTATTTGATTTGGGCCGAAGTCTGATGATATGAGACTTTGGTGTAGTGATAGGTACACATGCTTGACACATTAATTACTCTCTGATTTTAGTGGATGGTTGTCCACTAGGACTAGATGTTCTGGGTTCAAAAATATTTCATGCACAATATGGGAAGTTATGCAAGAAACTCTAGATGGGATCTCAGCTGGCATAAGATGATATAACGTCACAGAATCACAGAATCGTCTAGGTTGGAAAAGACCGTGAAGATCATCCAGTCCAACCGTTTACCTAACACTGACCATAACACATAACTCTATTGCACATAACTCTAGATCTAACCAGGTACAGCAAACACATTTTAAGAAAAATCAAATCTAAAAGCTTCTAAACTCAGCCCCTAGTAACTTGACTCAATGCCATTACTCTAGTGAAGATGCTGACAGCATTACTAAGAAAGAGCTCTTCAGACTCCTGCCCAAGTGAATTCTGGGGACGGAAAACATCAGCTACCCCGAGTTTTTTCTTCACAAGTTTTTCTTTTATTATTTTTTAAAGAACCATTTCATGTTATTCCGCATATGTTCATTAGCACCATTCCTCCTTCACCAATTTAAGATTTCCTTAGAAACAAGTCTGATCTTTTAATCCCTAAGAAAAGTTTAACAATGTCAACAAAAGGCTAGTGAAAGCCATCAGTTTGCAGTCCAGGTTAAAATCTCTCTGTGTATCCACAAGAGATAAACAGAAAAGGAGATGAAGACAGTTTCTCTCACATACCTCCTCCAAAGTGCTTTGAGGTAATGGTTACAATCAGAATGGGGAGACACAGAAAATCCCGGCACTAGACCTCTTCAGGTTCTGATCTCCTCATGGCTGTCAGGAGGTGAAGGGTGTCACTGCAGAGAAGCTTTAGTAGAAGAGACACAAGCTCCTCAGCCACTGCTGTCAAATTGTAACTCTCAGTCAACTGTAATCTCTGCCGTAGTTGAGCTGGTAACCTTCATATGAAACACCTCTCACTGTTAATCCCTTAAATCATCCCATCCATCTAACAATCTTTCAATCTTTGCAGGCGCTTGTGGGTGATAAGGGATGTGATACACTCAATTAATGCTGTGTTTCTTTGCCCAGAAGTTTATAAGATGATTTTGGGAATGGGTCCTGTTGCCTGATTAGATTCTTTCAATTTGCCTTTCAAGACCTAAGATGGTATTTCGGGCAGCGCCATGATTTACAGGGTACATTTTGAGCCAACCCGTAGTTGCTTCTACCATGGTGAGTATGTAGCGCTTGCCTTGGCGTGTTCGTGGCAGTGGTCCAATAGAGTCAATCTGCCAGGCCTCACCATATTGAAAACTCAGCCTGTTCCAGGGAGACTTCACTCGTGTGGCTCGCTTGATTGCAGCACATGTGTCACATTCGTGAGTGACCTGTGAGATGGCCTCCATGGTCAAGTCCACCCCTCGATCACGAGCCCATCTGTACATTGCATCTCTGCCAAGATGCCCTGATGTTTCATGGGCCCATCGAGCTACAAACAGCTCACCCTTACGCTCCCAGTCCAGGTCCAGCCGAGCTACTTCAATTTTGGCAGCTCTGTCTGCTTGCTCATTGTTTTGATGTTCTTCGGTGGCATGGCCTTTGGGCACATGAGCATCTGTATGACACACCTTTAGAGCCACGTTCTCCACTTGGGCAGCGATGTCCTGCCACAATGCAGCAGCCCAGATGGGTTTATCTCTGCGCCGCCAATTGGTCTTCTTCCACTCCTGTAGCCACCCCCACAGGGCATTAGCCACCATCCAGGAGTCAGTGTAGAGATATAGTACTGGCCACTGTTCTTGTTCAGCAATCTTTAAGGCTAGTTGGATTGCATTTACTTCTGCAAGCTGACTTGACTCGCCCTCTCCTTCAGTGGCCTCACTGACTTGTCTTGTGGGACTCCACACAGCAGCTTTCCACTTCCAATGGTTTCCTACCACATGACAGGATCCATCAGTAAACAGAGCATAACGCCTTCCATCTTCTGGTAACTGGTTATACGGCGGTGCCTCTTGGGCACGAGCCACCTCCTCAGGCAACGCTCCAAAATCTCTACCTTCTGGCCAGTCCATGATCTCTTCCAGGATCCCTGGATGGTTGGGTTTCCCCAGTCGAGCCCGTTGCGTGATTAACACGACCCATTTACTCCAGGTAGCACTGGTTGCATGGTGTGTGGAAGGGATGTTTCCTTTGAACATCCAATGTAATACAGGCAGCCGTGGTGCCAAGAGGAGCTGTGCTTCTGTACCAACAACTCCTGAAGCAGCTCGAATCCCCTCATATGCTGCCAGTATCTCCTTTTCAGTCGGAGTGTAGTGGGCTTCTGATCCTCGATATCCCCGGCTCCAAAATCCTAATGGTCGACCTCGGGTTTCACCTGGTATCTTCTGCCAGAGGCTCCATGTGAGTCCGTGCTCCCCAGTTGATGTGTAAAGTATATTTTGCACAGCTGGTCCTGTCCAAACAGGCCCAAGAGCTACCGCCCTAGTTATCTCTTGTTTGATGTGCTCAAAGGCTTGTTGTTGCTCAGCACCCCACTCAAAATTGTTCTTCTTTCGGGTCACTTGATAGAGAGGGCTCACAAGCTGACTGTAACCTGGAATACGCATCCTCCAACATCCCACAAGTCCTAGGAAAGCTTGTGTTTCTTTCTTGTTTGTCGGTGGAGACATAGTTGCTCTCTTGTTGACAACATCCAATGGCACATGACGGTGTCCATCTTGCCATTTTATTCCCAAGAACTGATTCTCTTGTGCTGATCCCTTGACCTTGCTTTTCTTTATGGCAAACCCAGCTCTCAGAAGAATCTCAATTACTCTTTGTCCTTTCTTGAACACTTCTTCTGCCTCGTTGCCCCACACAATGATGTCACCAATGTATTGTAGATGTTCAGGGACATCTCTCTTTTCCAGTGCAGTTTGAATGAGTCCATGACAAACAGTGGGGCTGTGCTTCCACCCCTGGGGCAGTCGATTCCAGGTGTACTGGACACCCCTCCACGTGAAAGCAAACTGTGGCCTGCACTCTTCTGCCAAAGGAATTGAGAAGAATGCATTGGCAATGTCAATTGTGACGTACCACTTGGCTGCCTTTGACTCCAGTTCATTCTGGAGCTCTAACATATCTGGTACAGCAGCACTCAGTGGTGGCGTCACTTCATTCAGGCCACAATAGTCTACTGTTAACCTCCACCCTCCGTCAGACTTTCGCACCGGCCATATTGAGCTATTAAAAGGCGAGTGTGTCTTACTGATGACACCTTGGCTCTCCAGTTGACGAATCAGTTCTTGGATGGGAGCCAGAGAGTCTCGGTTTGTACGATACTGCCGTCGGTGCACGGTCCTCATAGCAATTGGCACCTGTTGTTCTTCAACTCACAACAGTCCCACAACAAAAGGATCTTCTGAGAGGCCAGGCAGATTAGACACCTGTTTGACCTTTTCTGTATTCACACTGGCCACACCAAAAGCCCATCGGTATCCTTTTGGGTCTTTGAAGTATCCCCTCTTGAGCTAGTCAGTGCCCAAGATACAAGGGGCTTCTGGGCCAGTTATAGTGGGATGTTTTTCCCACTTGTCCCCCAACAAGCTAACCTCGGCCTCCAGTACTGACAGTTCTTGACATCCCCCTGTCACTCCTGAGATCCAGATAGGTTCTGCCTCTCTGTAACTTGATGACATTAATGTACACTGTGCCCCTGTGTTGATTAAAGCCTGGTACTCCTGTGGATTTGATGTGCCAGGCCATCGAATCCACACTGTCCAATACACCCGATCATCCCTTTCCTCCTCCTGGCTGGAGGCAGGGGCCCTCGATTCCCGTCCTTGGTCGGAGTATTCACTGTCTGACCCTTGTTGTGCCAGGTCGGAGGTTCCTTCATCAGGGTCAAGGGAGGTGATCTCAGTCTTCGAGTATCTGGGAGATCGCTGATTACTTTCTTGTGGTTTTACACCAGCTACATTAACAACCTTCTTGGATGTCTTCTTCTTGGCAGGGGTCTTTCCTTGCAATTCATGTACACGAGCTTCCAATTTAAAGGTGGGTTGAACATCCCACTTCCTCATGTCCTCCCCCTGGTCGCGCAGGAAGAACCAGGGTTTGCCACATGTCATGCGCCTGGGTTTCCCTTTCCCCCTGACTGGGGCAGAAGAGAACTGATTTCTTGAGGAGCTCCTAACATCCAGGGCACTCACCCATAGAGATGAGGAGGTACCAAGACTCTCTTCAAAGTTCTGAAGCCAGGAAGAGACTGCCTCCACAGTTGGCGTACATCTTAGTCCTTCTCCCGCATCCATTTCTGGGTGGTACATCGCCGCCAAGCCGGCAGAATATGAGGATGGCGCACCTTTAATCACCTTCCTCCACATGGCCCGTGTGCATGGGACATCCTCTGGATTTTTAGGGGCTTCATCATTATCTGATCACCATAGATGACTTCCAGCACTGCTGATTCTCTCAGGTACTGGACACCTTCATCTGCAGCAGTCCACTTCCCTGTTGAGCTGTCTATAAGATCTTCCTTGAAAGGATACCTTGCTTTAACACTTGAAAGGAGCCGTCTCCACAGACTGCAAATTGCTGTCTCTTTTCCAATTCCCCTTTCAATTCCTCGATTTCTAGCAAGGGAACCCAGCTGTTGGGCTTCCTTACCTTCCAGTTGTTGAGCATCTGCCGCATTATCCCAGCATCGCAGCAGCCAGGCACAATCCCCTCCCCCGGCTGGCGGCAATAGTCTTTCCGCAGATCTCGCAGTTCTGGTGATGTCAGGGACTGGGTAGTTTCCACCTCCTGTTTCAGTTCTGTTATTCCCTCTTCCGATTCCTTTGCTGAAGGACCAGCTTCTTCCTCTTCTTTCTCCTCCCTCATTAATCAAGGGTATGGGCCTGTTCTCCTTGTCCATTGTTTCTTGTTTACTACTGGGGCAATCTCTCTTGCTGTTGTTATTGTTTGAGTTCCCATCCCAGCCACAGCCCTTTGAGAGTGCTGAACTGCAGCTCGGTAAGCGCAGGCCAGGCCCCAGTACAGCGCTAGAAGTTGCTGATTCTCCCTGGGATGGGCAAGGCACCCTTCTATCAGGTGGTGTGTCAGTTTTGTGGGGTTGCTTGCCTGTTCAGGGGTAAGACCTCAGGCTACAGGAGGGGATAACTGTCCTGGGAATCTGCCCAAACCCTTCCACTCCCCCTGCCACCCAGAGACGGGCCACCTCAGGGCACATTTTGGTATTGAGTCACCCCAAATTTGCCTTCTCTTACACCAAAACCATGCTGAGCTCCACACAACCCACAACAGGTGAACAGCATTAATAAACTGTATCAACGAGCTAACATAAGGATGAATAAGTAACTCAGGAGCCTGCAAAATAAAATCACTCATGATGTTCCCAATTCCTTGCAGCATGTTCCTGAGCTTAGCAAAATAAAGATAAGCAGTGCAACCAACAAACCCATGACCAGCACAAGAGCTTGTGGCTTAATCTGCTATAGCTACAGCACAGTTAATATAACACTGCTGTTGTCGTGCCCCATGTGGGCGCCAAAAAAGACTTTGGCTAAAGGCCAGGTACCCACCAAGTCGCTCTGTCACTTCCTTCCCTTTCCCCTTGTTTTCTCAACAGGGCAAAGAGGGGAAAGAAAATAAGATAGACCAACCCTTGTAGGTAAAACAAAAGCAGTTTTAATATGAGCAAAGTGAAGCAAAGGTCTGTGCGTGGGAGCAAAGAAACGAAACCAGATTTATTCTCTGCTTCCTACGGAGAGGTGCTGTGGGGCCTTCTCAGGAGCGGGGCTCCCATACGCGGAGTGGTTGCCTCGGAGGAACAAGGGTCGCACACACACACACACACACACCCCCTTCCTCCTTTCTCCCAGCTTTATACTGAGCAGGCGTCACATGGTCTGGAATGTCCCTTGGGTCAGCTGGGGTCAGCTGTCCGGGCTGTGTCCCCTCCCGAGATCTTGCCCACCCCGTCGCACTGGGGGGAAATGTCGGAAGGAGCCTTGGTGCTGTGTAAGCGCTGCTCAGCAGCAGCCACCACACCAGGGTGCTGCCAACACCCTGCAGGTCCCAGCATAAACCACAGCACCATGGGGCTGCTGTAGGGGAAAACCAGTTCCAGCTCAGCCAGACCCAGTACAAGAGGAATGAACAAAGAGTTTCTCTCCTTGCTCCCAGCCTTAAACTGGATCTTGCTGCCATGCAGGCAGGAAGAGCAGGTATTTCAGTCTGTTAAACCTGGAGTCTTTGTGCAGGGCCAGGAATTCATGGCATTGGGGGAAAAAAAAAAAAAAAAAAAAAAAAGGAATTAAATTTCAAGATAAAAGCCCAAAGGACATTGTAATACTTTCTTGAATTTTTCATCAATTTCCTAGATATTTACTTTCTTGACCTGGTTCAATGTTATTTGCTGTCAACAAACGCAGTAATCTTTTGCTTCTCTGCACACAACCTTCTCCTTGTGTCTTACTGATAACAGCTGCTCTCTTCTGCTCATTAGCACTTATGTCTGTCCTTTGAGCAGACGATTCTATTATTTCCTTATTACCTAGAAGGAAATGTTCTACTCTGCAGTGTCCTTTGGCGCTCGCAAATGCTCTGAGTGAACCCCCCGAGTCTTTCACAGCGTTGCAAAGGATGTGTCGTTTTGGAGCACTTTCCCTGTTCAGACAGCGATGTTCTCGCCGTGGGTCTTCGCGAAGGGAAGGAGAGCTCGGGAGTCAGTGCTGATCTCCTGCAGAGTGATATAGGTCGAATAAAGGGAAACCTAGGCAGGAGCTCTGGCTATGCTGCACAAAGTGCTTTGCTCAGAGCAAAGAAATTGGAAGCTGAAGGACAGGGAATTGGAGGAAAATCCTGGGAATGACCAAGAACGTTCGAGGGGAGGCTGTGACATCTGCTGGCATATCAGTTCAGGGCTGCTGTGGCACACGGCTCCAGACTCACACACTTGTGCTCTCCTTCACCTCACTACTCTGCGCGCTGCGTTTCGGCCCACGCGGGAAAGCCGAAGCGGCCGTAGGTGGCTGAGGTGAGGCAAGTGCCACGTGTGGGAGACGCGGCAGCAGCCAGCGTGGGTCAGAGGGCAGCAGCGGGGAGGAAGGGCGCGGAGGCACGGGCCGTTGGGGGAAATCTGTTATGCAGACGTCCCTGCCCCGGCTGGCATGCCGTTAGCTCACAGCACCGGGACTGTGTCTCTGCTGGGGGCTTCTGCCTGCTCTGGGACAGGAGCAAATCGTGACCAGCGCAGAAAATGCAGGAGAGCAGCGCAAAGTCTGGGGGGGGTTAATTCTAGGTGCGGGGGAAATGGTAAGCCGAAACGTTGCTGCCTGGTAAAACACAGACTTTAATCTGCTTATTGAATGTGGTACGGTGGCAAGGTTTCGGCTGTCACAGGTGTCAGCACTGGTTCCATAGCCAGTGTTACCACAAGAGGAGCACCGGGATCTCTCCCTCTGCGAGCTGGAGGTGGGTGGTGTGATCCACGGGCCAGAGTCTGGAAAGGCAGAAAGCAGGGTGTTAAAGCCAGGCTTTAACTGCTTCTCAAGGCTTGGCACAACTTTGCAAATCCAATAATCCCTTTCAAATCCACCATTTTTTTAAAAAATATTCTTCTATACTTGTGCTAAGCCCTCTTATAAACAGCTCTGAAACTTCCACATTGTCCATCACAGCTTCCCCTGAAGCCCCGACTCATCAGAGTCGATGTCTGTCTCACAGGTTTTCCAGGAGATTTTACTATTCCGGCTATGGCCATCCCAAGTGTTCCCTCCAACGTGTCTCTCAGCTTATCAAATGGAGGAATTCCAGGCAAACAGCATTTTCCATCGTACTGCCATTTCAAGTTAACTTAAGCTGTATGTGATGGCTAGGGAAGGGGATGCAGAGAAACCCTTTCTGGGCCTCAGTTCCCTGTAATGAGCAACTCTCCATGGTTCTCTGGAAGTGAGAACTGTGTTTCGGCCATAACCGGGGCATTTTCTGTGCAAACTGCCTCTGCTTTCAAGCTTCCTAACGTGGATTGCTGACAGCTTCTTCTCATCTGCCGTGCTTCAGCTAGGTCTTCTCTAGACCTCTTGTGCTGGCAGTGCAACAGGTACAAGCCATAGAAGAGTGGCTCGTTTCTACGCCCAAGGATTAGGGGAACGATTGCATTTTCCATCTGCATGAGTGCCAGGGCCAGCCACGCCCCGACACGGGCAAGCGCCATGGAGACAGGCGCCATGGAGAGCAGTGGTCTGTGACATCAGCGAGCGAGGGTCTGTGACCTCACGTCCCTCCCTGCTTGTATTCGGGCACCGGCAGAGCCCGGCCCAGTGTGGCTCGTGCCTGGACTCCTGCCGAGCGTGTCTGCGAGGTGTGGAGGGTCGAGCGAGGCTGCTCCGGGTGCTGGGGGGTGCTTTGGGGGCTGCCATCGGCAGCTCTCGGTGCCCGTCCCGGAGCCATCCCCTGTGTTTCCCCGGCCCTGCCTGGGTCAGGCAGCCGGGCATTGTCGGGAGCGCTCGCGGCAGCAGAGGTGAGCTGTGTGGGGGAGCGTCCCCCGGGGTGGGTGAAGGGGCTCGGGGAGCCGGAGGGTGTCCTTCGCCAGGGGCCTGGGCATTTCTTCCTCCCCTCGCCGGGACAGGGAGTGACCGGGGCCTTTCTCCATTGTGCAGCGTGTGACGCCAGCGATGGGGAGCCGCTCCTTGTCCTCAGCTCTCCCCAGCCTGCCACAACGAGCCAACATGGCTGAAGACAGCGAGTGGAGTTGCCCCATCTGCGGCGAGACCCAAGATGGCGCCGCTTATGCGTTCCCCTGTCTCCACCAGTTCTGCCGGGGCTGCATTGTGCGCTGGGTCAAGAGGAAAGCGTCGTGCCCCCTTTGCAGGCAGACTGTCCAGTCCGTCATCTACTCTGTGCGGGCAGAGGAAGATTTTCTGGAGATGACTTTCTGGCGGCACTCCCGTCCATCAGTTGCCGGCCACCAGTACAACCAGCGGGCTGCAGAGCCAGTGCCCGTGCATGGCTTTCGGCCCCCTGTCTGGGTGGGAGTTCTCCAGCAGTGCAGGGAGATGCTGCAGCAGTGTCTCCTGGACTTGGTCAGCGAGTGGTGCTGGGTGATAGATGTGTTATAGGCCACCATCATCACACATCTGTGCCTTGACAGGCCAGACCGGGAGGCCTTGGAGTGGGATCTGCAGCCCTTACTGCAGCACCGGGCAGTGGAGTTTGTGCATCGGCTGGTCGACATGGTCGCGGAGAGGTGCAGGGAGCGCTTCATGCAGCAGCTGGAGCCCCGGGACTCCCAGGCTGCCGAGGAGCAGGAGCACAGCCCCGCGGCCACCCCTGGACCCGCCGCCGTCCCGGGGGACACTCCTGCCCCCGACCCCAGAGCGCAGGAGCAGCCCCGTGAGGAGCTGGGGCAGGCGGTGGCAGGTCCCTCCAGTGCTGGCCAGGGCAGGGACTGCTCACGCGGGGGGCCCCGGCGCCGCGGCAAGAGGAAGGCCGGCTGCTCCCAGGACTCTTCCGCCCACAAGCGGCCACGCCGCCGGCAACGCTAGGGTGGCCAGAAGACGGCGAAACCAGGGCCGGGCCAGCAGCTGGGGTGCACGCCAGCCCCCAAGGGGACTTGGAGGCACTTGTTAGTAGCCTCATCGTGAAAGAAGGAAAATAAAACGATGAAAACCGCACCAGAAGTCTCAGCCTCTCCTTACACGCAGTGCGGCTGGCATTGCTGTCGTCGCCCCACGTGATGCTTTCTCCTCCTCCTCCTGGTGCTGGGCTCACCTTCCCCCTCGTGAGTCTGCTGCAACTTCCACGCTGTCTACCACAGCTTGTCCCGAAGCCCTGATTTATCCGTCAGAGAGTGTATTTCTCAGAGGCTCTTCCAGAGATGAGACTGGTTGATCTGTTGCCATCTCCAGACATCCCGTGAGCGTACAGACTCAGTTCTTTCTACAGAGAGATGGACATCTTCCTAGTCCTCCAGAAACAGGTCTTTAGCATTTTTCAAACATTAGAAATAGTGGTCGGATACTTGAAATGGAGCTGTTGTTGCACAGGCCAGCCATAATTCTGGTAAGAAATGGTTCTGGGCCCTGGTTGCCTACTCGCGGGCAGACCCAAGGCAGGCGGGCGCTCTCTGCCTCGGCTGGAGGACTATTTCCCTGAAGCGCCGCCCCTCCGTCCTCTTCCCAGCTTGCCTCGCCTGCAGTTCGGACGTGCAGAGGGCCGGGCTGTGTTGCAGCAGGGCAGCTGGGGCACAGCCTGAGCTGGGGCTGGGCGCTGGGCCTGGAAACAGGCCCAGGTGCTCGGTCTTGCAGAAACCTGCTCCACAGGCGAAGATCGGCTGCTGGTGGAGAAACACCAAGATGGCATCACCGCCTTTTCCCGTGGCACCTCTGCCCTGTCCCGGGAGTCCCGCACTGTGGCCCCTCCTCACGCCCAACAGCCGAGCCATCGCCCGGGGCTGAGGGTCACTGTGTGCCTGCAGAGCTTGACGACGGCGGGGCTGGGGAAGAGATGCAGCTTCAGCTTACAGCGTCTGCTCAAAGCCAGGGCAGAATTCCCCGCGCTTCAGCAGTGGAGGACTGCGCCTCCGGTCTCTGGTTTTACAATGGAATCGCTCTCTTGGGCAAAGCCAAGCACGCAGAGGGGTTCACAGCTCCCCAGAGCACGTACAGAATTTCCACAGTAACTCTCCCTTTCGTTTCTCCTCCTTATTTGTTCCCACAGGTTTCACATGTGGACCTTTATTACTCTTCTTTGCTATGTAAAACCTGCACCATCATTCCCAGATGTTTGTTTGCACTACTGAGAATTAGTACCGAGAATTCAACAACTGTCTCAATCACATCTGCATAAAAGGCTTTACGTTTTCAAAAAGCTTTTTCTTGTATGAATGCATTTTGCAGGAACATACCTAAATGACGGTAATAGCAGAGCTCTTGTGCTAAAACTGCGTTTCTTAATAAATTCCTATTGCCCCTTCCAGATGATTTGAACACCTGCTTGGGCTTTTATTATTTATATTTTTGCTTTCCCCACATCAGCTTCTGGGAAGTCAAGACTCATGGATGCGTTTCATTATGAACAAGTGATATCAGTGATTTTTTATTTAGGTCTTATCATCAAAGATCTTTCTGTTTCTCTTAAGAAAAACAGCATCCTCCTTAAAGTGATAACTGAAGTACTGTTTGTGACAGTAACTTGTTTAGATGGCATGTCTGATTCCTTTTCCAATATTTATCCCCTTTTTTTCATTTCAAGATTTGGACTAAAACTGACCATTTTACTAACAGTTAGAGGACAAGGACAAGACCAAGCCAAGACAGAGTGCATAGTACGGTCCCTGGACAACTCCATTACAGCTTAATCCAGCCCTGGTGAATTTAGTGCAATGCAATATGCGCTAAAATGAGACGTTCAGTGATGAACAGTAGAAAGAAATATAATCACATAAAGAAAGCTGTGGATAGCACTCAAGGGCAGGTGGTGGAAACCTTTGTCCATGGTAAAGTAGTGGCTGACTAACGAGGAAAAACTGTCAGTGGAATAGACTACAGTGGCAAACAGTAGGGTAAATATTGCTTTGATGCTGCATTCATTTAACATTTGGTTTGGGTTTTTTTTTAAATGGATGTAGCAAAAGCATGAGAAAGATGCTGGAAACAGTGACAGAAACTAGGAGGAGAAAGAAGCTTCTAAGTTGTCCTGGTTTCAACCAGGATGGAGTTAACTTCCATTGGAGTATTTCATACCATGTGATGTCGTGCCCAGGGATACAGGGGCCAGGCTCCAGTTCGGGTCTGGCCCAGGTGTGTGTTGCTGTGGGGGCGGTCACTGCGCTCTCTAAGCCATTACTGCGTTTTGCCCGTTTCTCTTTGGACTCACTATTGTTACTGTTGTGCTCCATTATATTTAGTAAATTCATTCTTTTTATTCAACCTACGAATTCTCTTTTTTTTGTCCCTGTCCTATCTCACCCGGGAGGGGCGAGGTGAATGGCTGCCACATGGCATCTGGTTGCCGGCTGAGTTCGAACCTCAACAGTTTTTGGCGGTGAACATGGGGCACTGAGGTGGGTTTTTCTGTTTGAATTAACAACAAAATGTGTAAAATATGTATTGCTTGGCTCCTTAAGATCTTATTTGCAATACGTGTTTCCCATGCTGCTGCTCATCCTCCATGAGAGTTGGGTTAAGATTTTGTTTCTGTTGTACTATGTCATGCTCATCTCTGATAGCGTGCAGTCACCAGTCCTGGGGCTATTTACAGTTGTGTTTGAGAAATTTGGGGAGTTCAGATATCTTTGGAATGTTGACATAAGCATGGCTGCTGTGCTGTTAGGAGCTAGTGTGTTCCTGAATGTGGTTCTAGTTTTGTTTATGGTTAAGCAACTATTTAAGAATATCACTTGGAAACCTACCTCAGGTCTGGGGAATTGAGTGGCTGGGAGTGTGGAGTAGCACTGGCAAGTAACTAGAACAGTGGGCACCTTCAGTGTATTGGAACTTCACTCCTGCACAGGTGCAGAATCCTGAAAAACTAGTGAAATATTTGGAAAAATATTTCCAAAGGCCACATCCAAATGGCCTTTCATTATTCCACAGTCAGAGCCCCCAGAGCCTCCCCTCACCACACACCACACACCACCACCACCCCCCCACCCCCCCACCCCCACCCCCCCAATAAAAACCATGTCCCCTCCAGTCACTCCTTGTCGAGGTTTGTGCTCTGCGCCCCTTGTCCTGTCACTGCCACTGCTGAGGTCCCATCTGGGTGGGACCCTCAACACCCAGATCTTCTCCAGGCTGAACAGTTCTTTACTGGGCTCTCTCCCAGTCACTCCATCTCTCTTGTACTGGTAGCCCAGGACTTAGACCCAGTGGCCAATGGGTGGCTCCTCAGTGCTGAGTGGAAGGAGCACAGGACACCCACTGCCACATCCCTCCGAGTGCCACCCAGGATGGTGACAGCCTTCATAGTCACTTCAGTGGGTGCCACAACCCACAGAATCACAGAATCAACTAGGTTGGAAAGGACCTTGTTGATCATCTAGTCCAACCATGACCCTCACCCCGACCGTTCCCAACTCCCCCAGATCCCTCAGCGCTGGCTCAGCCCGACTCTTCAACGCCTCCAGGGATCCCGGGGACTCCCCCCTGCCCTGGGCAGCCCATTCCAACGCCCAACAGCCCCTTCTGCACAGAAATCCTTCCTCAGAGCCAGCCTGACCCTGCCCTGGGCAGCTTGAGGCCATTCCCTCGGGGCCTGGCGCTGGGGCCTTGGCTCCAGAGACTCATCCCCCCTCTCTGCCCCCTCCTGGCAGGGAGTTGCAGAGGGCCAGGAGGTCTCCCCTCAGCCTCCTCTTCTCCAGACTGAACCCCCCCAGTTCCCCCAGCCGCTCCCCAGCAGACCTGTGCTCCAGACCCTGCCCCAGCTCCGTTGCCCTTCTCTGGCCACGCTCGAGTCATTCAATGGCCTTTTTGGGGTGAGGGGCCCAAAACTGAACCCAGGAATCGAGGGGCGGCCTCCCCAGTGCCGAGCCCAGGGCTCAGATCCCTTCCCTGTCCCTGCTGGCCATGCCAGTGCTGACACAAGCCAGGATGCCATTGGCCTTCTTGGCCCCCTGGGCTCTCTGCTGGCTCCTGTTCATCGGGCTGTCAATCAACCCCCCCAGTCCCTCTCTGACTGGCAGCTCTCCAGCTACTCCCCCCCAGCCTGTAGCCCTGCTGGGGGTTGTTGTGGCCAAAGTGCAGCACCTGGCATTTTCCCTCAGTGGAACTCCCCCAGCTGGGCTCAGCCCATTGCTCCAGTCTGTCCAGGTCCTCTGCAAACCCAAGGTCCTTTGAAGCAAAAAGTGATGGGCCCCCGGGTTGATGGGCCCCCAGGGTTCACAGCCCCCAGGGTGACAGGGCCTCGATGTGATGGGCCCAGAGGGTCTGATGGGTCAACCACCCCAAGGGTGATGGGACCAAGACCTGAAGGGCCCCAAGGGTAACAAACACTGAGGGTGGTGGCCCCTAGGGTGATGGGCCCCCAGAGTTAACCACCCCAAGGGTGATGTGCCCAAAGGGTGTTGGGCCATGGCTTTAACGGCCCCAAGGGTGGTGGGTCCAAGGTTAACCACAGCAAGGGTGACGGGCCCAAGGGGTGACGGGAACCCAGAGTTAAACACCCCAAGGGTGATGGGCCCTTCAAAGGGTGGTTGTGCCTTGGGATGCATTCAAGGAAGAAACAGAATGACCAGACGTGGGTATCTCTGGGTTTGCTTTATTGACAACTCCGTGTTGGGCCAACACCGCAGTGAGCAGCCAATGTCCAAAGGACTCACGCAGTTTATACACTATTTCTAAATCTATTACCCAAGTCTTTGTCAGGTTCCACTCAACCTTTTAGTTTTGATTCTCATCATTTATTAAAGTTCACAACAACCCCCTGTCTCAGCCGAATTCTTCTCTTCTGTTTCCAGTCCTCGTTTCAGTTTCAGAGTCATCTTTTGGGTCACCTTCTTCAGCTTTCCTCCACTAGTTTTCCATCTCGCACAATTTTGAGAAAGACTTCAAGATGTTCTATGAAAAGCTTAGGTAGAGCAAGCAGTTTCTCTATACTGAATTCTCTTAATCTAGCAAAATCCCTGTGTTTAGCCAATTAATCATCCTTTGTGAAAACTGTCTCTATAGGATTAGCTTGACTGGGTTTTAAACCAGCCTTGGGCTGGGACTATACAAGAAGCAGGTTAAGAACACTTCTCAGGCCTGTTGAGCAGCACCCTGGTTGCCTCGGTAATATTACAAGATAGTTCAGTCCTGAACACTTTTCACTAGGCCTTAAAATCTATTTCAAATATACCAGAGGTTACATTTAAAATTCTTCTACAGGTGTGAGGGCAGAGGGCAAGTAAAGGGCAAATTGTGGAGTGCAAAAAGGGGTGGGAGACAGAAAAGGGATGGATGGGTGAAAAAGGGTTGGAAGTTCAAAGAGCACATAAAGGCCAGAATAAAGGGAAGCTGGAAGGGAAATAGAGGCCAGAAAAAATCAGACACCGCAAAGGTGTGGAAGGCCGGATTGCAAGTGTAGGCCAGAAAAAACTGGAGGCCAGAGGGCAAATGTAGGTTAGAAAAAAGTAGATGCCAAAAAGGGGTGTGAGGTCTGAGGGGCATTAGAGTTTGAAAAGGGCTGGGAAGCCAAAAAGGGGTGGGAGGATGTGGGGGAAGTAGAGATGGAGAAATCACTGGAAAAGGAATGAGAAGTCCTGCGGGGACAGGGTGGAAGTAAAACAGGGTCAGGGAGCAAGACAGAGAGAGAGAATGATGAGTGGGGAGCAGAAAGACAGAGAGAGAGAAATCAAATGTGGGGGAAAAGGAAGGTGGGAGAGAAAGAGATGGTAAACAAGGCAGAGGGACTGAGGGGATGAGAGAGGGAGAAAGGGAGAGGGCTCAGGACAGAGAGGGAGAAAGAAAAGACTGTGATGGGCTGGAGGGTGAAGGGAAACAGGGCGTGAAGCAGGACAGGTTGTCTAATCCTAATAATGGCACAGGGAGCTGGGCACGGGGTTATACCGGGAAACAACGGGACAGGGAGTGGTATGGAGCTCCAGAGGCAAACTGTCTGGGAGAGGCTGGAGGTCAGAGAGAAGAAGAGAAAAGGGACAGGGAGTGAGGCAGTCATGGAGAAAGAAACGGTAGTACCCAAGAGATGAGGAGAGGGACAGAACCGAGGCAGAGAGGGGGAGAAAGAACACCAAGGCAGCGGTGGGGAGCAGGCCAGAGGGATCAGGGAAGAGAGGTGAGGGACAGGGAGCCAGAGAGCAGGAGACGACTGCGGAAGGGACAGGGACACAGAGCAGGGTGCTGGCCTGGAACCAACAAGAGCAACAGAGAGAAGGACAGAGAGGTGGAGCATGAGAAAAGACAGGAACAGAGATCAAGGCAGAGAGATGAAGCAATCAATAGTCGAGACAGGGAGCAGCACTGAGCGTCTGAGAGAGGACGAGGTGAACAGCGGGGAGGATGGGGACAGGGAGATACAGGGGGCTGGGAGGGTGGCAGTGAGCGAGATTATGGGATAGATGGAGGAAGAGAAGGAGGCAGAGAGATAGGAAGGCAGGGACACGGAGCGGCACAGACAGGCACAGGGAGGAAAAGAACGCACAGAAACAGGCCAGAGGAGCTGTGGGGGAAAAGAGACTGATGCTGATCAGGACAAAGAACTGGAAAAGGAGAAAAAAAAGAGCATTAGGCTGCAGGAGAGAGAGAGAGGATGAAAATAAAGGAAGGAGAGGGAGCAGGACAAAGGCATATAGAGCAAAAGAGGGAGAGCTAGAAGACAGAAAGAGGGAGAGGGAGCAAGAGAGAAGAAGAGAGAGGAGAGCAGAGGTAAAGGGAAGCAAAGAAAATCACAGCAGCGTTGGGTAGAGGGGGACAGGGGAGGGCCCAAAAAGCACAGGAGGTGTGAGACATCGGCCTGTCAGCCCTGCACAGCCCCTGAGCAGCAGCGGGGCTTTGATGAGAGACAGGCCTTGGGGGAGAGATCAGAAACTGCCGAGTTGTGCCGAGGTGTCAGGGAAAAACCAGGGACAGCTGCCACCCCGAGCTGTGGGACAGTGCTGCACTGGGAGGAGTTCCCGCCGCGGGAACAGCGCCTGGGCGAGCAGGGGATCGGTCTGCACAGCGTGTGAGAGTGCTCTGTGCTGGTAGGAGGAAAGGTTGAGAGCTGCCTAATTGCTGAGTCGCTAATTATGAAGTAAGAGCTTGAACGAGCGCATAAGTACGTACTACTAGAAAAATAAACGGCTTTGCTGGATAGAACTCGCCTGGATTGTGCAGGTCCGATGCCCTCCCGCAACAACTGGTGGCCCCGCTGTTGCAGGACGGAGCCCAGGAGACACCGCGGGAGGATCCCCGATGGGAGGCGCTGTCTGCAGCGGGGTGTGACAGGGATGGAAAACAGTCAGTCGACGGAAAATCACCCGGGAGAGGTGAGCAATGGACACAGCGTGGGGCAGAACATGTCCACAGAGGAGAGGGCCACGGTCAGACTCCTGCTGCACATGCTCTCTAAGAGAGGGATAACTTACACCGAAACCTCTGTACAGAGGTTACTTGAATGGTGCAGAACCCACGGCATCCTGCCGATGCCCCCACAGCCTCTGAGCCAGCAAAATGGGCTGAAATGGGTGGGTGGCTGTGGGACACTATTGGCAAGGGGGGTCACCGTGCCAGTGAGCTGGCGACCACTGGGAAGTTGGTTTCGGACACTCCTAAAGCACGGAGTTGGCAGCAGCAGCCCCAGGCCTCCGCAAGCCCCCCCTGCCATGGAGGGACTGCCTGCTGCCATCAGGCACCGTGCGATCCTCTGTCCCACCCCCCCCGAACACCAAAAGCGGCAGATTTTACAGAAGGTGCTGACCCTGTGACGCCGAGTCCCTTGTCCCTTCTAAAAGGACCAACTTTAAACCTTTCCGATGGTCAGAACACTAAAGGCCTTGGTTTAAAAAACAAAGAGGGGGGAATTTTCTGGACACACCCCATAATCAACAGGCGATGGCTTTATATACTCTCAGTGGTGTTTTGCTGTTTGTAGTATTTGCCACTTCACGGTGTGTCAGTACCAAGTGCGGGGCCCCCCTGTGTGGCTGTTGCGCGGGTGTGAGGCGCAGCCCAGCCGCAGCCGCGCAGTGCGGAGTTCTCTGACCCGCCGGGGACGCGCCCGGGGAGGAACGAAGCGCGGGGCAGACTCTGCACGGGGGCAGTGCAGGGCGAGGGAACATCCCGTAGTGCAGAGCCTAGTGCCCGCCCGCCGGGGCCCTGGTGCTGCTGTTTGCTGGGGCTCAGGGTTTTAAGTGTCACAGGTGAAACATCTCCTGTAGCGGGAGGCAGCAATTCTGTGGTCATTGTTGTCTTGA
The DNA here is from genome assembly GCF_965140245.1 of Athene noctua. NCBI lineage: Eukaryota > Metazoa > Chordata > Aves > Strigiformes > Strigidae > Athene > Athene noctua. The sequence goes on along the minus strand of NC_134067.1, from coordinate 2,037,205 downwards.
ATTTTGGTGCGTGCTCTGCGGGGAGAGGGCACCTCTGTACCCTCTGCCTGAGGGGGATATTGTCAGCTTATCGGGCAGCGTGTTAAGGTAAAGCAGACAAGATGGGAAGCAGCCAGAGTGGGAGAATAGTCAAAAAGAGTCCCCTGGGCTGTGTTTTAAAACGCTAGAAGAAGATAGGGGGACCTCCAGGCACAAGTGTGAAAAAAAAGACACTAATAAAATATTGCAATCAGTGGTGGTTTATAATAACGAAGTTGATATCAATCAGGCGTGGACCTGGCAGCCTCCGAGTCAGTAACATTATTAGATACCATGGTATCCGTGATACCAACAGGAGTATACGGACCATTGGGGGGAAAAAAAAAAGTGCATTATTACTGGGAAGATCATCTACAGCCTTACAGGGGTTGTTCATTTTACCAGGGGTCATAGATGCTGATTATGAAGGGAAAATCAGAATTATGGCCTGGACCCCTGTGTCCCTGTGTTCAGTAACAAGAGGGTCAGAAATTGCTCAGCTTGTTTCTTTTACTGCTGCTCCCCCTAACAGTATGCCGAGAAGCCAGAGTGACTCAGGATCTGGATCAACAGGTACTCCTCAAATATTCTGGGCTCAGACGGTGACACTCTGGTAAAATGTGCCCTCAGCAAAGCAGAAGAATCTGTTAGGCTGACAGGCATTTTAGATACGGGCACGGATGGAATATCTGCGAGCAGACTGGCTGCTAGCTCGGGTAACTCAAGCGCTTCTCAGGGTTGGTGTCATGTTGTAACGTTTCAAAGCAAAGATCTCATTCATGTAAGGGGCCCAGAAAACCGGGTAGCAAATATTCATCCATTATATTGGAAACCCCTATTGCATTATGGGGTCAGGACTGTACGGCTCAATGGGGAACTCAGATCAAATTTGTCTTAATCACCACTGCAGCACGACCCACCCTGAAACCCACCTGGGAAACAGAATCGCTGTGTGGGTGGGTCAGTGGCCCTTGCCAAGGGAAAAGCTGCGCCACCTCAAGGATTTAATTCAGGAACAATTAAGTGCAGGACAGCGTACCTACCACCAGTCCTTGGAACTCCCCGGTGTTTGTTATTTTAAAGAAAAGTGGTAAATGGTGACTTTTACATCATCTCCGACACATTAATGATGCCATGGAGGATATGGGTGTGTTACAGCCAGGAATGCCCTCCCCAACAATGATTCCCCGAAACTGGCATCTTGTAATCATTGACCTAAAGGATTGATTTTTTTACCATTCCCTTGCATCTGGATGATGCACATAAATTTGCCTTTTCTGTTCCCAGTGTTAATGTCAGTGAACCTGCAAGATGGTACCACTGGGTTGTTTTACCACAAGGCATAAAAACCAGTCCCACGATGTGTCAGGGGTTTGTTGCAAAGGCTTTGAGCCCTGTTAGAATGCAGGTCCCCCAGGCTGTTATATATCATTCTGTGGATGACATCCTTATAGCACAGAAACACGGGAGATCATGGAAAAGGCTCTTGCTTTAACCAAAGACTCACTGTCTCAAATGGGGTTGCAAGTAGCACCTGAAAAGGTACAGAGATCATCACCAGGCTGTACCTGGGCTGGAGAATTTGTGAACAGACTGTTGTCCTGCAACAGGTAAAACTTAAAACAGATGTTAAGACTTTAAATGATTTACAGAAACTGTTGGGAGCCATAAATTGGATATGGCCGTTGTTGGGCCTAACTAATGATAATCTGCATAGCTTGTTTGATATTTTGCGAGGAGATCCCTCACTGACATCACCCAGAGTACTCACAGAGAAAGTGAAACAAGATCTCCACCGTGTGGCTAACGCCATCTCAGACAGACAAGCATGGCCACGTGTGCCCGGCCCTCCGCATCAACTGGTGTTACTGAACCCTCCAGGGCAGCCCTGTGCTCTGCTCTTTCAGTGGGATGACCCTCTTGTCATTATTGAATGGATTTATTTTTTTTTCTCACACCAACTGCACAAGACAGTCATTATTCATCCAGAAATGTTTGCCAAACTGATCATGGAAGGTCGGCAGCACCTACTATTACTTGCTGGTCAGGAACCTGTGTGTATCCTTGTTCCGGTTACTATGCACATGTTACAGTGGCTCATAGAAATGTCTTCAAGCAAGCACAGCTTTCACATGCATTTTTTCCACCAAAACACCAGGGCAATACAAAACCAGTTTTCTTTATCAAGGCATCAGGCTAAAGACATCATTGCCCCTTGCCCTGAGAGCCAGCAGGACTCCCTCTTCCACAGCCAGTGGTGCCAGCCCTCGGGGACTCGCCTCCTCGGAATTATGCCCACCTGATGTCACTCACCTCGCTACATTTGGAACGTTGAAATACGTACCTGTGTCTGTCGATGCCTTTTCTGGAGCAGTGTTTGCATCCTGCCATGCAGTGGGGGTCAAGCCTCTGCCCGGCATTCCCCACTCACCGGCCGGACAGGCCACTGTGGAGCGTACGCCTGGCACCTAAAGCGTCTGTTACAGCAGCAAAAAGGGGAGATGGAGGGTGTCCGTCTGCACCTCACGAGAGGCTAAATAAGGCATTGTATGTCATGAACCTTTTAAACATTTCCCCTGTCTCACAGGTGCCACCAATATTGCATCACTTCTCACCACAGATACCAGATCAACAAGAAGTCCAGGGCAAGGCTCAAGTGTTAACAAAAAACCTGGAAAGGGGTAACTGGGAAGGACCATTTCCTTTAATAACCGGGGGAAGAGGTGATGCTGGTGTCTGCACAGGTCTCGGTCCCCGGTGGTCACCGGCAGGGTGTGTGCAACCAGCCTGAGGGTGAGAGGCAGCCAGCACTCAGGATCCAGCTGTGGGTGCTGTGGGTGCCCCTGTGCCGACAGTTTGGGGTCTCTTCGACTGATCATTTAAGCAGAATGTACGGGTAATGCTTGCTGCTGCAACGGGACAAAACACACTATCTCTGTCCTTATTCACACTACGGTTACCAACTCTTTTAAGAGAAGATGCTAACAGTAATTGCAGCTCCTTAATGAAATACATAGGCTTACTAGTCACTTGTGAAAAATGTAGTTTAGATGAAATGTAGTTACTAATAAGGATAAAATGCTATAAGAATGTGTGTGTTCCACTTTCTTTGTTTAGCAGTATTAAGAATTAAGAGCTCAAGTGTTTAACCTTACTAGAAACTCCCTTGGTTTTCCCCCTGGAGTGCTGGCCAGGCTCTGGGTGGAACCCAACAGGAGGATGAAATCAGATGTTTCCGCTCAAAGTGCCAGTTATTTTGGCCAGTTGATTTAGAGGCTGGACCTGCTTGCAGCGATGTTGGATGCCTCACCTACGGATGGACGCATCGCCTAGCGTTTCCAACTTACAAGGAAAGGTACTCTAAATCCTTACTGCACCCAGGGTTCCCCAGCAACTGCGGATCTGACTGTTAGTACCCCATTCGGTGTGTGCTATTCAAGATCTTCCTTATGCGGTAATACTTAGTCAAAGACTGTCCTACTCTATTCAACTAGTAACTGTAGCTGCTGTATTGTTTTTAGCCTTTTGTAGGATTGTTTTAGGTATACTGTGCTTTTTGAAGTTTGTCTAAACCTGAATTGATAAAGCTCTGAAAAGTCTTGCAGGTGCAGCTGTAAAACAAAGAAGGGGGAGATGTGGGGGACATCGGCCTGTCAGCCCTGCACAGCCCCTGAGCAGCAGCGGGGCTTTGATGAGAGACAGGCCTTGGGGGAGAGATCAGAAACTGCCGAGTTGTGCCGAGGTGTCAGGGAAAAACAAGGGACAGCTGCCACCCCGAGCTGTGGGACAGTGCTGCACTGGGAGGAGTTCCCGCCGCGGGAACAGCGCCTGGGCGAGCAGGGGATCGGTCTGCACAGCGTGTGAGAGTGCTCTGTGCTGGTAGGAGGAAAGGTTGAGAGCTGCCTAATTGCTGAGTCGCTAATTATGAAGTAAGAGCTTGAACGAGCGCATAAGTACGTACTGCTAGAAAAATAAACGGCTTTGCTGGATAGAACTCGCCTGGATTGTGCCGGTCCGATGCCCTCCCGCAGCGAGGAGGGCCGACGGGGCCCCAGGACTCCCCGCAGCCGTTCGCTCTCAGCGGCTGCCGGGGACATTTGCCACTGCAGACCCTTCTTTCTCCTTCTCCTCCCTTCCTCTTCTGGGCGCAAACAGCCCCGCCCCGCCGAAGGGGCCCGGTCCCCTCCCGGTGTCCCCGGCCAACGCCGCGCCGCGGCTCCACATCGTGCCCGGGGCCGGCGGTTCCCTCCCGGGGGCGGCGCGGGGGCCGCTGCGCATGCGCGGGGCCGGGCTGCAGCGCCCGCCGCGGCCGCCAGGGGGCGCCATCGCCCGTCTCGCCCCTCCCGAGCGCTTCCCGGGAGCGAAACGACGTCCCGGGCCGCCCCCCCCGGCGGCGGCTCCCCGGGGACAGCGGCGGGCAGGCACGGACAGGGAAGGGTCGGGAAGCGGCTTTGTGCCAGCGGGGCGGCGGGAGCAGCGCGGCCCAGCAGAGCCCGGGCCTGCGGCTGAGCTGCGCCGGAGCGATGCGGCGCTGGTGACCCGCGGGCTCTGCTGGGTTGTTTGTACCTTCCCTCGCCTCTGCGCTACCAGGGCTCTGCTCCTGCATCCACACGAGGCTTCCTGGGCAGGGCCCAGATTCCCGAAGTCATCCGGGTTGGAAAAGCCCTTGAAGCTCCTCCAGTGCCAACAGGAACCTCCCCCTGACCCTTCCCAACTCCCCCAGATCCCTCAGCGCTGGCTTAGCCCGACTCTTCAACCCCCCCAGGGACAGGGACTCCCCCCCTGCCCTGGGCAGCCCATTCCAACGCCCAACAGCCCCTTCTGCACAGAAATCCTTCCTCAGAGCCAGCCTGACCCTGCCCTGGGCAGCTTGAGGCCATTCCCTCGGGGCCTGGCGCTGGGGCCTTGGCTCCAGAGACTCGTCCCCCCTCTCTGCCCCCTCCTGGCAGGGAGTTGCAGAGGGCCAGGAGGTCTCCCCTCAGCCTCCTCTTCTCCAGACTGAACCCCCCCAGTTCCCCCAGCCGCTCCCCAGCAGACCTGTGCTCCAGACCCTGCCCCAGCTCCATTGCCCTTCTCTGGCCACGCTCGAGTCATTCAATGGCCTTTTTGGGGTGAGGGGCCCAAAACTGAACGCAGGAATCGAGGGGTGGCCTCACCAGTGCCGAGCCCAGGGCTCAGATCCCTTCCCTGTCCCTGCTGGCCACGCCAGTGCTGACACAAGCCAGGATGCCATTGGCCTTCTTGGCCCCCTGAGCACTCTGCTGGCTCGTTATCAACCCCCCCAGTCCCTCTCTGACCGGCAGCTCTCCAGCCACCCCTCCCCAGCCTGTAGCGCTGCTGGGGGTTGTTGTGACCCAAGGGCAGCCCCCGGCATTTGCCCTTAGTGAAACTCCCCCAGTTGGCTTCAATAACTCATACAGTCGAGAAGAGACACCACACCAAGTTCCTTACCAGCGCGCAGCAAGCTGTGCAGCAGGGAAAGCCGAGGCACGTTGGTCTGTGAGTGGTCCTTGGCAGGTGAGCGCAGAGCCCAGGAGGTTCTGTCTTTGCTCCTGCCAGAGAGCCCTTTGCTGCCTGCAACACGCAATACCTGGCAGGCTGGAGGGGCTGTTCTGCCTCTGGGCCAGGCGAGCAGGTCAGTGCCTTCGGCTGCCTAATTCACCTCCTCAAAGCACACACTTTAACACTCAGTTTCTTTAATTGGGACCCCTCTAACTATCTCCTGGCCTGCCAGCCCTTTTCAGCTAGGCACACAGCTGACATACAGCGCTGGTAGAAATCCAGCTGTCATCCTGCTTTGACGGGAAAAGGCTTTTGTAACTCGAACCTCTGACCTGTCAGGAGGACTGCAAGGCAATAATGCGCCTTTCCTTGAACAAGCAAGACGCTGGCCAAATAGCTGTGCACAGCCACACGCGGCTGCCCGGGACCAACACCTTCTTCTGCTAAAACCAGAGCTCAGTTCCCTCAGGAAGAGCCATTGGCAGCGCAGAACATCCCTCCGCTTGCCCCGCACCGGGCGCCCAGAGAACAGCCTCTTCCTCTGCCTGGAGCGTGCAGCTGCTAAAAGGGGAGAGGACTTGGGGTAAAGCTCTCCAGGCTGCCCGTGTCCCACGCACAGCCGATGGCCTCGGCAGCCCAGACACAGGGCAAAGCCGACAGCCTAAGAAGGAACCCAGCGTGTGCAGCAGCTCCTGCAGTAAGCGTACTTTCCCAGCCTGGCTGGGCAGAGGAAGGGGCAAGAGAAAGGGGCCTGCGGGTCTCTTCAGAGGCAGAACAGCTGCAGATTGTGCCGGGGCTGGTTTGCTTTTTCTCTCTGGCCGTTACATCCCAGAGGTCGGCAGATGGGTCTGTGTGCACAGCGCGAGCGCTGCTGCTTGCGGAGCAACAGGCACTAGACAGCAGCAGTGAAGAATGAGGATGGCCCGTCAGGATGGTGGCAGGAACAAGGAGAGCCTGAAGCATCAGCCGGGCAGGACTGGCAACTAACCCCGTGTCGTGGTTTGAGCCCAGCTGGACACTGAGCACCACACAGCCGCTCGCTCACAGCCCTCACCAGCAGAATGGGGAGAGAACAGGAAGGGGAAAGTGAGAAAACTTGTGGGTCGAGATAGAAATAGTTTAATAATTTAGAAGAAAAAAGTATCACCCACCACAAACCACCCTCCCCCACCTTGTGTGTGGGAGAAAAACCTCACATGGGGGGAGAAACATGGGGTGGACCCAGCAGGGGGGTAGAAACAGGCGTGGGGGGACACGGGTGGGGATGACCCACACCAGGGGGTCCACCCGGGATAACCCGCAGCAGATCACTCACCTGGGACAACCCCCAACAGATGATCCACTCTGGAGAACTGACCCACACTGATAATCCACACCAGAGCACCCACAGCAACGCTCCTCAAACAGCCGGTGTCTCACCCCAGATTTTCCCCAAACTGGGTCTGTTTTGTTTTTTTTTTTCTTTTCTGTAATACAAAAATTGGGTTTTGTTTTTCCAATACATTCCATTTTGGTTTTTTTCAGCACTTCTCCACAACATAAAAATTGATTATTTTTGCTTTTGTCCATGAAAATGGCAGGTTTTCTGCTCTCCAGCTGCACAAATCCAGGCAGATTTGGCTTTCCCAGGAGCCTCAAACTGAAGGTTTTTTTCCCAGAAAAACTGGGGGTTTTCCTCCCATTGCAGACCCAGAATCAGGGGGTTTGGGGTACTTTTGTGCTGTGGCAGTGACGCAGGGCTGGCCCCACTCTCAAGGGGTTAACGGCCGGCGGGCAAACCTGGCCCAGGGTGTGTGGGGGTCTATCAAGCATCACCAGACATTTACAACACATCTGAAAAACAGATCCCCAAATCCTATTCCAGCATCTTAAAAAAAATAACACAGAAGAAAGTTCTATCAGAATAAGGGACAGGATAGCAGCAGAGCTCGGAGAGGACTCTCTAACAGCTCAGCTCCACACACAACACACCCTGGCAAGGCTGGACTGGTTTCAACTCTTCAAATCACTAGTCAGGCCAATTGATACGATTTTGAGCACATTCTGCCCATAAAATCAAACGTTCTTGCTGCTGTCGGAGTGTCTCATCCCGTCCTTTCAGCAGGGCTGCAGGGAGGGAGCCCTGGGAGGCGGCAAGACGAGGCCGTACAGTCACCAGAACCCACAGCTCAGGGATCCGCAGCAACAGCGACAGCCCTTGCACTACTGCTGCTGCTGCACATCCTGCTTGGTCAATAAAAGCAGAAATGAAGTGTAAAACTTTAGAGTAACATAAAAAAAACAAACTAATAAAGCTCAGTCCTTCACTCTTTAGTATGAAGGTGGGCATATTTTATAGAAGTGTTTTTATTAGATGTGTAAGTATTTGATTTTCCTTTTGCATTCTTGCAAATCTGTGAGCTGATACCATCAGACTGCCCATCTCCAAAATACACACTTACAACTTGACGAGGGGGTTTGGTGTGTTCTGTAATTAGCAGGGACGTCTGGCCAGCTGCACCAACCAAGAGACGCTGCTGAACTGCCACGGAAATGCACCACTGAGTGAGTGAGACAGAAATAAAGTACTTCAGAGCACCCCAACAAAATATCAGGAAAAAAACCCGTAACATTCAGTTACCTGTTTTTAAACATTTAGAACAAAAAGCTAACTGCTTAACTCCACCTAATGAATTATATGCTATAGCTGTTTGGTAGTTACAGTTTAAACAATGCAAGTCAATTTGTAAATTATTCAGTTGTAACTTTTTTTCTTGTTTCATTTGATAGAAAAATCAGTGAGAAGAGATGCCGCATATGGTTTTACTTTTAGAAAAAAAAAAAAAAAAAAAAACCAAACCTGTGGGACAGGACTCTCAATCGCGGCACAAACCCCCAGTGCTGCAGCACATAAGCCTACCAAAAAGGACTGGCAGATTTGCTGCTCTGCTTTTGGGTGCACTGCAGGAGAACAAGCTTTTATGACATCCCAGTTCTTACAGCTGAGAACCCAAAGACCAGTGACACCATCAACTTTTGGACGATGTGCTGTGCTTGGCACTTTGGCAGGATTTTTTTTAAAAAAAAGACAGTGAAAAGACTTGTTACTATGACTTCTGCTGCCAAGTACATTACCTCTGAAGATTCACTCTGATGGGGAGTTCACAAAATGAAATGTTGAATGGGAAAGATTTCCATTGTGGAAAGTCTCCTTCCAACTGAAGTCAAAATCACACACACCCACAGTGGTCCCGGATGCTCAGCTTAGCCGTCAGGGGGCCAGGGGTCTGAATCCATCCTCAACAAACCCACAGCAGCTCACCAGGATATTCCTGCAGCTGCCAGGTTCCTCTTCATCAGCTGCAAAAACACCAGTGCCCGCAGTCGGCATCACGTCAGCTGACACACCTCTGCCACAACACCTCCACCTCAAAAGCCACGGGGCTTTCCCCTCCCCTGCTCTGCACCAACCGGTGCCAGACGCTGCGGCCGTCGCGGCTTGTGGCGCTGTACTGGGTCTGGCTGAGCTGGAACTGGTTTTCCCCTACAGCAGCCCCATGGTGCTGTGGTTTATGCTGGGACCTGCAGGGTGTTGGCAGCACCCTGGTGTGGTGGCTGCTGCTGAGCAGCGCTTACACAGCACCAAGGCTCCTTCCGACATTTCCCCCAGTGGGACGGGGTGGGCAAGATCTCGGGAGGGGACACAGCCAGGACAGCTGACCCCAGCTGACCCAAGGGACATTCCAGACCATGTGACGCCTGCTCAGTATAAAGCTGGGAGAAAGGAGGAAGGCGGGTGGTGGTGTCACCCTTGGTCCTCTGAGGCAACCACTGCGCGTATGGGAGCCCCGCTCCTGAGAAGGCCCCACAGCACCTCTCCGTAGGAAGCAGAGAATAAATCTGGTTTCGTTTCTTTGCTCCCACGCACAGACCTTTGCTTCACTTTGCTTATATTAAAACTGCTTTTGTTTTACCACAAGGGTTGGTCTATCTTATTTTCTTTCCCCTCTTTGCCCTGTTGAGAAAACAAGGGGAAAGGGGGGAGAAGTGATAGAGCGACTTGGTGGGTACCTGGCCTTTAGCCAAGGTCAAACCACCACAGGCACCTATGATACCAAAACCCAGAAAACTATTGTGCTTGCAAGAAATCACCAGCCCCACACTCCTCTTTGCTAGCCCAGCTCACCTCAAATGCTCATCCGATTCCAAAGGCTCCCTGCGTGGCACCTGCACAACCACGGGAAACGCTTAATCGAGCTGCCACGTGATTCTCTGCTCCTAAACTCCGACCCGGCCCCCTCCTTCCGGGACCGCTCACCGGCGCGTGGCTTCGGCCCTCCAGGGCTACAGGCAGCACCTGCCAAAACCAAGCGAGAGACACGAGCTGAGACACCCCCACCCCCTGGAGCCGCGGCCTGCCCGCAGCCGTGACCGTCTCCTGCTCCTTTACGCCTTGGCCGCTCACCCGCCCCACCTCTGACCTTTACAGGTCGCCACGTTGAGGCTTGGGCACCGCCTGAGACACAAACAACAAGGGGTGTTTCTAACTTCACCAACAAGGGGTGCTGTTGGTAACTTTCTGTGAAAACAATACCCCTGAAAAATAACTGCAGCTTCAGCCCCCTCGTGTCACCTCGCACCCCAGTCACCTCCGGTGCCGATACGCTGCTTTGCTCGTTGCTTCGTGCCTTCAAAATGAAAAATCCCAAACCTGTAGCCACTCGTGTAACCGCCGGTCACAGGTCCCCTCCCACAGCACGCGCCGACCCACCTTCCCACAGCCCTCTGCTCGCCGCGCTCTCGCTCCTTGGTGCATATTGTCCTTCTGCACCTCAAAAGAACGTTTAAACAAGACACCTGGATGCTGAGTGACAGCTTAACAATTCCAGAGGTCTTGATTTCATTTAGGAACAGCATCTAGACTCCCAAGTACAGCCTGCCATGAAAAAAACCCACAAAATACAAACCAGCATTAAGCCCTACATATAAAAGCCTTAACATCTGTTTGGCTACCACTCGAGCAGCCCCTCACAGCGAACTCTGGTCACCCCCTTGACATTCTTGCCTGAGGGTACTGGCTCTGAGGGGGGCTGTACGGTCTGTAACTAAACAGTCCGGGCATATCAACATTAACTATAAACTCTTACTGTTATTCTTCCTCTGCCTGACATTGCTACGCCCCCAGGCAGAGCAGTTCCAACCCAGATACATGTGCAAACTGACACAGCAATAAGTAAGGTAAGAGCGCTCTGAAGAGCACAAAAAAATGAAATCAAAAGGGAGCTAAAGTGCTAGAAGTGTGCTGTGGAGTATGAGAAAGCACTTGGAAGACATTGTTACAGAGACCAGAGGGACTGGGAGGGGGCAGAGTAAGAAAAAACACAGCGAGGGCCTTGGAGCCTCGGGAGGGCATCTGGGCAAACTGGAGATGACTGAGAACAAGTGAATGGAGACACCCTCGGTGGCAGAGAGAAAGACAAAGGAGTGAGGAATGCTGAGGAGCAAAGAAAGGAGGCGCTGACAGAGAGGGGGAGAGCCAGAGGGAAGGGCCGGGGGAGAGCCAGAGTGCTACAAGGTGCTGTGGAGATCGAGGAAGGTCTTGCATGCATCGTGACTGTGAGGGGAGGGGTGCTGAGAGGGGCTGATGGATAAAAGGCGGCTTAGGGATGACAAGAAGGAAGTCGGGTGATCGTCTGAGCAGAGTGCAGATGGCCTGGGGTGACCAGGGACTGAACGCTGGGATCCCAGCTAGCACAGAGGAACAAATGCGCTCATTTGTGGCTCAAAGTTGGCCCCACCTAAACTGCTACAAGATGGAACTGGAGCACAAGAAGGGTCTTGGGAGGCACCGTGACTGGGAGAACTGTCCCAAGGGAGCCAGAGAGACAGAAAAAGGACTGGGGACGTGTAGAGAGTTTTGTGCAAGACTGGCTAGAGAAGAAGGGCCATAGCCGAACTAACTTGATAAGATTAGAAGAGATAACCTCAGGGACAGGGTGCCCTTGAGAACAAAGAAGCCTTGCAAGAATGTGCAGAACAGGATGTAGATAAGGAACTGAAGCTGATGTTTAACCACAGGAATGAAGAAGTGCATAGCAACCACCGATAAGACGTAAATAGCTAACTGGTCAATGATGAGCTATAATTTTGTAATATGTATGAGCTTATTAACCACTGTATTTAACCACGATGATAGCTGACAATAAACGAGACTTGCTGATGACCACCTGGTGTCTGCGTCTCCCTTCTCCGACAAATGGTGACCCCGACGTGATCCTGTCGCTGCAAAAGAAAACAGGGAAGCACGCGCCACGGTCGGTGAAGTAGTGTTGGGGCCCGATGCAACCGGGTCGGTGTCAAACGACGGAGGGAAGGCACCCTCAGGAGCTACAACGGTAGTCCTGGGCCATACGTGCTGCCGGAGCCAGAGAGTTGCAACAGCGCTGACGACATAATGGACAGGCAAGCAGCATATGATTTATTTATATCCCACTTAGAAAGGAGGGGGGTGAAGGAAATAGATTTAAAAAAGGAGCTTCCTGGGTTGTTAGCTTGGGGATATGCAAAAGGCTGTTTTTTGAACCCACATACAGTGCATGAAATTACAGAATGGCGCAAATTAGGAGATATATTATGGGAAGCAGTTTTGGAAGATGATAAGACAGCGAAAAAATTGGGAAAGATATGGAGAGTAGTTCATAATACGTTGCTGAAACAGGAATCAGAAAAAAGAGCAGCTAAGGAAGCGGTTGAGGCATATAAGAAAAATGCGCAGTATGGGTCAGATAACGAGCCTCGAGCACCTGGCATTTCGCAAGTAGTGATACCTCTCCCTGGGGGGTCTGAGAGCCGCCCAGACATGAGTAGCTTGCCGCCCTCCGCACTTACTCTTGAGGAGATCTCGAAAGGATCTACCTTAACAAAGCCCGCTAATGCCGACGGAAATATCTCGGGGAATAAGGCTCCCGTGACTCCATCAGAGCCAGAACCTGTCCCTGGGGCGCTTAGCGACCTGTGGGAGGAGATGGTAAAACAAAGGAGAGAAGCGTGGAGTGCCCTGGCAAAGCATGGGCTAGAAAATGGAGTGGAGGCGGAGGTAGAGGCAGCAAAAGATTGGGCATTTCCCGTGGTGTACACTCAGGAAGTGGATCAACAAGGACAGCCGGTGCAGTTAGGAACGTATGCGCCACTAGATTGGAAACTGTTAGCACAATTACGGCAGACAGTGAGTCAATTTGGATTTAAGAGTGAGCCCGTTAAGCAGATGTTAGATTATTTGTTTGATACACAACTGTTGCTTCCAAACGATTTGCGAAGTATTGTAAAGCTAATACTCACACAGCATCAGCAGTTACTATTTAATGCACACTGGCATGGACGTGTTAATGAGGCCCTAGCCGCTCAGAGGGGGCCAGGAGATCCACTGCATGGGGTTACGATGGAGGAATTGATGGGGGTAGGAAATTACCGGAGAACAGAAGCTCAAATGGTAATGGGCCCAGATAAGGTTCGGGAAGCGATGCGGTTAGTAAGGACTGCTATAGACCAAGTAAAGGATAGTTCAGGCATACCTATGTATATGGGAATTAAGCAAGGACGAGAGGAATCATTTGGGAACTTTATAGAAAAAGCTGCTGCAGCAATAGAGAAAGCAGGAGTGCCGGATTATATGTGTGGGGCGCTCCTTAAACAGTGTGCTTTGCAAAATAGCAATGAGACCACCAAAAAGGTATTAGCAACACTGGGTGCTAATTGGACCATAGAGGAAGCTCTAGAGACGATGGCTTTGCAACCAACGGGTTCGCAAGTCTTTTTGGTTAATGCCCTTAAAGAGCTAGGGCTAGTACTACAAAAACAGGCAGAATCGACACAATCCCAAGTGCTTGCAGCTCTTGCTCCTCTCCGTGCTTCCACTGTGGCTCCAGCAACGTCCAGTGATCGCCGACCGCCCTCTATGCGCTGCTATCGATGTGGAGGGGGAGGCCACATGAGGAGAAATTGTCGAGCAGCAGGAGTGTGGTGCCAAAACTGTCAAAGTAACACTCATAACACCACCGCTTGCCGACGGCGACCGCCGGGAAACTCCCAACGGAGCGCGAACGGCAGCCGCGCCCAGACACAAGTCGCTGCCGTGACATCAGCGCCACCTCCTGCCTTCAACCCGCCACAACAGGGAGCTTGGGGCTCGACTTGGCAGCAGCAGTAAAAGTTACCTTGATGACAACGCGACCCACGAAAATTCCTACTGGAGTATATGGCCCTATAAAAATTGAAGAACAAGCTTATGGAGGACTGTTATTAGGACGATCCTCAGTTTCTATCTTGGGACTGTTTGTGTTACCTGGCGTGATTGATGTGGATTATAAAGGAGAACTACAAATTATGGCCTATACTCTTTTTCCACCCTTAACGATTGAATCAGGGCAGCGTATTGCGCAGTTTATACCGCTCTCACAAATTAGCCGAGGAATACAACCGCTAGAACAGGCCCCTCGTGGTGACCGAGGTTTTGGGTCCTCTGGCTTAGCAATGCTCACAATGGACTTACATAGCAGACCCAAAAAGAAGATAAAGATAACTTATGCCGGACATACCATCGAACTTTGGGGCCTGCTAGATACAGGAGCAGACACCAGCATTATTTCTCCAGAAAGATGGCCAAAGGACTGGCCTGCTAAAGATACATCGGATACAGTCACGGGAGTAGGAGGATTTACCTTAGCTCGGAAGACACCCCCAGTGACAATAACAGTGGAAGAACAACAATTGGTCACGGTTTTGTCAATAGTGACTCTACCTCCCATGGTACATTGTTTAATTGGGAGAGATGTGTTGGCACAGCTTGGAATCGTTCTGTCAAATGAGCACCCTTTGGGGTAATCGCCATTGCTTGGACTTTCCCAATTCCACTTACATGGACTACCAACACTCCTGTAATGGTTAAGCAATGGCCTTTAAAAAGGGATAATCCAGAGTTTGTTGTTACTTGTGATAATAATTGTAATAGGACTGTTAATTTTTAGCTGTGCCTTTTCTTGTATAAAAGGGTTATTTATGAAGGTTGCAAACCAAGCCTGGCTTATGCAAAATAAAAACGGGGGAAATGTAGAGAGTTTTGTGCAAGACTGGCTAGAGAAGAAGGGCCACAGCCGAACTAACTTGATAAGATTAGAAGAGATAACCTCAGGGACAGGGTGCCCTTGAGAACAAAGAAGCCTTGCAAGAATGTGCAGAACAGGATGTAGATAAGGAACTGAAGCTGATGTTTAACCACAGGAATGAAGAAGTGCATAGCAACCACCGATAAGACGTAAATAGCTAACTGGCCAATGATGAGCTATAATTTTGTAATATGTATGAGCTTATTAACCATTGTATTTAACCACGATGATAGCTGACAATAAACGAGACTTGCTGATGACCACCTGGTGTCTGCGTCTCCCTCCTCCGACAGGGACGTGACAACTAAATCCAGATGGGATCTGAACTAAGTAAACGTGTCATCAGAGGGCCAGGGAATGAATAGAGGCATGGTTGGAGGGAAGAGAGGACAGAATGACTGGGCTGGGTCACAGATACGGACTTTCGAAATTTCCTGACGGAACAAGAGAGGTGTGAGCTCTGCTACAAAGAGCTCTAAGTCTGCTAAGGGCAACCTTGAAGGCATCGGTAGGTATCATGACACCATTTGCGGGGTCCTGATCAGGCCAAAGACACCAAAGAAGGCTCAGGGACACAAGGAGGGAGTCTGGAGGGGATCTGAACAGAGTACAAACATCCTCAGGAAGCCAGGGACCAAGCAGAGACACCCGAGATGGCAGAAAGGATGACAATAAGAGTGCTCTAAGATGCAAAGAAACCCAAGGACAGGTTTCTGAGGGAATGAGAGAGGATCAAAGTCTGCTACAGAGCTAAAACAGGGCTGTGGTACACAAAGGTCTCAGGAGGCATGGTGACTGGGAACACAGGGGTCATCATAGAAGAGATCAAAAGGGAGGCAAAGTGCTACCAAAATTCTGTGGAGCACAAGGAAGCTCTCCTAGATGGCACAGAGAAGAAAAAGAAAGCTAATTTTTAGGAACAGAGATCTTAGGAGCAGTGCGATTGTGACAAAATGAGTCCAAAGAGGGCTTACAGTGCTCAAAGTGTGCTGCAGGGAACATCTGCGACCTCGGGAGGCATCGTGACCGTAGCAGAGGGGTTCTGAGGAGAGCAGCCAAAGAAACGCTCGAGGACACCATCGAGTCAGCCAGAGGGGATATGAACAGACTACAGGTGTCCTCAGGGGCCCAGGGCCTGGACAGAGGTGTCCTAGCTGGCACAGAGGACACCATGAGTGTTCTGGAGATGAAAGGTGGCATCAGGAAAGGTTCTCTGGGAGCGAAAGAGTGCAAAGGGCACTACAGAGCCAAAAGAGGGCTGGGGGCATGAGGATGGCCCTGGGAGGCACCATCACAACAGGAGCAGGGTGATGAGAGTGACAGAGAGTCAGGAGGCAGCTCTGGAACACAATCCAAACTCAAGAAGGTGTCCCAGACACGTACAGATATCCTCAGGGGATGAACAGCTGCACGGAGACATCCGAGATGGCACTGAGTACGGAAAGAGTGCTCCGGGGCACAGAGAAAGCTTGAGAGCGAGAGTTCTGTGTGACTACGGGGGGTACAAAAGGGCTGCAGAGCTCAAAGGGTGCTGTGGGGCACGAGGATCGCCTGGGGAGGGGGCGTGAGGGAACGAGAGGGCTCTGGGAGGTGGGAGGAAGGCGGATATAGAGACAAACAATGGATGGCTGACACAGTGAGGTACCCAGGAGGGGATCTGGACAGGATACAGATGTCCTCAGAGGACTGGGGAGGCATCGGACATGGCGGAGGGAAAGGTAAGAGTGCTCTGAGCACAGCAAGAGCCTGGGGAAGAGCTGTCTCAGAACAGGCAAGATAACAAAGCCTGCTGCAGAGGTGAAGGATGGCTATGGAACACAAGGACGTTCACAGGGAGCATCGTGACAGAACTAGAGAGGTGCTGTGGGGCCCAGAGACCCTGATGGCAGCTCGAGGATACAAAGATACCTGGAGGGCATGTGAACAGAGTTTAGATGTCAAGAGGGAGACACTGACCCATGGGAGGCGAGCAAGATGGACGAGAGGGAGGACAGAGAAACAGGGAAATAGAGTCAGAGAGCAGGACTCAGAAGAAGAAAAAGAGGGACAGGGAGCAGGACATAGAGAGAGAAAGGGAACAGGACAGAAGGACTGAATAAGAGAGGGATACAGATCAGGACAAAAAGATGAAGAATGAAAAAAGAGTAATGGGCTGCAGGACAGAAATGGATGTAGAAAAAAGACAGGGAGCAGGACACAAGAACAGAGAAGAGCACAGATACAGGGAAGGAAAAGACAGAGGAAAAGAAAGGGTCAGGGAGGCAGACAGGGGGAAGGGAGGCAGGCAGACAGACAGCTGAAGAGAGAGACAACGACAGAGAGGGAGATTGGTGAGGATCTGGAGGGGTGGGGGATGCAGAGACAGGCAGGGAGAGACCAGGATACAGATAGGCAGGACACAGCCCGAATGGCCTGGGACTGACTGTGGCTCCCGATGTTGGCACTGCCCACAGAACTGCACGGTCCAGATGCTTCTTTCTCCATCTCTTTCTCTCTCTCGCCCTCCCTCTCCTGCAGCTCCAGTTGCTTGACTGTCCTCCACCTAGGAGAGCACAGCGGTCATTTACAGCTCCTGCAATACGAGGCTTCCCAGACACACACCCCCTCCCCGCGGCCATATGCACACACAGACCCTGCGGCGGGCGTTGGGGATCGGGGCTGCTGAGGACCCCTCCTCACTCAGAACTGCCTGGCTCGCATCTGTGGCTGGAGGCACCTTACATCCTTATTCCCTCGATTTCGTTTTACTGCTGCTTTACCTTTTTTTAGCCTCTTAAGCATCATCCAGAGCGGCTCCTACCTGACGCCAGTGAGTGCCCACCAGTCCCTGGTCACCCACGCTGCCAGGAGGACGAGGCCACATAGCGACAGCCCTCGCAAACCTGAGGCAAGTGCTGCCAGCAACAACCCCGGGAGGAGCAGCCGACCGAGCCCTCAGCACAGTCTCTGGAAGGGGAAGAGAACGAGCAGCCGTTTCCCCCAGGGTCCATCGCAGCACGCCCCGGTGGGTCTCACCGCTGGGGCAGGAGCCCCTGGAGCCACCGCCCTCCCCCCGGGGCTGCCAGCGCCCGTTAACGGGAGACAATGAGGGTGGCCGGCTGCTGTCGGGACAGGGCCGAGGCAGGGGGAGCGATCCAAGAAAACCATCACCTACTTTGCAATTTACTTACAGCAACTTACAAGGATTTCTGAATATTGCTCAATAATCCTGCTCACCCTGACTGTTCTGTGGAAGCTTACCAAGGGCTACTTCACCAAAACAAAGCATTTTTCTGTGGAAACTTACCAAGAATAAGTATGTTCGGCAAAAATAAGTGACAATTTGGTCAGAACCAGATGGGTTCTAACTAGTTTAGTCTTTTTAATGGATAGATAGCCACCTATGCATAGTAGAAAACAGTATATTGGTGCTTCTAAATAAGATAGAGATGGTAAACCAGCAGGAACCACTCTTGTTTTTCAAGGAATTAGCTAAGAGTATCTGCGCATGCTCCGAGGAAAAGTACAAGGTGAGGAGGACTGGGAGCCTTCCTCCAACAGACCTCCAGAGACACCCCCCAGGAGGCGATGGGCAGGGGCAGAGAGACAGAAACTGCTGATACCAGCCTCCAGAACTAACGCAGCCTCACCCTGCATGTGGATATCTGTGCTACATAAGCAGTTAATATCTGTATTGATGCGCAGAAAAAAGGCTCTACAACTTAATAGAGTTATACAGCAGGGATGTTTACTCTGGCACTGGGGTGCAAGGGAATTTCTCCAAAAAGCTTGCACACCCACCGCACATTTTACCAAAAACTTACAGAGTGCGGAGATCCATATCCACTGGGTTACAGAACACAAACGGACACGTGCGGGTTCTGGAGGCTGGTGTCAGCAGTTTCTGTCTCTCTGCCCCTGCCCATCGCCTCCTGGGGGGGCCCCGGGGGGCTTTGGGAGGAAGGCTCACAGTCCTCCTCACCTTGGTTTTGCTCCGGAGCATGCGCAGATTCTCTTGGCCAATTTCTTGAATAATAAGAGTGGTTTTCGGCTGTTTTATTCATTTTTTCTTATCTAAGAGAACCGACTCCTACCATCCGTACATGGGTATCTTTACTCATTACCAAGATTCCAACTAGATAGAGCCACCTGTTCCCCAAGGACAGAACCATGATGTTCTGCTGAACACTGCAGTTCGTGGTAGATTTTCGCAGTGAACTCCTGCTGAACACAGCAGTCCTTGGTAAAATTCCACAGAACGGTCTGGGCAAGCAGGATTCTTAGCAATATTCAAAAATACTATCAGTAATACTGCAACTTGCTATAAGTAAGTAAATAAGTTGATAAGCAGTTTGATATAAATAAATAAATCTCAAAACAAGTCACCATCTCTCTGTATCAATAGCCACACTCGGTAAGTTTTTGGTAAAACGTGCTGGTGGTGCGGAAGCTTTGTGGAGAGATCCCCTTGCAGCCCGGCCGCAGTAAACAACAGACGTACCCGCTGGCGGACTCCGAGCTGCGGAGGCTGCTTCCGCGACTCAGAAGGGAGGGTCGGGCCCGCCCGCTCCCGGCGCTCGGCAGAGGCAGGGCCGGGACGCCCCTCTCGCCCGCGGCCGCCGCCCCCGGGAGCGCCCCGGGGACGCCCCTTCTCCGCGGCCGCCGAGGAGCGAAGCGCGTCCGGCCCCAGCAGCGCCGCGGCCCGCGGGACCGCCCGGGAGCCCCGTACCGGGCGCCGGCAGCTCCCGGCGTGCCCCGCGGCTCACGTGACCGCCCCGTACCGGGCGCCGGCAGCTCCCGGCGTGCCCCGCGGCTCACGTGACCGCCCCGTACAGGGCGCCGGCAGCTCCCGGCGTGCCCCGCGGCTCACGTGACCGCCCCGTACCGGGCGCCGGCAGCTCCCGGCGTGCCCCGCGGCTCACGTGACCGCCCCGTACAGGGCGCCGGCAGCTCCCGGCGTGCACGCGGCTCACGTGACCGCGCAGAAGGCCGCCGCCGCCCCGCGCCGTTCCCCCGGCCCCGGCATCCTCGGCCGCCCGCGGCAGGACGCGCCGAGGCGGCAGCGGAGGGCGGGTGCTCTCCCACCGGGCCTCGCCCCGCGCCGCGAGGGCGCGCGGGTCCCACGTCACACACGACAATTTCTGAATTTTTTTATATTTTATTATTTCTGCCATGAAAAGTACAAAGAGTCGAGTGCGGGGGTGGGAGCCAGGAGCCCGTCCCCGCCGGGGGCCCCGCTCCGCCGCGGGGGGGGCTGTTCACGCTCAGGAGCTTTCTCCCCACGTTGGGTCCCCCCAGACACGTGGCGGGGGCCGAGGCAGGGCCCCCCCGGGGTGCAGCTCTTATTGCTACTGAACTGGGGGTCCCCTCGGCCCACCCGTCCTGCTGGGGCGGGGGCTGCCCGGGTCCCCGGGGTGGGGATCCCCAGGGTGGAGCCGCCCAGGGGGTCAGAGCTCGGGGGTGGAGGCGACCCCGGCTGCCTGGGTCCCTCGCCCGCCCCAGGGGCACGCGCACACATGGGCGGGGGGGGTGTGTAATAAATATTTACATTAACAATAAGTTAAAACTACGAGAAGCTGCAAACGAGCACGACACGACGCAACGCAAAAAGCAGGATCCGGGAGGGGTGGGGTGGGGTCCCAGGGGACCCAGGAGGGGCAGAGCGTCCCAGGGGTCCCAGGACTGGGTAAAGCCAGCGAAGAATCAAATAAATAGGAACCGAAACCACTGAAAAGTAAGAAATTATCCCGACGGAGAAAATAAATAATAATAGCAATAGTAACAATAACAACAACAACATCAACAATAATAATAATAATAATAATGATGATAATAATAATAATAATAAGGATGGGGCTGCTATGGGGGACTCACCCTGTTGGGAGGGTTGGGGGTTTCAGGGGCTTTTCTGCCCTTTTCTCTGGCCAGAACGCTCGAACTGGCCAAGCAAAAGCACCTACCCCAGCAAGCTGAGGAGGTTGGGGCAAAAGTACCCATTTCTGGGGTATTTGGAGAATAGTGGGGACAGGGTAGTGTGGACAAGACACACACACACCTCCCCCCGGTCTGGGGGTGCTGGAGGCTCAGGGGCAGCGGGACCCTCTGGCAAACTCAACCTGGTGGTGTTTTAGTGCCATCAGCCCCTCGCAAAACGTGCTGTGACCATGCTTGGGGATCGCAGCCTCTGGCCCTGCCTCCAAGCAACTGGGGGGGGGGGGGGGCACGTAACAGATTCCCACCCCTGCGACTTCCCTCCAGAGGGGCGGTTTGGGGGGACCTCAGGGGATTTCTTTTTTTAAAATTTTTTTTCTTCTTCTCTTACAAAAATAGATGGTTTTGTGTCTGTCGCTCCAGAGGAGTCACCGCTCGCCGTGTCGGTCTCTCTCCTCGCTACCGTTAGCGCTACCGTTATTGTTAATATTCATTATTGTTTGTTCTTTCTCCCAAAAAAATTTCCCCCTCCAAAAAAAAGAAACAAATGGAAAAAAGAGGAGAGAGAGAGCAGACACACCCCCCGGACTCCTGGACCGGAGGGGAGGGTGGCACGACCCCACTTGGCACCAGCCTGGGGACAAAATGAGCCGAATCAGGTGCTCTGGTGGGGGCCCCTCCCCGGGGCAGCGGCCGGAGCCGGGGCTCGAACCCGCGGACCCCGGGCGCCGCTCCGGGTGGTCCGGCCACCGCCAGAGGGCGCCGCCGCGAGGGGAAACTGCGCGGGGGGCGTGGTCTCCGAGCTGGGGGCGGGGTCTAGTGCGGCAGGGATGAGCCCCGGGGGCGGGGCTTGGGCGTGGGGGCGGGGCTCCCCTTCCCCTACGGTACGCCCGGGGTTGGGGGGGGGGGGGGGGGGGGGTGTCTGCCCCGGAGCACCCCGGGGGGCGGGACACCCCTAAGGGAGGGGGGGATCCCCCTTCTCCCTGTTTGGGGGTGCACAACCCCCCCCAGAGGGGGAAAAAAAAAGGGGGGCGGGGGGCGTGTGTTGGTCTAGCACCTGCAGACCAGGCGCTGCGGGGGGCCGGGAGCTCCGGGGGTACCTGGGCTGTCGGAGGTCGCCGCGGGTTCCAGGCACGGGGAAAGGGGCGGGGGGGCCCACTGCAAGGGTCTCTGCAGTGCCCAGGAGGGTCCCCCAATACCTCTGGGTGCTGGGGGCAGTCCCCGGGTCTTTGGGGCGCCCACGGCATTCCTGGGGACTTCAGAGGTGACCTTTCCTCCGCGTCCAGACTCCTTCACAATTCCCAGAGTTTTCAGGGTGTCTGGGGGGTTCCCAGCGTGTCCTCAGTGTCCTGGGGGCTCTCCAGACTTTCCAGGGTGGTGGGGCAGGCAGCTCTTCAGGGGTGCCCCCTCCATTTCCTTGCCCCCACAGTGTCCAAGAGCTTGGGGACACCTGGGGGAGTCCTCAGAGGGTCCATGGTGCCTAGGGGGGAGGCGGGGGTGTCCATGGTATCCAGGTTGTCCTTCAGGTGTCCCCATGGTGTCCTTGGTGCCATGGAGGGGGTCCCCAAGGTCTCCAGGTGTCCGGGGCAGTTCTCCATGGTCTCCAGGGTGGGGAGGACCCTACAGCATCCTTGGTGCCTGGGAGGGGTCTCCACAGTCTCCAGGGTATCCTTAGGGTGTCCCCACAGTGTCCTTGGCGTTCATGGAGGGGGTCCCCAAGGTCTCCAGGGGGGTTCTCCATGATCTCCAGGGTGTCCTTGCTCGTGGGGGTCCCCGTGGCCTGGTGATGCCAGGGGACCCAGTCCCAGGGGCCGGGAAGCCAGCGGGGTGGGGCTCAGGCCTTGTGCTGTTTGCTGGTCTTGAAGGAGACCTGGAGCACGCGGTCGCCCAGGCGGTAGCCGTTGAGGCTGGCGATGGCCATGGCCGCCTCCTCGTAGTTGGTCATGGTGACGAAGCCAAAGCCCTTGCACTTGTTGGTGGCGAAGTCACGGATGACCTTGACGTTGGTGACAGCACCAAAGGGCCCGAAGAGCTGCCAGAGGACGCTCTCGTCCGCCTCGGGTGCCAGGTTGTAGACGAAGATGCACCAGCCAGCGCCGGGGGCCCCCAGGCCCACCCCGGCCAGCCCTGGCACTGCCTCGATGGCCAACGGGGAGAACCTGGGCAGCAGCGACAGCGGGCTGGCCTGGGGTCAGGGCGTCCGGACGCCGGGTTACCCCCCCAGGACACATGGGTGCCCTCCTGCCAGGGCCCCCCGCCTGCATACGGAGCTGGGGGTGCAGAGCTGGACTAGGGGGGGACTGGGTGGTGGGGAGGGGCCGTTACCTCTTCACGCCGTAGGCCACGTTCAGCAAATTGTCGAGCCTGGAGAGGACAAGAGGCCGTCAGGAGGGGACACAAGGGTGGCGTCTCTGTGCCCTGGGGGTGTCCCACGCCCTGTAGTGGCCCCGTCCCCTGGGGAGCATTCGCGTGGCATTGGGGATGCTCCCACACTCATCTCCTGAGGGGCGCTCCCATTCCTGGGGGTGTCCCACCCCCCGGGGACCCCCGGGCACGCTGGGCTCACCGGAAGCGCTGGGGGGGGTGATGCAGAGCACCATAGCGGCGGGTGCTGGGGCAGAGGCTGAGCAGGGCCCCCCCTGACTTCTGGCCTGGGCTGTTGGCGAACTTGACAGTGATGGGCTCGGCGGCGCCCAGCGGTTTCTGCCCGTGCAGTCCCCGGACGGCCTCCTCTGCCTCCACGCGCTTGTCGAAGCGGATGAAGCCCACCCCCCGCGAGACACCTGCGCACAGGGCAGCCGGGGGACAGAGCCCTGAGACCCCGCTGCGCGGGAGCCAGGCATCCAGGGAGTCACAGGCACGGACCCACCCGTGGGACCCCAGCACCTGGGGGATCCCCCCCAAGCCCACCCATGGGACCCCCGTGTCCAAGGAACACCCTCCCTCCCTCCCAGGCACCCCACTGCCCACCCCTGGGACCCAGGCACCCAGGTGACATCCCCCCACCCTGCAGACCCTCCTGGGAACCCGGGCGTCTGGGCAGCCCCCTCCTGCCAGGGGACCCAGGCGTCCAGGCACACCTGTGACCTGGTCGATGAGGATGCGGGAGGTGATGATGCGGCCGTACTGGGAGAAGAGCTGCTCCATCTCCTTCTGCCCCATGGCCTTGGGGAGGCCGCTCACATAGAGGTTGGCATCACGGATGGAGGCTGAGCTGGGCCGAGCGTAGGACACCTGGGGGGGGGGGGGGTCAGCCCTGGGGACCTGGGTGTCCACAGAGCTGCCTCCCCCACCCATGGGCCCACCCAGGGACCCAGGCACCTGCCCCCACCAAAGGACCCCCACCCAGTGTCCACCCCGCTGAGGGACCCCCTGGTGCCCAACCACCCCCCAGGGACCCCCAGCTTCCACCCCAACCCCCGAGGAATCCCTGGTGCCCACCCCCCCGAGAGACCCCAGCATCTGCACCTTGATGGTCTTGGTCTGCAGCTTGAGGCCGTTGAGGGTACTGATGGCCTTGTCGGCGTCACCCGCCTCAACGTAGTTGACAAAGCCATAGCCCAGGCTCTGCCCTGGAGCACAGGGTCAGCACCGAGGGTGGCCCCAGCACGGGCCCAGTCACGCCATGCCCAGTCCCCATCCCCACCCCTGTCCCCAAGGCCCGTTTCCATCCCGTCTTCATCTCTGTCCCTGTGGGTCCCCACGTCCCTGGGGTCGTGCTTGCAGGACCCGACATCCCCAGAGAGGTTCCTGGAGTTGTCCCTGTCCCTGTGATCCCATCCACGTGCCCATCCCTGTCCCCGCAGGTCCCCACATCCAGTGTCCCCATGCACCATGTCCCCATGTCTTATCTGCCCATGTCCCGTGTCCCATCTCCCCGTCCCCGTGTCCCATCTGCCCGTGTCCTTTCTCCCCGCGTCCCGTCCCCCCTGTCCCATACCAGTGACCTTGTCGCGGACAAGCTTGCAGGACTCGATGTCCCCCAGGCTGCCAAAGAGGCTCCGCAGCTCCTCCTGGCTCATGCTCTGGGGCAGGTAGTTGACGATCAGGTTGGTTTTGCTGTCATCGGCCACGGGGGGGCCTGGGGGGGCCCCATTGGGCAGCGCCGCCGCCACCCCCGGCCCTGGCACCGCCACCACCGGCACGGCCACGGGGACGGGGCCGCAGCCTGACGGCCCCGGGGTGCTGGGAGCCTGGGCCTCCACTGTGCTCAGGATCTGCTGAGGGGACGGGGGGGTCACCAGGGTGTCCCCGTCACAGGGACAGCGGGGGGGACAGGGCGAGAGGCACGAGGAACCCCAGGTGGTGGGGACACAGAGTCATCGCCGAGGTGACACGGGGATGGAGCCACGGGGATGAGGACAGCGTGGGGGGGGACAAGGACAACTCGGGTGGGCACGTGGGGGCAGTGGGCCCCTCGGGACGCCCCTCCCCCAGCAGGGACGAGGGGACCGAGGTGTCCCGGCTCCCGCAGCCCCAAAGCCGAGGGGGGGGACACGACACACGGGACACTCCGGCTTCCGTCGCGCCCCTCCCCCCGGGGGATAATCCCCCATTGTGCGGAGGAGCCCCCGCCCCTCCCCCCCCCGCACAATAGCGGGGGACAATGGGCCTTTGTCCCCGGGAGACGGGACACCCGGGGCCGCCAGCCACGGCCGCGGCCCGGCCCGGGCCCGCCGGGAACTGACCAGGGGCTGAAACGGGGCGGGGGGGGCGCCGGGGTCCCTCGTGGGGGGACACTGCGCCTTTAAGGGGAACGAGGGGGACAGGGGGGCCCGGCCCGAGCGAGGGGGGGGACACCCAGTCTGTCCGTGTGTCCGTCTGTCCAGCCGCGGGGCAGCGACGAAATTAGCCGGCGAGAAAAGTGAAAGTGGAAAAGCCGAAAATCACCAAATCGGATTGAGAAAATGGGATTTACGGGCGACGCGGCCCCGGAGGCGCAGCCGGACCCGCAGCCGCCGCGGCGACACCCGCCTCCGCCCCGCGTGTCCCCTCCCCGCACACACGTGTCCCCGCGCCCACGCGCCGAAGCGGAGGAGGCGTGTGCGCGGGCACACGCGTGTGCACCTGTGTGCGGGCCCCACCACCCTGCGCACACGCGTGTGCGTGCGGCAGCGGCTCCGCAGGGCCCCGGTGCCAAACGGAGAGGAAGGATTGCGGGGGGGGACACGGGGGACAGCTGTGTCGTGTCCCCCCCTTGCACACGCATGTCCCACGCGAGCACACGGGGCACACGCGTGTTCCCGCACAGCAGATGCCACTCGGCCAACACGCCCCGTGACACGCGTGTCCGTCGCACACCAATACATAGGGTGCACACGCGTGTGCGTGCAAGCGCCGGCGCCCCCGTCCCCACCCAAGTGTGTCACACGCCCGTAGGGGCATCGTGGGGGGGACGCAGAGATGATGGGGGGGGGGAATGGGGGGGGCTAGAGGATTGGTGAGGGAGGGGGGGAGCAGGGGGACGTGGGGGTGCGGGGACCCAGGGAGCAGGGGGATGGTAGATGCTGGGGAGCCGGGGGGGGGGGGGACATGCACGGGACGGGTCTTTTGGGAGATGGAGGACGCTGGGGGTGCCGGCCGCGCCCCCCCGACGACACCCCCAACCCCCGCGGCCCCTCCCCCCGCTCCTACCGTCACCATCGTCGCGGGGCCGTGGCCGCGGGGGCTGCTCGGGGGGGGCCCCCGCACGGCCCAGCGGGCTCGGGGGGCTGCGGGGGGCCCCGAGGTGGGGGGGCGCGGGGGGTCTCAGCCGCGGCGTCAGGCGCTGTGAGCGGTGGCCCCGTCGGTCCTTTAAACGTCCTTGGGCGGCCGCGGGGCGGGGCCCCCCCAAACCGCCACGGTGGGCGCGGCCCGGCCCCCCCTCCCCGCTCCTCGATGGCTCCGTCCGCCCCCCCGCCCGCAGGTGGGTCGGTCCGGCCCCCCCGACACCCCAAAATGGTCCTGCCCCCCACGGCCCGCTCCAGCCCCCCCGGCGAAGCCCATTGGCTGCCGAGCGGGCGGGGCCCCCCGACGCCCCCCAAGACCCCCCTATAGACACCGCCTATAGCCCCCCCCCCCGGCCCGCCCACGTGACCCGAGGAGGAGGAGAAGGGGGGGCGGGGGAAGAAGGAGGAGGGGGGGGCGGTCGGGGGGGAAGGAGGAGGAGGAGGATGAAGGAGGAGAAAGCGGGGGGGGGGCGGTGTGTGTGATGGAGGAGGAAGGGGGGGGGCGGTGTAAGGAAAACGGGGTGATGGAAGAGGATGAGGAAGGGCAGGAGGTGATGGAGGAGGGGGCGGCGCGGTGAGGACGCCGCTGCGGCACTGCCGGGCCCGGGGGGGCGCGGAGGGACCCGGCGCCCGGTGCGGGCGGAGCCGCCGCCGGTTCAGCACCGGGGACAGCGCCGGGGCGGGCCCGAGGGGGCCCCTCCCAGCGGGGGCGGGGCCGCGACCCCCGCGCGGGGGGGCACCGGGTGTGTGACCCCCCCACCCCCCCCGGCAGGGCCCTGGCCCCCCCCGCGGCTCCGCTGCCCCCCCCCAGCGCGCCAGGCCCCCCCCGCGGCTCCCGGGCAGAGAGCAGGAGGCAGCGAGTAAAAGCCTTCGCTTTAATGGAACTGGGGGGGCCCCGGGGGGGCCGGGGCTGCTCTCCCAAGACAAAACCAGGGTCCCCCCCGCCCCCCCCCCCGCCCCAACACCCAGCTGCCTCGGGGGATGGGGGGCAGGGGGACGGGACACACGACAACTGAGTCAGGAAATAAATTAATGGGGGGGGGGAGGCAGGGCACGGGGGAATGGGGAGATCCTGGGGGTGTCGGGAGCCCCCCGGTGTTGGGGGCCCCCAGGGCAGCCCCAGGGGGGGATGAGGGGCTTCACCAACTGCAGGGAGCTGAGGGTGCCCCGTGGGGGGGGTCAGGACCCCCCAGGAGGCACCTCCTCATCTCCACGGGCCACGACACCACCCCAGGGCAGGGGGGGTGACCCGGAGGCCCCCCGAGGGGGTCACCCTCTAAGTGCCTCGGGGCTCGGGGTGGCTCTTGAGCGCGTGGAACTTGAGGCCCTCGGGGCGCTCGAAGCGTCTCCCGCAGCGCTCGCAGGGGAAGGGGCGCAGCGCGGGGGGGGCCCCGTGGCGCCGCATGTGCCACGTCAGGGAGGCACGCTGGCGGCAGCGGTACCCGCAGAGCTCACACCTGGGGGACAAGGGGGGGTGAGGGGGGGCACCCGCAGAGCTCACACCTGGAAGGAGGGGGCAAGGGGGGGCTGAGGGGCACCCCCAGAGCTCACACCTGGGGGGAGAAGGGGGGGTAAGGGGGGGCACCCCCAGAGCTCACACTTGGGGGGAGCAGATTGGGAGAGCTCAGAGGGACTGGGGGGGGGGGGGGGTGTCCCCCATCATGCCACACCTCCCCCCCCATCACTCTATGCAGCAGCAGCTGCACCATATCCCTGCCCACACGTGGGGGGGCTCCCCGGTGCCCTCTCCAGAGCCCCCCCCACTCACTGCAGGGGGGGTCTCCCCGGTGTGCGTCCGCCTGTGCACCTCCAGGTGGTTCTTGCGCTTGAAGGATTTCCCGCAGGTCTCGCAAGTGAACTCCCGCACACCTGGGGGGGACGGACATGGGGGGACGTTAGGAGGACGTGAAAGGGACATGGGGGGGCCGCGGGGGGGCCGCGGGGTCTCACCGGAGTGGATGACCATGTGCCGGCGCAGGTGGTTGGCCAGGTAAAACCTCTTCCCGCAGCCAGGCTGGGGGCACTGCTGGGTCCGGCCCTTGCGGTGCACCAGGTTGACGTGGTTCTGGGGTGGGGGGGGTGGAAAGGTAAGGGGGGGCCCTGGGGAGCACCGGGGAGCTGGGGGGAGCGGTGTGGGGGGGAGGCTGCACCTGGAAGCTGCTGAGCGCGACGTAGACCTGCCCGCAGCCCGCGTAGGGGCAGGCGATCGGCTCCGGGAGCTCCTCGGGGTCTGGGGGGGGGGCACGGCCCCGCCTGCTCCGCCGCCGCCTGCGCGGGGGATGGGGAGAAAATCACAGCCCTGGATTAGACACCCCACAGGCCACAGTACGGGGGGGGGGGGGGGGGGGGGGGGGGGCCCAGCACTGGGGGACCTTGTCCAATATCCCGCGACAGGCCTGAGGATTCCTGAACCCCTTCACAAATCCAAACAGTTCCCACACACCCAAAGTACCCCCAAACCCCCCCACAGCACCAGGAAACTCTCCCAGCCCCCCCTCCCCCATCCCCAAGATCTCTGTAACCATTAAAATCTCACTCACCCCTAAAACAAACCTAATCCCTGCAGCCCCCCCAGACCCTTGTAACCCCCCCAAGGCTTCCCCAGCCCTGAGCCCCTTTTCATGTCCCCAGAAACAGGAGCCTTGTAGCGACCCCAAAAGCCTGTCCCAATATCTGACGCTTCCCCTGACCCCCTAGGGACACCCCAAACTCCCCTCCCCAGCCCTGACCCGACATCACCCCCCCAGCCCCCACCTCCCCAGAACTCAAGTGACCCCCAGCCCCCGCCCCCTGACCTCTCAGGCTCTTTGGGGATCTCGTAGATGATGGCCGACACGTCACCACCGTCAGCATCCTCAGCCAGGGGGGGCGGGGGGGGCTCCCGGGGGGCTCCGGAGGGGGCTGTGGGGGGGGCTCGGCGGCAGGGAGGGGCACCTCCTCCTGCTTCAGCCCCAGCACCTCGTCCTCCTCTGCCATCAGCGTGGCAAGTGAGGCACTGGTGCCCCCCAGCCCCCAATCCCCCCCCAGCCCCCTGATCTCCTCGATTCCTGACACCAACCCACCCCGGCCCCACCCTCACCATGATGCCCCCCCCCAACCCCTCCAGCACCCTAATCCCCCCAGACAAGGTCTCATCACCCCAATCCACCTCATCCCCCTGACCCCTGCCCCCCTCATACCTGTCTTAGGGAGGTGGGAGTCCAGGGGGGGTGGGGGAAGGCACCCCCCCCCTCCAGCAGAGCGCAGGGCACCTCGTCCCCCGCCACGTCCAGCTGCAGTCCCCCCAGCGCATCATAGCCAGGGCTAGCCAGGATAAGGAGGGGGGGCCCCTGCAGCAGGGTGGGGGGCCCCGCCTCGGTCAGCGTACCCCGGCCCGCACCCAGTCGCAGAGGCAGCGGCAGCGGCACACAGACCACAGCCTCCAGCGCTGCTCCCCGCCCCTCCACGGCACCCTCAGGGGGGCCTGGAGCTCCCGGGGGGGGCACTGCCACCCCCCCCGGCATCGATGGGGCCCCCCCTGGTGTCGCCTCCGAGCCCGAGCTGCAGCCCCCTGAGGAGGAGGAGGAGCTGCCAGGAGCCGCTGCTGTAGGAAAGGGAAAATCAAGGGGAGCCCCCAAAGGAACATGCCCCAAGTGCCAAAGAGGGTCCCTCCTGCCCCCCTAAAAAAATCACCTGAGTGCCAAAGGAGTCCCCTGGAGCCCCCACCCACAGCCCAGGCCCCCAAAAGATGCAGTCAGGTCACCCAGACCACCCCTGGGTCCTGTCCTGGAGCCCCACTGCCCAGAGGAGTGTCCCCAGCCCCTTCCCCGCGGGACCGCAGGCCCCACCACGCCCCCCCGTCACACACCGTCATCACTGTCCCCGTCGGAGTCGCTGAGGGGCCGCAGAGGCGAGTGCAGGTCCTGGAAGTAGCGGTGCCCTCGCTCGCACTGCCAGACGGCCGTGGTGTAGAGCCCCACCGAGGGGTCCAGCTCCGCCAGCCGCGGCTCGTAGGGGCAGCGCTGCCGGTGGTCCTCGTACCAGATCACCGCATGCCGCAGGCAGTTCACATTGCGCCGCCGCCCTGGGGGAGGGCTGCTGGCAGCCTGGCACCCCCCGCCCCATCCCCAGAGTCCCCCTGCTGCCCCAGCCCCCATCCTGGCCCCCCCCGCACCCCAGCCCCATTCCCCATCGCCCCCAGCCCCTTGCCTGCGCCCCTGGCAGCCCAAGACCTCCTACCTGAGGCCTGAGCCCTCCCAGTATGCCCCGGCCCGGGGGACCCGCTCACGCCCCAGCTCCCCCCCGCCCCCTCAGCACTCACTTTTCTTCCGTTTGGGCTTTTTAGGGATCTGCTCCCACGGCTTCCTGCGGAGAGAGGGGCAGTGACCTGGGGACAAATAGGGGCGCCCCTCCCCCCGGGGGGGTCGGCCCCCGAGAGCTGCAGGAGGGGAAGGGGCACCCGAGCTCCCGGTCCCCCCCGGCTCTCCAGCCCCGCTCACCCGCGCCGCCCGGCGCGCTGCCCCCGCTCCAGCCCCAGCAGGTAGGCCGCCAGCTTGGCATCGCTCCAGCCGCTGCGGCGGCGCAGGTCAACCCAGGGCCCGTGCGCCTCGCCCAGGTACACCCGCCGCACGTCGTACTTCTTCCGCGACTCCAGCCGCCGCCGCGCCCGGTCAGACTCCGTCAGCCGCGGCCGCCCCCGCGCCTTCCGGCCGCCGCCGCCGCCCGGCTCCGCCGCCGAGCCTCGCCCGGGGCCGCCCCCGGGGCCGGGGCTACCGCCGCCCCCCGGGGCCGGGCCCCGCTCGGCCGCGCTCATGCCGGGCCCGTCGCCGCGCGCCGCGGCGCGCCGCCGATGACGCCGCCGCCGCCACTTCCGCTTCCGGCCCCGTTCGCGCCGTTTTTTGCAAAGGAAGGCGCGGCGCGGCGCAGTGCGCGTGCGCGTAGCAGCCGGAGGGCGGGCGGGGAGCGGCGCCACGGCGGCGCCCAACGCGCATGCGCGCTCGCTTCCGCCAGGCTCTGCTCGGAGGGAGCTCGGCGCGCATGCGCGGAGCCCTGCCCTCCCCCCATCTCCCCAAATCGCCCCCCAGACCCTCCCGCATCTCCTCAAATCATCCCCAAAACCTCTCCATATGCCCCCAAACGCCCCCAAATCCCCCCATATCTCCCCAAATCACCTCAAAACCTCTCCATGTCACCCCACCCCCCCCACATCCTTCCAAAATACCACTTATATCTCCCATATTCCCCAAAACACCCCCAAATCTTCCCCCATCCTCCACAAACCACCCCCCATATCCCATCAAATCCTCCCAGATCACCCCCAAAACCTCCCCATATGCCCCCCAAACCCCTCCATATCCCACCAAAATCCCCCATATCCTTCCAAAATACCCCTTATATCCCCCATATCCCCCCATAAACCCCTAAATCTCCCCCCCATATCCCACCAAATCACCCCAAACCCCTTCCCCCCACCCCATCCCTCCATCCCCCCAGCGCCCCCCTGCTGCCCCTCACCCTGCAACGCTCCCAGGGCGCTGCCCCCCAGCAGCCCTAACACAAGACACCCCACTCCATTGCCAGCACCTCCTTTATTCCCCCAGGGCTGGGGGGGCAGCACCAGGCCCCCCACCACTCCCAGGGCCGGCGGTGTTGCCCCGGGTGCCGTGCCCATGTCCCTGCGGCGGGTCGGAGGGCTCCAGCACCACAGGCAGGGGAGGGACCGCCCCCAGGCAGGGTGCAGGGGGATCCCCGAGGGTGCCAGCTGGGGAGTCCCCATCCTCCAGGCGGAAGATGACAGGGGTGTGCCCGAGGACGGGGTTCGTCTCCTGCAGCCCCGTGATCCACTTGCCCAGCGTGTGCCGGTCACCTGCCCCCGCCATGCACAGCGCGAAGACAGGGCCCTCCTCCACTGCAGGGGACAGGTCAGGGGGACAGGGAAGACACGGGGATCCCCCCCTGCCCCTGCCCCCCAGCCTTACCCTCGTCCACATCGAATTCATCATCATCCCAGGGGCCACGGTCCAGGTCCAGGTCGAGGTACAGGGGGTAGTACAGGCTGCGCTCGGGGTCTGGGGGCTCCTCCTGGTGGAGGCAGAGGCAGGGTGTCCCCTCCTACCCGCCCTGGGCCAGGGCTCCCCTCCTGTCTTTGGCCAGGGAGGCCCCTCCCTGCTCACCTGTCCTGAGCCCTGGGGGTCCCATCCCATCCCCTTCTGGGCCACGAGAGCCCCCTCCCACCCATCCTGGACCTGGGCCATGGGGGTCCCAGCCCTTCCTGTCCTGGGTCAGGGGAACCTCTCTGTAACCATGTCCCACCCCCTCCAGTGCCCTGGGGGCTTTCTCCCCTTCCACCTCATCCCAAGCAATGGCAGGTTTCGTCCAGTCCCCTCCCATCCCCTCCGGAGCCCCGCGGTCCGTCAGGCTCACCCGCAGGTGGGGGGGCAGGGGGTCCCCCCGCAGCACGTAGTAGCACAGGCGGGTGCTGCGCAGCCAGAGGGGGAACGGCCCCTCCACGAAGACGGGCCGTGCCGGGCCATGCCGGGCCAGCAGCTCCTGCTGCTCCGGGCTCTGGGCGCCTGCAGGAGGGGAGCTGGGGACCCCATGCCAGCACTGGGGACCCCAACCCCGCCCCCCACAAGGGCCCCCAACACTGGGGACCCCATACCCAACACCACAAGGCTCTCTCTACACGAGGCTCCCCAAATGCCTGGGTCCCTTCCACATGCCAGGGTCCCCAACCCCACACACTGTGTCCCCCCATATACCAGTGTTCCCCCCCCCGCCCCTCCAAGATGCCCACATGCCTCCCGTGACACCCAGGTCCCTCTGGGTCCCCCTGTGCTCACCAACGATGTAGGGCTGGACGGAGCCCTTGTCGACCCCCTCGTCCGGCACTGCCTGCTGCAGGAAGGAGACAGTCGTCAACCGCTCCCTCTTAACAACCCAGGGACATCGGGGCCTCACTTGGGCACTGTGTCCCCAAGAGGGGCCCTTCTGTCCACCTGGCCATGGTGACAGAGAGGCCCCCCCCTGCATCCACATCCTCACCTCTCCCACCTCAGCTCCTCACCCCTGTGTCCCACCCAGCTGATGGTGAGGCGGGGTCCCTGTCCCCCCATCCCCATCCCATTCCACCTGAGTGACACTGGTCCCCCACCCCCTGTCTGCCCATCCCCATGTCCCCCTGTGTCCCCCAACATCCCCATCCCCACATCCCTTGTCCTCACGGTCCCCTGGCGTGTCCCCCATCCCCCACATCTGTCCCCGTGTCCCACCTGGTAGACAGTGATACGAGCATCAGGGTCATTGGCGATTCGGCGCAGGCCCAGGCGGGCAGCAGCCAGGGCGGAGGGGGGCAGGAGGCGGGGCAGGGGGTGGGGGTCCACGTGGCGCATCCGCGGCAGCCAGTAGAGCAGCCGCTGGCACTTGCGCACGGGGCGGCTTTTGGGCCCGAAGATCCCCAGGAGAAGAAACCGTGTCTCTGCGTCCGGCACCACGCCTGCACGGGGACCCAGGCGTCCAGGTGAGTGTGGGGACCAGACCCCCGCCCCCCAAGGGGTCAGGCACCCACTCCCCATCGGACCCAGAGATCCGGGCCCCTCCCCAGGGGGTTGGCACCCCCTCCCCTCTCGCACCCACCGTATCGCTCCATCTGCTCCAGGATCTGGAGGCCGCACTCCTGCTGCCGGGGAAAGGGGGCCAGCATACGCTGGAGGGGCCCGCGGGGCACCCAGGGTCCCCGCGGCAGCAGGCGCAGCAGGCGGTGGTAGGCCTCTCGCTGCCGCGCCACCCCCAGCGCCGGCATCGCCGCCAGCGCCGCCTCCACCAGCTCCAGCCGCCCCACGCGCCGCCCCGGCACCTGCTCCAGCGCCGCCAGCGCCGCCGCGAAGGCCTCAGGGCCCCGGTCCGCGCCCTGCGCCCCGCGGGGGATGCCGGGCCGGGCCGGGGCCCCCGAGGCGTCCCCCGAGGCGCCCCCCGAAGCGTCCCCCGAGGCGTCCCCCCAGGCCTGCCCTGCCGGGTCCCCCGCTGCGCGGCTGCTGCGCTGGCACATGCTCCGACCGACCTGGGAGGGGAAAGGGGTCAAGGCTGGGGGGGGCCGGTGGGGGTGTGTGGGCTTCCCGTGCTGTCGCCCGGCCGAGGCACCTCCCGTGTGCCCCCGCTTCCCACCGTGTCCCCCGGCCCCTCGGGCTGTCCCGGCCCCCATCCCCACACCCCCCCGTGTTCCCCCCCGTCTCTTGCTGCCGCCTCCCGAGCCCCCCCCCACGCACCTGCGGGGCTCCCCAGCCCCCGCAGAGCCCCCGGGGCAGCGCGAGAGCCCAGCGCAGCCTCATGGCGCCTCGGGGTCGGCGCGGGGAGGTCAAAGGTCACGGCTGGACACCGGCGACCCCGCGCGGGGCCAAGCCGCTGGGCGCCGCCATGTCCCGCCGACCCCGCGGGGAGCGCTTCCGGGTCACGAGCTGGGGCCGCCCGCAGAGTGGGTCCCGCTGGCCCGGGGGCGGGGCCAGGGCCGTGATTGGCGGCGCGGGGGGCGGAGCTCCGAGGGGTTCCCCTTGACGTCAGAGCGGGTCAGAGCCGAGGCCACACGGTGATGTCAGCGCCGGGGACTCGCGGTGACGTCACACGGCGCACGGTGACGTCAGAGCTGCAGCGGCTGCTATAAATGGAAACGGCCGCTCCGATCTGGGGGGCGGGGGGCGGCCCCGGGACCCCCGGATCGTCCCCGACCGCCCCCTCCGAGCCCGCGGGACGGGGACCCGCACAGCGCCGGGCCGGGCGGCGGGGTGGGCCCGGTGCCCGCGTCCCCCGAGTCCCCCGAGTCCCGGGGCGGGGGGGCGGGGGGGCGCATTCCCCGCCCGTGACGAACTGTCCCTCCCCCCGGGGCCGGCGGAGTCCGATCCGCTGACGGCACCGGGAGGACCCAGGCGGCCGGACCGCCCCGCCCCCCCGCTCCCCCGGGACTGGGGGGACCCGGCGGGGGGGGGGGACGGGAGCGGGGAGGGACGGAGGGAGCGGGACGGGGAACCGGGGGGACACGGGGGGGGGATGGGAGGAGGGGCAGGGGCAGGGGGATGGGAGCGGGGTGGAGGGAAGAGGGGGGCTGAGGGGCGGGGGTGGGACGACCCGGGGCTCCCCCGCCCCCCCCGGGATCCCCCCGCTAAATGTGGAAAAAATGACGACACCACCCGCCCCGCGGTGACACCGGCGCAGCGGCCGGTGCCCATTGGCTGGCGGCGGCCCCGGCCCGGGGGGGCTCCGCGCCCTCCGCCGACTTTTAAAAGTGGCGGCGGCGCCGGGTCGGGACCGGGACGAGCGACCCGGGAGGAACCGAACCGACCCGACCCGCCGGGACCGAGCCGAGCCGGGACAGACCCGGACCGGGGCGAACCGACCCGACCCGACCCGCCGGGACCCTCCCGCACCGCCCCCATGTCCAACGCGCACTTCAACCGCGGGCCGGCCTACGGGCTCTCGGCCGAGGTGAAGAATAAGGTGGGCGGCGCCGAACGACCCGAACCGGGCAGAACCGACCCCGCC
This sequence comes from Athene noctua, assembly GCF_965140245.1. Lineage (NCBI taxonomy): Eukaryota > Metazoa > Chordata > Aves > Strigiformes > Strigidae > Athene > Athene noctua. The sequence goes on along the minus strand of NC_134067.1, from coordinate 2,001,417 downwards.
CGGGCGGGGGAGCGGGACCCGGCCAGAGCGGACCGGGAACTGAGGGGGGGGCAGCACCCGGCCATAACGGACCGGGAACTGAGGGGGGGCAGCACCCGGCCATAGCGGACCGGGAACTGAGGGGGGGGCAGCACCCGGCCATAACGGACCGGGAACTGAGGGGGGGGCAGCACCCGGCCATAGCGGACCGGGAACTGAGGGGGGGGCAGCACCCGGCCATAACGGACCGGGAACTGAGGGGGGGGCAGCACCCGGCCATAACGGACCGGGAACTGAGGGGGGGGCAGCACCCGGCCATAGCGGACCGGGAACTGAGGGGGGGCCGGACCCGTCCGGAGCGGGCGGGGGGCGGGGGCAGGACCTGGCGCTGTCCCTGGTGCTGCCCCGGGCGGGGGAGCCGGGACGCCCGGGTCCCCTCTGCGGGGGGGAGGTGACGGGCGCCCGGGTCCCCGCCGTGTACGGGGGGGCGGCGGCAACCGGACGCTTGTGTCCCCCCCCAGGCAGTGCCTCAGTTTCCCCCTTCAGACGCCCCGCGGGAGGCGGGGGCCGGGGGGGGCGCCCCGTCTCTCCGGCCGTCACCGCCCGCGGGGAGCGCCGCAGGAAGGGTTAACCCGGGGGGCCCCGGGTGGCCCGGGGGGGCCTCGCCGCCCCCGGCCCCGCCGCGAGCCCTTATAAGGCGTCGGAGCGCGGCGGGCGGGCGGCCGCGGCCCGGGGCTATATATGGGCAAAGGTTCGGCGGGCCCGGACGGCTCGGTCCTCCGGGGGGGCCGGGGCGGGGCAGGTGGGAGGCCGGGACGCCTGGAGCCCCCCCCGCCTCCCACCCCCCCCTCCCGGCACCGGGGGGGCCCCAGGCGTCTGGCGCTGTTCGGTCCTCACCGTGATGTGGGTCCAGAGCGGGGGCTGGGCTCGTGTGTCACCCCCGGCCTGACCCCCCCTGCACCCCCCGCGTCTCCCTGCCCTCTGCTCAGCCCCCCAGCCCCTCCAGTGTCCTTCCCCACCTGACAGTGTTCTCCTGGCGGTGCCCCCCCGTGTCACCCGTGTCCCCCTGACCGTGTCCCCCATCACAGCTGGCGCAGAAGTACGACCCGCAGCGGGAGCGGGAGCTGCGCGCCTGGATCGAGGGGACCACCGGCCGCCGCATCGGGGACAGCTTCATGGACGGCCTCAAGGACGGCGTCATCCTCTGCGAGTATGGCCCTGCCCGCCAAGCGGAGCCCTGACCCTGACCCTGACCCCCGCCCTGGCCCTCCTTTGGGAGCGCGGCCCACCGCCGACCCCGGCTCGACTCTGGGTCATCCTCCGGGAACGCAGCCCCATCGTGACCCCAGACCTTAAACTTGACCCCATCCCTCCCCCCTCTCTGACCTCTCCTGGGCTGACCCTGAGCAGTGGGGGTTGACCCTTGCTCTGACCCTGACCCCGGCCCCCCCCCAGGCTCATCAACAAGCTGCAGCCCGGCTCCGTGCAGAAGGTGAACGAACCCGTCCAGAACTGGCACAAGGTGAGCAGCCCCCAAACGGGGAGAGTGAGGCCTGGGGGGGCCGCGGGGCGCTGGGGGGTCTGCAGTGGGTCAGGGTCCCAGGCCAGGGAGCCGGGCTCCGAGCTGACCTGTGCACAGCTGGAGAACATCGGGAACTTCCTGCGGGCCATCACGCGCTATGGGGTGAAGCCCCACGACATCTTCGAGGCCAACGACCTCTTCGAGAACACCAACCACACGCAGGTCCAGTCCACCCTCATCGCCCTCGCCAGCCAGGTAACCCTGCTGCGGCGGGTTTGGGGGTCCCCATGTCCCCTTGGAGGACACCAACCACAGGCAGGCGCAGCTCAGCCTCATCGCCCTCACCAGCCAAGTGACCTTGGTGGGGTGGGACAGGGTCCCTGGGAGTTGCTGGGGGGCCCTGGGGGTTCCCTACATCCCCTGGGAGGGCACCAACCACACACGGGTCCAGTCCTCACCCACTGCCCTTGTCTGGGGGGTGACGGGGCCAAACGGGGCAGAGCTGGGGCTTGGGGAAGCCCTGGGTGGGTGTCTGGGGTCTCAGGGAGCCCAAGGGTGATGGGGCCCGGGGGAGTTTTGGGGCAGTCCCAGGGGAACTGGGGAATTAAACGTGGGTCTGGTGACTCTGTCGGGACGAGGGCCTGTGCGCACCCTGAGCCCCAGGATCTCACGCAGGCCAAGACGAAGGGGAACAACGTGGGTTTGGGGGTGAAGTACGCGGAGAAGCAGCAGCGGCGCTTCCACCCCGAGAAGCTGCGTGAGGGCAGGAACATCATCGGCCTCCAGGTGCCACGGGGACGCAAGGGGCAGGCACAAGGACATGGGGGAGCACAGGGGGAATCTGAGGGGTGCCAAGTGGTCCCTGGGGGGCGTCTTGAGGACACAGGCTTTCGCTGGGGTGGAGGATGGGGAGGTCCCAGTGTCTTGGGGCCAGTTGGTGCAGTTGGGGACACCGCCCCTGCCCCGTCCATGACCCCCCTCTCCCCTGTCCCCAGATGGGCACCAACAAGTTCGCCAGCCAGCAGGGCATGACGGCGTACGGGACGCGGCGGCACCTCTACGATCCGAAGCTGGGGACAGACCAGCCCCTGGACCAGGCCACCATCAGCCTCCAGATGGGCACCAACAAGGGCGCCAGCCAGGTGGGGACGGGGGGGGAAGTGCTGTCCCCTGGGCACTAAGGGCAGGGAGGGGGGCAGGGGCACTGCCAGCCATGTAGGGACCCTGCAGTGTTGGGCCACCCAGGTATGGGGACACAGGGGCACTGATGTCTCCAGGGGACCCCGGCATCCTGTGTCAGCCAGGACATGGCACTGGAGGGGGAGGAGGGGATGGGGGGCATCCCCAGGCCCCCCAACATCGTGAGATGTGGTCCCCTGAGTAGGCTGAGGGACACCTGGGGAGGATGAAGGACACCCCCTGGAGAGGACAGGGACACACACACACACACCCCAGACCCTTGGTGGAGGCTGAGGGACCCTCCAGGGACAACAGGGGACACACCCCCCACCCCTAAGTCCTGATGGGGAAGCTGGGGACCTCGGGAAGGCCGAGGCCACCACCCCCAGCGCTGTCCCTGCCCAGGCCGGGATGACGGCACCGGGAACAAAGCGACAGATCTTCGAGCCGGCGCTGGGCATGGAGCACTGCGACACGCTGACCATCGGCCTGCAGATGGGCAGCAACAAGGGCGCCTCGCAGCAGGGCATGACGGTGTACGGGCTGCCGCGGCAGGTCTACGACCCCAAGTACTGCGGCGGCCCCGAGCTGCTGGGCGAGGACGGCCTCGACGGCCTCTACAACTCCCAGTAGCCGCTGGCCCGCGGCTGCTTGCACCGCATCGCCCCGCCCCGCGCGGGGCTGCACCGCACCGGCCTCACCGCGCCCCTGGCCCCCTGGGGCCGGCCTGGCCACGGGGCTCGGCCCGGGAGAAGGGGGGGCGGGCTCGGCCAGGGGCCTGGCCCCGCTGCCACCCCCCGCCCCCCATGTGAAGCCACTGAGGCACAATAAAAACCACACGCAAACCTGCCGCCTCCTCAGGCACCAGCACGGGGGCCGATGAGGCACAACGGCGAGACAGGGGACAGCAAGGCACGGGGTGATAAGGTGGGGGACTACAGGGGACAGCGAGGCACAGGGCTGGGGGGACATGAGGTTAGGAGGGACAGAATGAGGTGTGGGGCAACAAGGCCTTGGAGCTGGGACAGGGATGGGGGACACTGAGGCACACAGAGGGACAGCAGGACAGCAAAGGGGATCAGGGACAGAGGGACACAGATCAGGCACAGGGGGAGGACGAGGGAACACAGTGGCACAGAGGGGATATTCCGGCAGCTGGACAGCCTGGGGGTGCCATAAGGGGGACAGAGGTGACCCTGGACACCCAGGCTCCCCGCACTGAGGCAGCACCAAGCCTGGGGTCAGCCCCCCCAGCCCCTGAAACACCTGGCCTAGTCCCTCCTACCCACACGGGCTCCTGTGACAAGAAAGCCAGCCCTAATGAGGTCCCTGGTGGGTAACGGGGTGCCCGGGATCAGGAGATGGTGGCCAAAGGTTCTAATTTGTCCCAGTAGAGCTCTGAAACGAGAGGAGATTCGTCAGTGCCACTGAGCCTCGTCAGTGCCTTGGCATTGCATGGTCCCCGTGGGCCCGGCTGTCCCCACAGACCACACGGCGCCATCCCCATGTGTCCCCGCACCCCTTGCTGTGGCACCAGCAGTGACAAGGACACGGAGCCCCAGCCCAGCCCCACAAGGACATTTATTCAAGGGTGACTCTGCCAAAACGCGTTGCCCACACCCCAGGTCCCTGTCCCCGTGTCCCTGCAGACCCGCTCCCGCAGTCCCTGCAGCTCATGGGCCAGCAGCAACTCAGCGCCTGGGACGGGGACAAGTCCCAGCAGGGCTGGGTGAGCCCCCTCCCCCAAACCTGCCCCAAGAGCAGGGGTCCCGTCCCTGGGCAGGGGGGGGGGGGGGGGGGCGGACAGGTCCTGGGTGCCTGTGTGAGCCAGAGCCCCCGTGCCTGGGGACAGAAAGGTAGAAAATGTAAAGAAAAGACCCCAAAGGGGCAGCAGGGATGGGACCTTCCCCCGTGGGTCTGGGGGCAGGGGTGTGACCACCCCCAGGGGTCTGGGGTTGTGCTGCGGGCAGGAGCTGCCCCAGCTGCTACTGGTTGGCAGCTTCGCAGGCGTCGATCCAGTCGCTGTAGACGTCCACCGGCTCCGACAGGTCTCGGGGGGACGTTAAGGCACTAACGGGTAGCAGGAAAAGGGGGGCAGGGGGAGCAGGGGGATGGGGGGGGTGTCTGGGGGGGCAGTCCCAGTAAGGATACAGGTGATGGGCGTCTGGAACTCCTCCAGGCAGACGGTGCAGGAGATCACCCCCGTGTTGCGGGCACGGTCCCTGGGGGCAGCAGGGGACAAGCTGGTAGGGGCGGCCCCTTCTCCCCCGGGCCGCTCCCCGCCCCCCACCCCAAGCCGTGCTCCCTCCCGGGCCATGCCCCCCACCGCCCCGGGCCGTGCTCAGTCCCACCCGGGGCCGTTACCCCCCCCCCAAGGGCCGTGCTCCCCCCGCTCCGGGCCGTTACCCCCCCCACAAGGGCCGTGCTCCCCCCGCTCCGGGCCGCGGCCCCCCCGCTCACATCTTGACGTCACAGGACTTCTCGTGGTTGCAGAACGGGCACGTGAACTGCGTCTCCAGCGTCCCCGTCACCTTCTTCTTGGGCGGCGGCTTCCGCTTGGACTTACGGCGGCCCATGGCTGCGGCAACCGCCACGGACCCGGTCACAGGCCGGCGGCCCGGGCGGACGCGGCCCCTCCCGGGACCCGGCGTCCAGGAGCCCCCGCGGGCGCAGCCCCGACCCGCAACTGGCCCCGACGGGAACGAGCTCGGCCCCCCCCCCCCACCTGCCGCCCCGTCCCGCTCCGCTCCCGCCGCGTCTCCCCCAGCGACCGGCGCTTCCGCCGCCGCGACCCGGAAGCGGCTCCGGCCCCGCCCCCTCCCGGCGCCCATTGGACGGCGGCCACGCTCCTCCCGCGAATCGGCAGCGGGGGCCGGGCCCGGGCCGCCGTTGCCGTCACGTGACCCGAGGGTGGCCCCGCCCCCCGCGGTCGGAGGCGGCACGCGGCGTTTCGGGGCGATCGATCGCAGCGGCGTTTCGGGGCGAAGCCCTTTATTGGGGGGAGGGGCACTGGGGAGCAGCGCGGCCGTGTCCTCCCACACGGCCTTGGGGGTCCCCGGGGTCAGGGGTCACCGGGGTCCTGCCCGCTGTCCCTCTGGTCACGAGTCCGGGGGGGTCCCGCCCCCCCCCGGGGTCCCGCAGCACCGGGGGGGGGTGGCAGTGGGGGCCGGGTCCTGCTGGCTGCCCCCGCACGGTCCCACCCGGCCTGGGGACACCAGGCGTCCGTGATGGGGGGGTGTCCCCCCACGCCAGCGGGGGCCCCCACGCGTCCTCCGCTGTCAGGGACCCCGGGGTCCTCCAGGGCCCCGGCGCCGCGGGGGTCAGAGGTCACGGGGGGGCAGGGCCACGCGGTAGAGGACCCGGCCGGTGGCCTCCAGGAAGGTGACGGTGGCCGCGTGGGCATCCAGGCGCAGGTGGGCGAAGCCGCCGGGGGAAGCGGGAGCCCCAAAGAAGAAGCGGAGGGAGCCGGGGGGCACAGCCCCCCCGTGCTGCTGGGACTCCTCCACGAAGTTGCCGGCACCGCTCACCACGTAGCCCACCCCCCCCTCCTCCAGGAACTGGGGGGCAGAGATGGGGGGTCAGGGGTCTGGACCCCCGGGTCCCCACCCAGACACCTGGGTCCCTGCCCACCCCCGTGCTCCAGGCGTTGGGGCGGGGGGCAGGGGGGTGTCAAGAGGACAGCGATGCCTTGGGGGCAGAGAGGGGTCCCTGGGGGGGTCTAGGGGGTCCCCTCGATGCCAGGGTCCCACTGGGGGCTCCCCCAGAGGCCGGGGTCCTCGGGCTCACCTGCAGGTTGTGGTCGTGGCCGCAGAGGAAGGCGGTGACGCGGTGACGCCGCAGCAGCGGCCGCAGCAGCTGCACCAGGCAGGCGGTGGGGCCGTGCTCGGCCACCGACCACACCGGGTAGTGCCCGGCCACCAGCACGTAGCGGTCGTGGCGCGCAGCGGCCAGGCGTCCCCGCAGCCAGGCCAGCTGCGCTGCTGCTGCTCCCGCGTCCTGGGGGCCCCTGGGGGCACCCCCCGCCCCGAAGTCATCCCCACCGCCGCAGAGCAGCACCGTGTCCAGCACCAGCAGCCGGGCCGTGGCGTTGGTGCCCGGCAGGGAGAGGCGCAGGCTGTAGTAGTAGTGCGGGAAGTGCCTGCGGGACACGGGGACTTGGGGACACTGTGGGGGGACTTGGGGACAGTCTGGGGTCACCCCAGTGCCAGGAGTGGGCTGTAGTAGTAGTGTGGAAAAGTGCCTGTGGGACACAGGGACTTGGGGAAGCCTGGGCACACCCTGTGGGGACTTGGGGACAGCCTGGGGACACCCCAGGGACAGCCCAGCACCAGGCACAGGCTGTAGTAGTCCTGCAGAAAGTGTCTGTGAGACCAAGGGGGCTTGGGGACACGTGGGGACACCCTGGGGACCCAGAGGACAGCAGCTGCACAGGGGTCGGGCGGGTGGGGGGTCCCTACCATCGGGGGGAGTGGCGGCTGTACGCCAGCTGCGCAGTGACGTTCCCAGCGTGGTCGTGGTTCCCAGCCAGCACGAACCAGGGCAGGTCCCGCAGCCCCGGGGCTGTGAACACCCGCTCGAAGGTCTCCTGGGGGGACACGGGGGACACGGACAGAGACATGGGGACACGTGGCGACAGGGGATGCTGAGCACCGTGTGCCCAGCCAGGCCCCCCATACCCCCCCTGGAGACATGCGGGGTCCCCGCAGAGAGGTACCGGGGTCACCCCTGAGATTTTGGTGCCCCCCCAAATCTCCACGCAGATTTTGGGATCCCCTCACGGCAGCCCCAACCCCCCAAAATGCCCCCCTGCCCCCCCTCGCATTTCGGGGTGCCCCCACCCCAGAGCTGTGGGGCCATACCTGGAAGCGGGGGTCCCACTCGTCCCGCACCCCCTTGTAGTAGAAGTTGTCCCCGAGGGCGAGGACAAAGTCGGCACCGAGGTCAGTGGCCGCACGTCCCATGGCCGCCGCCGTGGCCACCTCGCGGGGGGTGGCGAAAGGGGGGTCGGGGACCCCCCCCCAGTCACCCACCGCCAGGAACTGCACCGCCCCCTCAGGGCCCCCCCCGGCCACCACCGTCACCGTCACGGTCATCCACAGCAGCGCCAGCATCTGCAGATGGTGCCCGTGGGACCCAGGTGTCTTGGGGGGGTCCCAGGGGCCCCGGTCCCCACCCATGGGACCCAGGTGTCTTGGGGGGGTCCCAGGGGGGCCCTGATCCCCACCCATGGGACCCGGCTGTACAGGGGGCGTCCCCGGCACCACCCTCTGGCCCCCCCACGGCAGAATGGGGACCCAGGTGTCCAGCGCACCCCAGGTCCCCCCCCGGGTTTCAAAGGGCACCCAGGGGTCCGGGCCGCCCTCCCCGCCGCGGCAGGACCCCGCGGGGCCAGGGGCCACTCACCCTCGCGTGTCCCCTCGCGTGTCCCCTCGCGTGTCCCCTCCGGTGCTTTATGGGCCCAAAAGGGGAAGTGGGGTCGCGCCACCCGCTGCCCCCCCGCCTCGCTGTCACCTGACGCCTCGCGGTGACACGGGGCCGCCGCGGGGGGGGCCGGGCCGCGGGGCACTGGGAGCACTGGGGACACTTAGGGGCCCGAGGGGGATCAGCCCCGGCCTCCGCCGGAAATCCCCGAAACGCCCCAAATCCCTTCAGGCCGCGGCCGCCTCACGGTTAACGCAGGACCCCGGCGGCCGGGGGTGCTCCCCCCGCCTCCCCCCCCCCCCGGGGACCCAGATGTCCGAGGGTCCCCCCCCCGGGACCCAGGCGGCCGGGAGCGACCCCCCCGCCGCGTTTTCCAACGAGGCCACGTGCAGTGGTGGAAGGGGGGGGCAGGCGGGCGCCGCGTCCCTGACGGGGGTGGGGGGCGCTCACCCCAACCTCTGGCCTTCGGCCCCGGGGGCACCCAGGGGTCCGGAGGCGCCCAGGGGTCCGGGGGTGCCCGGGGGTCCCGGCCCACCCGAGCTCGAAGGGACGCAGGCGTCCGGCCCGGCCCAGTCCCACCAGTGTGCCCAGTTCCGCATCTCACCAGCCGGGCAGGGTCCCGCACCCCTGGGGGCCCTTCGGGGTCGGGGCGGGGGGTCCCGGGGTCCTCTCCAGCGGCGGGAGGGGCGGCACGGCCCAGCGTGTGGCGGGGGGGGGGGGGGGAAGGGGCCCGGGCGCCAGGGTCCCTCCGGGTGGGGGTGGGGGCACCGCCCTTTGCCTCTTAGAGCGGCGGGGGAGGGGCCCGGACACCTGGGTCCCACCCGCCCCCCCCGCCCAGCCCCCCCCGCGCAATGGGGAGAAATCGGCCTGTTTTGGGGCTGCTCCCGGGGTGTCCGTGCACCGCCCCCCCCCCGACCCCTCCCTGCTCCGGGAGGGGAGACACACACAGCTCTGCTGCCCCCCCCGTGGGCAGAGGACCCACCCGTGCCCCCCCCCCCGGGAGGGGGCAGCCCGACGGGGACCCCGTCGCCGTGGGTACGGTCGCTACGGGGAACCCATCACCGTGGACACCCCGTTGCTAAGGGGACCCCGTTGCTATGGGGACCCCGTTGCCGTGGGGACCATCTGGGGGCCGCGGCTGCTGCCGGCGCGACCGCCGCGGGCTGCAGCCCCCCCCGCCCCCCCGTGACCTCCCACCCCCCCATCCCCGCGCGGGCCGAGGCGGGGCGGGGCGGGTACGACACTTTTATTTCCTTTTTTTGTCTTTTTGCCCCTTTTCCGCGGATTTTTCCTCCTTCCCGCTCGCGGGCGGCGCCTTTGGGGGGTTTTTCCTTTTCTCCTCGGTCTGGGGGGAGGGGCCGACCCACCCCAACGGGAAATGACGTCACCACGTGCGGGGGGGTGAGGGGCGACCTGGGGGTCCCCAAATGTGCAACGCTGGTGTGGGGGGGCCCCGAGAGCGACGTCCCCCAACATCGCACCCCCCCCCCCCAGGGCTTGGAGGGGGGACGGGGGTCCCGAAATCGGGGTACCCAGAACTGGGGGGGTGGAGGGGGTGGGTTTCCCACTGCCCGGGGAGGGGCCCATTGCTGGTGGGGGGTCCCCAAATGTTGGGGGCCCCATTGCTGGTGGGAGGCCCCAACGGGGGCCCCAAAATGGGAGGAGCCCAAAAATTGGGGGGGGGGGGGGCCTGTTTCCCGGGGGGGGCACTGCTGGTGGGGGTCCTGGGGGGGTCCCAAAAACCAGGGGGAGGGGGCCACAAAGAGAGGGTTCACCCCAGAGTGGGGGTCCTCAAAACGGGGGCCCTAATGATTGTCCCCATTTTGGGGGGCCCATTGGGGGGGAAGGCACACGGGGGGGTCTAAGGCAAATGCAATTTTGGTCCATCTGACCCCAAAACCCGGGGGTCAGGGGGGTGATGAACTCCCCAAACTGCCCCGGGGCGGGGGAGGGGGGGGGGGAGCCCATCCTGTCCCCCCAACACCAAAATCAGCCAAAGGTGCAGAAAACCCCAAAATGAGCAAAATGCCCCCAAATCCCCCCCCCCCCCTCCCTCCGGCTGCCCCCCCCCTCCCAGTCATGGGCCCCGTACCAGGAATTGGGGCCCCCAGTGACCCCCGGAATGCGGGGGCGGAGCAAAGCTACCCAAAAACGATAATAAAAAACACAAAATTGCCGGGGGGGGGGGGACCCCGATGGGCAAAAATAGGGAAAATTGGGGGGTTCCCCCAGAAAAGCACTTGGAGAGCTGGGGGGGGGACCCGAAAAGGGGGGGGTTTGACCCCAGAGTGGGAGGTTTGACCCCAAGGGGGGGGGGGGGGGGGGGGGATATGTTGGCCCTGGAGAGAGGACATCAAATGGGGGGGGGGAGGTTTGACCCTAAACATGGGGGTTCAAACCCAAAAGGGGAGGGGGACCCACAACAGTGTGGTTTGACCCCAACTGGGGAGACTGGACCAAAAAGGGGGGGGTTAACCCCAAAAGGGAGATGAGCCCCAGATGGGGGGGTCTGACCCAAAACGGGGGGGGGGGGGGGTTTGACCCCAAACCCAGGGGAGGGGGGTTTGACCCCAAGCGGGGTTGGACCCCGATACGCGGGAGTTTGACCCCAAGGGGGGGAGGGGGGGCCTCGCCCGGGGGTAATTGCACTTAATTAAAAAAATGAGCTGGGGGGGGAGGGTCAGGGGGACCCCAAAGCCGGGGGGGGTGGGGGGGGTGGGGGGGGTGGGAGGGGTGTTTTGGGGAATTCAGGGTGTTTCGGGCCCCCCCAGCCCCGCTCGCTGGCCTGCAGCAAGGGGGCCCCCCGGCACACGCGTGTGCGGTGCGTGTGCGAGTGCTGGTGACCAGGGCACACGCGTGTGTGGGGGGGCGGGGGTGCACACGTGTGACCGTGTGCACGGCGTGGGGGGGTGCGAACACGTGTGCGCGTGTAGTGTGACCACACGGTGCCGGGCGTGCACACGCATGCGCGGGTGTGTGCAAACGTGTGGCGTGCACGCGGTGTGGTGGGAGCGCACACGTGCGTGCCCCCCCGGGGGGCCTCGCCCCCCCGAACTGCAGCTGGAGCGGGGGGGCCCAAACACCCCCGGGGGGCCCGGGGTGACCCTGTCTGTGCCGGGGGGTGCGGGGGGGGTTGGGGAGGGGGGGGGGAACGACACGGGACTGGGGGATCCCGGGGGGGGGACACACATCAGAGAGGCCGAACCCTCATCCACGTCGGGGGGGGGTTGGGGCCCCCCCGGGGGTGGACGGCGGCGGGGGGGGGCCGGGGGGGCCAGGGGGCTGCGGCTTTTTTTTGTCTTTTTTTCTCCTTTTTCCGGGCGGTTTCTCCTCGTCCGGGGGCAGCGTCAGAGGAACCAGGACTGGGGAGAGACGGGGGTCAGCGGCGCTGGGGGGACCCCGACCCCCTGCCCCCCCCGACCCCCCCAGCCTCCCCGCTGAGTCCCGCAGGTCCCCGGGGCTGGGGCTGGGGAGGGGGCCGGGGGCGCCGGGCCCCTCCCGCCGCGCTCCCGGCACCGGCCTCAACGCCCGGCACATGGCGGCCGGTCCGGGGGCCCCCGCGCCCCGCCCACCCCCGCGTGCCAAGCTGGGCGCGGCTCCGGCGCCCCATTGGCTGCCCGGGCACCGCACCACCGGCTCCGGCCAATGGGGACGCGCCTGCCCGCCGCAGCGCCCGCAGCCTGCCAAGGCCCGACGGTGCCAGCCAATCGGCTGCTGGCTCCGCCTCCTCCTGCCTGCCAGTGCCAGCCAATCAGGCACCGCCTGGCTGGCCCGCCGAGGCCCCCCATTGGCTGCCAGCCCTGCTCCCCCCCTCCTTCTTCCGCCCTCCCCCCCCAGCCCATTGGCTCCGGGCCAGCACCGCGGCCCGCTCCAGCGCCAGCCAATCCGGGGCCGGCGCCACAGGGCAGGCAGCCAATCGGGCGTCGTGCCACTGCGGCGGGGGCCAATGGGGCGCCCTGCTGGGGGTCGCGACCCCCCAGCCCACGGTGCCACGGCGGTGCCACGGGGTGGGGGGGGCACGGGGTTGCCGCGGTGCTGCCGGGGCAGGGCCCCGCCCCGCCATTGTTCCCGGCAGGGCCCAGCCATGACATCATGTCTCGTTGCCCCGGCAACCAGACGGGTCAGACATGATGGGGGGGGCCCAGTCCCCCCCAGTGCCTCCCAGTTTGGCAGCAGGGGTGGGGCGGGGGGGTCCCGGGCCTCGCTCATTAACCACCTAATTAGCCCCGGATGGGTGGGAGGGGCAGGTGAGGGCGCAGGCGTTCGGGCGTGACCTGGCCGGGGACCAGGAGCCCGGGGAGGGGACACCCAGGAGCCCACGAAGGGACGCGGAAGCCCAGGGGGGGGCCCAAGAGACTGGGGGGGTACCAGGAGCCCGGGGGGGGGACACCAGGAGCCCGGGGGGGGGACACCAGGAGCCCGGGGACCCTACCTGCTGCTGGGGGAGGGTCAGAAAGTTGCCGTCGCGGGGTCCGAGGCCGACAAGGCGGGGGGCAGCGGCGGCGCCTGACGCTGCGAATGCTGCGGGGAGAGCGGGCTCAGCCTGGCCCGCGCGGGCGCCGGGGCGTGCAGACGTGCGAGGCGCCGCGCGGGCCGGGCCGGGCCGGGGGGGCCGTGGAGGCCTCGGCGGCGCCGTGAGCACGCACACACGAGTGTGCAAAAGCACCTGTGTGCACGTGGAGCCAGGGGAACGCGTGCGGTGTGAACGCACACCCCCCACACCCCCCCTTCCCCCGCCACTGCGGGCGTGAGGAGCTTGGGGGGGGGGGTGGTGTGTGTGGCCGCACACGCGTGTGCGAGGCCGTGCATGCGCTGTCCCACGCGTGTGCATCCAGGGCCGCATGCGCATGCACACACACACACGTGTGCACCCCCACTGCACGGGGTGGGGGGGTGCTTGTGCACCCCAGGGTGCCCCATGCCGGCTGCACAGCACCGGGACCCCCCCCCGCAGGAGCCCCCCCTCCCTCCCATCAGTACTTACCTTTGGGGACCCCCCACCCCCCTCCCCAGTGTCCCCCCTGAGGATGGAGCCAGGAGAAGGAAAATTCGAGTGATCTGGTGCCCCCCGCCCCCGTAGGGGACCCAGGTGCCCAGGCCTGGGACCCCCGGTGGCATGAGGGAGCCAGGCGCCCATCCACCCTCCCCACCCAACCCCCCCCCACCGAAAATGGGGGAAAAAGGGGGAAAAAATGGAGAAGGGGAAAAACAAACTGAAAATGGGGTGGATGAGGCACCGGCAGGGACGGAGCGGACGTGCCCGGGGTCGGGGAACGGTGACGGGGGACGGTGACAGCGATGACGATGCGGAGAAGGTGATGATGCACGGGCAGCCGGGCCGGGCTGGGCCACCCTGTCACCTCGTGTCACCCCCCCCCCCCGTGTCAGCCCCATCACCCCCTGTCACCTGCTGCCCTCCCCAGGGTCACCTCGGTGCCACCCGTGTCACTGGTGCCATCCTGCGCCCGCCTGTGCCACTGCCAGGTCGCCCCAGGGCCACCGCTGCCACCTGCGCCACTGGCCCCCGAGGTCCCCGCCCGGCACCTGCACCCCGCTGCACCCCACTGCCCCCTGCTACTGCACCCCGCTGCTGCCCCCTGCTGCTGCGCCCCACTGCTGCGCGTCCCTGCACCCCCACGTTCCACCCTGCTGCACCCCCTGCACCGCACAGCTGCGCCCCACTGCTGCGCCCCCCACACCCCGCTGCTGCCCCCCAGCACCCCGCTGCTGTGCCCCACTGCCCCGCCTGCCGCCACCCCCCGCAGCCCCGTGCTGCACCCCGCACCCCTGCGCCCCCCCCTGCCTCCCCATGGCCCAGGTCCCGGCTGCGGGTGCAGTGGGGTGCAGTGGGGCGCAGGTGCCGGGGACTTACGGGGTGCCGCGGGCGCTCCGCCCTGGGGGCCGCTGGGGGCTTTGGGCTCCGGCGGGGGCAGGGGCAAGGGCCGGGCCAGGGGGGCCCCCGCAGCCCCCCCGGCCCGGCCCTGCGCCCCGCACGGCTGCAACGAGAACACGGTGACGGGCACCCGGCACCCCGGGACCCCCAGGGCGGGGGCAGGCGCAGCGGCACAGGGTGGCACGGGGGGACACGGGGGGGACACTGCGCCCGGACGGGCTCTTCACGTGGTGCAGGCGCACGGGGGGGGGGGGCCAGGGTGGGGGGTTCCCTGCGTGGGGGTCCCCATCACCCTCCTCCTGGCCCCTCGGCTGCCGCCAGCGCAGCTGCTGGGGCTCATTTGCATACAAGCTCCGCCTCCCCTGCAGTATTTGCATGCCAAGCCCACCCCCTGCAGCAGTATTTGCATAAAGCCCCACCTCTTTGCACTCTGGTACTGACTCATTTGCATACAGACTCCACCTTCTGGCCCTCATTTGCATCTAGGCCACACCTCCAGGGAATTGTCCTGCAGAGGCCCCACCTCCCTGGCCTCATTTGCTTACAAGCCCCACCTCCAGGGACCCACTCTGCATATGCTCCGCCTCTCATACCTCATTTGCATACAGGCCCCGCCCCAAGGGCCCTGTTGCCGCGGGGACCAGGCACCGCTCCGGTCCCTCGGGAGCTGCGCTGGGACCAGTGTCCGCGCGTGGGGCCCCAGACTGGTCCCAGCACCCCGCACTGGTCCCAGCCCCGCAGAGCCCCGAGCGCGGGGTCAGGCCGGGGGGCAGCATCCCCCGCGTCTCCACAGCGTCACCGCATCCGCACGTCCCGCGTCACCGTGTCCCTGCGTGTGTCCCCCCCCTCCCCGTCCCCGCGGCGTCCCCGTCCCCCCCCGTCCCACCTGGGGGCCCTGGGCGGCGCCGTCGGCGCAGACGAACTGGACGAAGTCCTTGAGCGAGTCCTGCCCGTGGTGGTAGCGGATGGTGGGGTGGGCGAAGTAGGGGCTCGACTGGGGCAGGAGGGACCCCGACGGGAAGTGCAGCGCCGAGGCCGTGGCCCGCGGGCTGCCTGCAGGGACCCTCAGCGCCAGCACGGGCGGCCGCGGGACCCAGGCACCCAGGGGTGCAGGACCCGGGGTCCCGAGCCCTCCCAGGAGCCAGGCGTTGGGGCGGGGGGGGACACACGACACACAAGGACAGGCCCCAGGTGTCCGGGGACATCCCGCCCTGCCCCAGCGCCCCCCTCCCAGGTCCACCATGTGTTCACCCACAAGTGTCCGGGGCCACCCCGACCCCTCCAGACCAGGGGTCCCAAGGAGCTGGGGGGGGGGTCAGGGGGTGTCGTGAGGTGAGGCAGTGCAGGGTCCCAGGGGAAGGCAGAGGGTGCCCAGGGGAGAGGGGGGGTCCCAGGGCGTCCCGGGGGGGTGGGGTCTCACCGGGGCGGACGCCGGCCAGGACGGGCAGGGGGTGGTGGCCGAAGGCCATGCGGGGGGCAGCCCCGTGCCCCGACAGGGCGCTGCAGAAATCCAACTTCCCCGACTTCTTCAGCGCCGCCGGGCCTGGGGGGGCCGGGGGGGGTCGGGGGGGCACCCGGACCCCAGCACCTCCACGGCCCCCTGAGGACCCTCCCCCGGACCCTGAGACTTCTCCCAGACCCCAGTGTCCCCCGAGGGCTCCTGGCCCAGACCAGCTTCCCCAGCTCTCAGGGAACCCCCACAGGCCCCCACCGACACCCCGCACCCCGCAGACCCCCCCCAAGCCCCCCTGCATCCCCATAGCCCCCCCTTTGCCCTTTACCCGCCATGTTACCCCCCCAGTGTCCCTCCCCATGTCCCCTTGTAACCCATCCGTGTCCACATTCACCCCTGGGAACCTCCCGTGCCCCCCCATGTCCCTCCTGACACCCCCCCATGGGCCCATGCCCCCCGTGTCACTCACCGGTGTCAACGTCCCCCCCCCAGGGTCCCTGGCTGCTGCCGGGGGCTGGGGACCGCCCCGGCCCAGGGTAGAAGACGTCGTCCCCGGGACCCTCCAGGTCCCCCTCGTCCAGCGCCTTGGGGCGCTTCGGGCCGCTGCAGGGACAGGGGTGTCACCTCCGGGGACAGGAGCATCACAGCCCTCCCCGCCCAAGCAGTGTCACCCACCAAGAACTGGAGCACACCCCCCCCCCCACTGGGGAGACAGGGATATATATGTGAGTCCTGGAAGGTGCCCGGCTTGGGGGAAGGGGGGGGGGGGTATAGGGTATCCTGGGGGGGTCCCACGGGCTTACGGGGGTCCCAGGGAGTTGCAGAGGTCCTGGGGGTGTCCCAGGGGGGGTTACTGGGCAGTTATGGGGATTCCAGGGGGGCCAAGGGGGGTATCCCAGGGGGTTACAGGGGGATCCTGGGGGGGCCCAAGGTACCTGGCGGCAGGGGGCCCCAGGGGCCGGCGGCCGAGGGCGACAGGACTGATGTTGTAGTAGCCCCCTGGGCTCTCCAGGTCAGCCAGCGAGAAGTTGGGGCCCGATGCCGTCGCCACAGGGGCTGGGGGACACGGGAGACGTGGGGGACCCACACAGGACACCCCCGAGCCAGCCCCGTGTCCCCCATGTCCCACGCCCCCGCCTCCCCCCGTTCCCACAACACCCCTGGTTCCCCCCCCCCCCCCCCCGCCCGGGCCCATTGCGCCCCCCCCAGTGTCCCCACTTACTCTGGGACACCCTCACCAGCTCCGTCACGTTCCAGACACCCGACGTCACGAAGCAGTCCTGGAAGGTCAGGTGCCCTGGGGACACGGGACACAGGGGACATGGGGGGACACCGCACTGGGCAGGGCACAGGGCCGGGGGACAGGGGGCACTGGGGGGGCACTGGGAGCACCAGGAGGCCGCAGGGGATGGCACTGGGAGCACTGGGGGCACTGGGGGCTCACCGTTGGGCAGTGGTTTGATGTCCGCGTCTCCCTGGGGGTTTGAACTGTCGGATTGTCCGGAGTCTGCGGGACAGACGGGGTCAGGGCTAGGTGCCGGGGTCCCCCCCCGGGCGCTGGGGTCCCCCCCCGGCCCGGGGGGAAGGGCAGCCCCGGACGCCTGGGTCCCAGCACTGAAGGGCCCCTTGTTCCTGTGGGGTCGTTCGAGGTGAACGTCCGCTGGGACCTCGGCTGCACTCGGGCAGAGCCTGCAGCCCTTGTCCTCCGGGGGACCCGGGCGTCCCCCCCCCAGACACCACCCGCACGTCCGGGGGTCCCCACCCCGCACCCCCGAGGGGACACAGGTGTCCGGGTGCCCCTCAGCTGGGTGACGGGAGGGGGGGTGCAGCAGCCGCAGGGGGCAGGGGGGGGCCAGGTCTGGCAGGGGGCCGGGCTGGGCCGGGCCGGGGGGGCTGGGGGCCGCCGTGGGGCCGGGCTGGGGGCCAGGAATGCGCTGGCCCCCCGCCAACGGGCAGCGCCAACAAAGCAGCCATTGTCTGTGCCGAGTGGGGGGGCGCCCGGACGCCTGGGTCCCCCCCAACAACCCCCGCACGCCTGGGTCCCCCCCAGCAGCAGCAGCCCCCATCTGCCCCAGCCACCTGGGTCTCCCCAGCACCCCCGTCCCGGACGTGGTGGGGGGGGGGGTGTCCCCCGCACCCCCCCGTGGCCGACCCCTGGGTCCCCTCCAGCACCCCCCGCACCCCCCCCGGGGCCCGAAGGCTCCCCTCACCCTCCCTGTCCCCGTGACCCCGGCATCTGGGCGGGGGAAGGGCAGGCGGGCACTCCCCTCCCCCCTTTGGCCCCGCCGCCGTGTCACCCCGCGGGGTCAGGGGTCACCCGGGCACGTGCTGGGTCACAACCTCTGCAGGGGGGTCGCGTGGCTGGCGCGTGCCGCCCCACCCCCCCCCCGCCCGGTCTCCCGGGGCCTCCCGCAGCCCCCGGGCTCGGGGCAGACCCTGGCGCTGGGCCCTGGGGGGCTCCCAGGACCCCCGTCCCGCACCCCCCCGCCCCCGCTCAGGCCCCGAGCTGAACCCGGCAGGTCCCCCATGTCCCTACAGGTCCCCTGCCCCCCGGCAGCCCCCCCGCAGCATCCCCGTGTCCCCAGCCCCGGTGGGGGGTTCAGGTGCTGTTGGGCAGCTGCGCCCCGACCCCCCCGCGGGGCCCCTCCCCCTGCACCTGCGTCCCCCGGACCCAGGCGCTCGGGCGGTGCCAGCGGTGACTGCGTGCGTCACCCCCAGACCCCCCCAGCCCCTACGGCTCCTGCGACCCACGTGGACCCTCCAGCTGCCTGTCGGCCCGACAGACCCCCCCGGAGCCCCCCCAGACCCCCAGAGGTCCCAGCAGAGCCCTATAGCTCCACCTGCACCCCGAGACCCCAGGGACCTACAGACCCTGTGGGTCCCCCTGCAGGCACCTGCAGACCCAGATGTGCCCCCCAGGCCCCCGTAGATGTGTAAGGACCCCCCCAGCGTGGGGCTGGAGCCCCCGACAGGGAAAGGGACCCAGCATCTGGGCGCACCCCCCATATAGGGCAGGTGGGGGGCGGTGGGGGGGCACAACCAGCACGGCCTCGGGGCACACGCGTGTGCAAGACACGAAGAGGAGCAGGTCAGAGGGTCCCCAGCATGGGGGGAGCTATTGCAGGGGGGGGTGACACAGCATGGCACGGGGGTCTCCAGCACAGGGGGGGGGTCCCCATCCCAGGAGGGTCCCGCCGCCGGGCTGCGGTGCCGCAGCGCGTTTCGGGTGCCAACAGGCGCCATCTTACGCACGGGGGGGGGGGGAGGGTTTGGCACTGCGCCCCCCCCAGCCCACAGCAGCCAAAGGGCCCCTGGCGGGGGAGCGAGGGGGGATGCTGGGGGGGCCGGGGGCCGGGGCCGTGCACGGGGCCTCGTGCCGCGCATGGGGGCACGGTGCCAACCGGGGCCATTTTGGCGGCGCCAGGCGAGAGCTGTGTTGGGGATTTAAGCCCCCCCGGCCAGGCAGGGGAGGAGGGGGTGTGTGTGTGTGTGTTTGGGGGGGCTGCAAGGCCCCCCCCGCAGCCATGCTCAGATTTGGCACACGGGCAGGCAGGAGGATTTGTTGGGGGGAGGACACGACAGGATACACACCCCAAACTGCCCCCCCCTCCTTCATCCCCCACGACAGAGGAGGGACCCGGGCGCGCAGGCACCCCGCGGAGAGCACCCAGGCGCCTGGGAGCGGACCCTAAACACGGCAAAAGCAACCCAAAATCCTCGCTCCAGCCGCAAAATTACACCTCCCCCAGGCAGGAAAGGTGGGACCAGGCTGGTGTCCCCCGAGTGTGCACACACACACACGGCTCTGCCCCGCGCCCCCCCGTCACAGCCCCTGCAGCACCGTGCACACGTGTCCCCCGTGTCCCCCCACCCCGCCTCGGTGCACACACGCTGCTGGTGCCCCGCAGGCACGAGGGGCGGGTGACCGCTGCACGCCCACGCCCTGGCCAGGGCAAAAGCACCCGCAGGGAGCCCGGCCCGTGGCACGGCCCAGCTCGGTGCCCGGCGCGGCTCAGAGCTCGGCGCAGTGCGGAGCCCGGTGCGCAGCACGGCTTGGGGCTTGGTCCGGCGCCCAGCTCGGTGCACGGCACGGCTCTGAGCACGGCTCACGGTGCACAGTCTGGCACGGCGCATGGCACACGGCTTGGCACGCGGCACGCGGCACGCGGCGCATGCTTTGGCACACGGCGCGGCTTTGTGCGAGGCACGCCGGGGCCGGCACCCACGGCCGGGGCCACCCCGGGAGGGCTGTGGGTTGAAGGGGGACCCCGGAGCGGCTGCGGCACCGCTCCGGCCCCAGGGCTGCCGCAGAGCCAGCCTGGCCCCGTGCAGGATCCCTCCGGGGGCTCGCGGGGGCTGCGGGTGCCCCCAGGGCATTGCGGGGGGCGGGGAAGGTGGCCCCAGGGCCCCTCTGGAGCTGGGGGGCTGGGGGCGGGGGGTGCACAGCCAGGAGTCTCCACCCGCAGCCCTGTCATGCACAGCAGCCCCCGCCGCCCCCCAGCCGTGCTGCCGGCTCCAGCTCAGCCCCCCCCGGCCCCGCGCCGCCAGCGGCACTCACCGGGCGCGTGGACGAAGTAGGCCAGGTAGAGGTCGAGCTCCTTGATGGTGACGCCGATGTGGTGGGGCTGGACGCAGAGGCCGGGGCTGGCGCACTGGGGCGCCTTGGCCAGGCGCTCGCCGTCGGTGCTCTCCAGCGGGACGCCCTTGAAGAGGATGACCATCACCAGGTCCAGGCGCCAAACCTTGTCGGCCTGGCGCAGGCAGTCGATGCGACGGATCTTGCCCTTCTGGTCGGGGTTGGAGAGGACGCAGCAGGGCGCCTTCTTGCCGGTGACGGAGAGCACGAAGTCCTCGCGGCACTCGGGCCGGATGTCCTTGCGCAGCTTGGCCAGGAGGCGCGAGGCCCACTTCTGCTTGACCTCAGGCTTCTCGCCCAGCAGCTCGTCCTTGACGGCGCGCTCCTCCTCCTTCGACATCCGCTTCTCGTGCTTCTTGAAGTACTTGCGCTTGCGGGCCTGCAGGTTGAACCAGGTGTAGGAGAAGGCCCGGACGTGGGGCAGCAGCGCCTCGATGAAGGGGTGGAACTCATCCTGTGGGGCAGGGCGGTGTCAGTGGGGCGGCTGCCGTGGGGCGGCCGCAGCCCCGGCAGCTCCCGGGGGACCCCCCATCCTGCCCACGGAGCTCCCCGGGAGGGGACGGCCCCGTCCCACGCAGCGGGAGCATCCCTGGGCACGGCCCCCTCCCGCACCGGGAGCTCCCGGGTGATGCGGGTGCAGCGGGAGCACCCCCAGGCGCAGCCGCATCCTGTGCGAGGAGCTCCCGGGGGCCCCCCCAGTCCAGTGCAGCGGGAGCACCCCCCGCCACGGCCCCGGCCCGGCCCCTGGGGATGCTCAGCCCCGGCCCCGGGCATCGCTGGGGACCAGAGATGCAGGATGCGGCCCCGGGAAGGGCCCCGCGGGGCTGGGGGACCGGGACCGCGCTGGCCCGGGGGAACCGGCCGGGCTCCGGGGACGAGCCGGCTCCCGGCCCCGCACGGCCCCGCGGTGCTCCCATGTCCCCAGCCCGGGGACGGCTCAGCGCCGCGTCCCCCGGCTCTGGGTCCCCGCTCAGCCCCTGTCCCAGCCCCGCTCAGGCCCCGCTCTCGGTCCATTCCCGCCCCTCCCCACCCGGCTCCCGGTGATGCACCCGCTGCCGTCGGGGCTCGGCTGCCCCGGGCACGTCCTCTCCCGTTCCTCGGCCGCAGCGCCGGTCCCTGCTGCCAGCCCCATACCCGGTGCCACCGATCCCGCCCGGTGCCACCCCTCATCCCCTGTACCCGCTACCAGCGCCACCGGTCCCCGTCCCCTGTCCCTGCTCGCTGGTGCTGCCGGTCCCCGGTGCCACCAGCGCCGGTCCCCGGTTCCCGTCCCTGCAGCCGCCGGTCCCGTCCCGTCCCGGTCCGTACCATCGCGGCGGCTCATCCCGGCCGTGGGCAGCTGCCAGTCGGGCCCCGGCGGGGCAGAACCGGGGGCGACAGACGGGGACGGGGGGCGCTACCGGGGGCGGGGGGGGGAAGGGTTAACGGGGGCTACCGAGGAGGGCGGGTCCGGGGGGCGGACACTGCGGGAGGGGGGCGGGGGGGGCTCAGGTACCGGGGCTCCCGGTTACCGGGGGCGGGGGGAGGTCCCAGCTGCCGGGACAGCGCAGGTCCCGGGGCGCGGGGGGTTCCCTGTCGGGGGGTCCGGTCCGGGGGGGAGGGGGGGGGGGGGGAAGTCCCGGTGCCGCCGCGGAGCCGCAGCCGGAGCCGCCGCCGCCGCCGCCGGGCGCGGAGCGCGCGGAGCCGCCGCGGCCCCTTTTGGCACCGGGACCGGCGCGGCGGCGGCCAATGGGGGCGCAGCGCGCGGGGGGAGCGGCCGCCCCATTGGCCGGGCCGGGGGGGGCGGGGCCGGGGGGGGCGGCGGAGTTCGGGGCCGGGACACGGGGGGGTCCGGGGGCAGCGGGACGGAGCGGGCCCGGGCCCGGGCGGGCGGGCGCGCCCTGGGAGCACCCCGGCGGGGCCGCCGCGCGTGTGCGGCGCCGGCCCCGTGCGAGCCCCGTGCAAGGGCCGTGCGAAGCGGCCGGCGGGGCACAGCCCCCCCCCGCAACCCCCCCCGCACACCCCGGAGCCCCGGGGGGGGGCCTTCGCCAAAACACGGCGATCTGCACCCAAAGCAGTGCCGGGGGTCACCGCGCGCCCCGACTGCGCTCCTGGCGCGAACCCTCGTGCAAACCCTCGTGCAAGGGGGTCGATCGAGGACGCCGGGGCCACGCTCGCACGAGGGGCCTGTCCCGGGGGTCCGGCCCCCCTCGACACACCCCGGGAGGGGGAAGGCCCCGGATTTTGGCCGCTTTCCCTGGCCCTGTGGCGGCCCCAGCGCAGAACGGCCCAAAACCTCCGTTTCTGCCCCCAAATCCCCGACGCAGTGCTTGGAGCCAACACCCCCTGCCCCCCCCCCCCCCCCCCCGTAATTAATTCCCTCTGTGTTCCCTCTGTGCAAAGAAAAAAAACAAAATTTGGGCGTTTCAGCGGCGGGGCCGGGTGGAGGCTCCCGCGCATCGGTGCCCGCGCACCTCCCCAGCCCCAAACCTCACGGCTTTCGCTCCAAAACCACGGTGGGGAGCCGGGGGGGGCACGCACAGCGTCGCTCCCCAGCCCCTGCCCCCTCCCTGCCCCGTTTTGTTTTGCAAAACCCACGAAACGGGACACAGGGGCACCAGCACCGGGTGGGGCACGGGGAAGAGGGGGCACCCGGGTGCTCCTGCCCCCCCCAAGGTGTTCGCACGAGGGGTCACAATTCACACACGGGGTTGCAGCCGCACACAACGGCTCCTCGTACGGCACCCCCGGCCGAGCCGCATGCAGGGGCAGGGGGGGCCCGGGTGTCCAGGCCGCCTCCGTCCTGCAGCCCCCTCCCCTCCCAGCTGGCTGCAGGGGATCCAGATGTCCGGGCCTGGCAGCACCCACTTGGGCATGGGGAGGGCTCCTGGATGCCTCGGGGAGGGCACTGGGGTGGGTCGGGTGGAAGAGGAGGGGGTTGGCGGCCTGAATGCCCAGGTCCCCCCCGTCTCCCCCCTCCATAGCCCCAGCGAAGACAAAGAGCCGCCAGGTCAGGCCTGCGCCGCCCGGGTCCGCCCAAACGCCTGGGTCCCCTCCCGAACGCCCGCGTCCCCTCCCCGCCCTCCGCAGGGAAGCCAGGGCGAGCATGGAAGGATCTAGAGGCTCAGCCACCGAGGTCTGCCCGGACACTGGGGTCCCTGCCCGAGGCCGCGGTCCCCTCCTGGACGCCAGGGTCCCCCCCCGGACGCCGGGGTCCGTGCTGAGGCGGGGTCCAGCCCCGGTGCCGCCGGGCTGCCATTGGCTGCGCCGGCCCCGCATTGAGCCGCAGTCTCGGGCGAAGCCACGTCGCCGCGTCCGCAGCTGCGAGCGCCCGGCAAAACGCCAGCGCGGCGGCGGGGGGGGCGGCGCCGGATCGGGAGGGAAAAGCCCAGAAAAAACAGAAAAGAGGGAAAAAAAGAAAAAAAAAAAAAACAACACACCCCCCCGGCCCCCCCGCCCCAGCAGCGCCCGCCCTCCCGCGCCGCTGCCAGCTCCCCCCGGCCCTTGGCTTCGCCGCGAGAGAAAACAGCCCGAAACAGCCGGAATTGCCGCCAAAAATCCCCCCGGCGGCCCCTGACGCCGCTGCCAAGACCCTCCCGTGAGGGGGGGGCGGGGAGGGGGGGGTGGCTGAGGGGGGGGTGAGCGAGGGGCGTCCTGGACCCCCAGGCGGGGGGGGGGTTAGGGGGGAGGCGGCCACGAGGGACCCCAGCACCAGGCCGGGAGCTGCTGGGATCCAGGCATCTGGGGGGGACCCAGGCGTCTGGGGGGGACCCAGGCATCTTGGCGGCCTTGGAGACAACGTGCTGGATGGTCCTGGCAGGGGACTCAGGTGTCCGGGGGGGGGCCCAAGCGTCCGGGGGGGGCCCAGGCGTCCGGGCTGTGCAGAGGAAGCCGCCTGCCTGCTCCCCTGCCCGCAGCCACGTGGAGGACCCAGGCGTCCGGGCTGCTCGAGGGGAACCCGGGCATCTGACCCCCCCCTTCCCCACGCAGCAGAGCCAGGGACGGGACCCGGGCATCCGGGGGGGTGTTGGGGGGCCGGGGGGGTCACGGGCACTGCGGGGGGAAGTGCCGCAGTGGCTCCAGGCAGTGCCGCAGCGCGCAGGGCCGATGCAGTTTGGCACCGGTGGACCCCGGCGTCCGGGCGTGCCTCCCCCCACCAGCCGGGGGGGGATCCAGGCGTCCGGGCTGCCCCCCCCCCAGCCCGCTCCCTCCCCAGAGCAGACCCAGGCATCCCGGCCCCCTCCGTGGCCTCCTGCCAGGCCGGGCCGGGGGGGCCCCGTGGTGCTGCCGCGTCCAAGAAAGCTTTTTGTGGCCCATCAATAATTCAGGGCCCCCCCGGCCCGGCCAAGGGCTCCTCCATTATTGATGCTGCCAGCACAGCCCCGCGGCCGGGGGGACATGGGGGGGGGGGACATGGGGGGACACAGGGAGGGGGATCAGCGAAGCCATGAGTGCTGCAACACAGGGGTGCGGCAGCACAGACAACGAAGCACACGCACACGTCTGGCCACGCGTGTGCAGGGCCTGCAGGCGCCTCGCCACGCACCCGGCTCCTCGCGGGCAGCGCATGCCCCGCGCAGCCCCACGGCGCGCCAATGCGCCAGGTACAGGCAGCGCATGCCATGCACACGCACCCCCCCGGCGTGGCACCCACACGTGTCACTCGCCCCCGCCTCGCACGGCCCCGGGCACCTCGCACGGCCTCGAACGGCCTCGCACGTGGCGGGGCGGGGGGGCGGGGGGGCGGTGCCTCCCCCGCAGCGATTGCATCAGCCGGCGGCGCAGTCCCGCACGGCCACGCATGGGGCACGGGGCCCTTGCACATGCCTCGCATGGCGGTGCGGGCGCACACGCACACACGTGCTGCACCTTGCACATGTGTGTTGCCTGCCTGGTGCATGCAGGGATGCGACATGGGCGACGCGGGAGCACACCCATACGCAGAGGCCCCGTGCACACATGTTGCACACACGGCGTGCAGGGAGACGCGCACGGAGCGTGCAGGCGCAGCTGCCACGTGTGCACGTCGCCTGCACACGCATCGCACACATGGTGCACGCACGGCCCACGCGCCCCATTACATGTGTGTGCACTCAGCCCCCATGACACGCACGCGCATCCTCTCTTCCCATCACAGGCACCTGCACCCCGCTACATATGTGTGCACACCTGCACTGTCACACACGTGTGAACCCCGTTGGGCCCACCGGGCACCCACAGCCCTTTGCACGCCCCTACAGCCCACAGGCGCCCCGCGCGCGGCCCTGCGCCTCGCCAGGCCCTATAGGTGCCACAGGGGCTGGCTGCAGGCTGGGGGGGGGGGTGCTGCATTTAGGGGGTGTTGGGGCATCCCATGCCTCTCCCATCCCCCTCGCCGTGGCTCTGCGCCCTCTGCACATCCTGGCACCAGCAGAGCCTGGTGCAGCAGCCGTGGGTGCGGAGCACCCTGCAGCAACGGGCCCCGCAGCAGCGCCACACCCCAGGCACCGGGGAACACCCCAAACCTGCGCCACACGACACCCTCCCCAACCCCGCGTCCCGCCCGGGCACCCTGCTCCGCTGCGGCCTGCTGCCCCGGGCACACTCCCTGGCACGGATGTGCCCTGTACGTGGCATTTGCACCCTGGCACATGCTGCACCGAACCCCCGCACTCACGTGACGTTACGTGTTGTGATGCACAGCGCATCGCACCCGCGGTGTGCGGGGTCCCACCGTCGGCGGCACCCTGTGCTCTGCACCGCGCCCTGCGCCCGCCACGGCACCGTCCTGCACCGCACCCCCCGTACCACACTGCTACGAGGGGCGGGTGACACGTGTGGGCCATCGCCCCACATCCCTGGGGTGGGGGACACACGCAGCCCCCTCCTCCCCTGTGGCATGTGTTGGGCCGCCTCCCCCTATAGTAACCATGCAGGGACGGGGGGGGACTGTATTTTCTCCTGTGCTTTGGGGAGGACATGGCCACGGGGGTAATTTGTGCAGCTGGGGGGGTCCAAGGGAGCCCCCACTCCATCCTAGGGGTCGTCCAGGCGGTGACAGCAATTGGGATGTCGTGACAGCGAGGGTGACAGCGACCGGCCGTTCCCAGGCTGCACCACATCCCCCAGGGCCCGGCCCGAGGCAGGGAGTGGCTCCGTGCAGCGGGCTGGGAGGATCTGGGGGGGACACGGGGACACCCTGAGGGACACGAGGGGACCGTGGCCCAGCGAGCAGCCACAGCACCGACAGCTGGAGCCCAGCGCTGGATGGGGAGGGGCTGGGGGCCGCATCCTCGGGCAGGGGGGACACTGGGGCCTGGTGTGTGGGGTTTACCAGAGGCTGCGGGCTGGGGCACGGAGAGAGGAGCTGCTGCCGCTTACACCAGACACAGGGGACACGGCTACAGGGGACGGGCGCTGGCGCGGCACCAGCGGCACCCAAGGTCCAGCCCACGCCTGGTCGGCCACAGGGCCCGGCGGCAGGAGCTGCTGCTCCGGGTGCCGCTATGGGTGCCGCTATAGGTGCTGTTACGTGTGCCCACGGCTGGACACGGCAGCCAGCTCCTGCGCGCGCTTGCGGCCTGGCCCTGCGCCGAGGCTGGGGAAGGGGGCGGGGGGGGAGAAAGACGACGGTGGCACCAGCCCAAAACCACCCAGAAACGGCTCAAACGGGAAAGGAGGGGAAGGGGGGGGGGGGGGGGGGGGCGAGGCAGGAGCACACTCGTGTGAGCGTGCAGCGCCAGCGCGCACACACACCCCGACACGCTTCAGCACACGCAGGATGGGGCCCGTGAGGCTGCCGTGCGGGTGTGCACACATGGTGCGAGACCATGGGTGTGCACACGTGTGCAGGCTGTAGTTGTGCACACACACAGGCGAGTGCATACGTGTGCAGCGTGACCGCACGTGCACACACAGAAGCACACGCATGTGCAATCATGTGTGCAGGAGGGAGCACATGCATGTGTGTGCTGGCACAGGCAGGCTCCCAGGCATGTCGCTGGCATGTGCAGGCAGGGGCACACGCATGTGCAATGGTGTGTTGCTGGCGCGTGCACACGCGTGTGCGGGGCGGGCGCCGAAGCTGCGAGAAGCGCCGCTGGCCGCCCGCCCAGACACAACCGGCCGCCAAAACCGCCCCGAAAAGCGGGAGAAAAGGGCAACGGAGGGGGGGGGAGCAGCAACGCCTGGCGGGGGGGGGGCTGGGCTGCCTGAGCAACCACAGCAGGACCCCGGGGGGACCCCAGGACAGCGGGGGGGGGCGGGCAGGGACCCCCATAGGAGCCCCCATAGGGACCCCCGTGCCACAGCCCCCGAGACATGCCCCCACCCAGGACTGCCCGACGTCACCCCTCCACACAGCCCCCCCCAGCAGCGACCCCCCCCCCCTCCTGAAGGCCCCTCGCGACCCCAACGACCCCCCCCCAAGACGAGGCGTCCCCGGGCCGGGGCCTCACCGTCGGCCGGCCCCCCGGAACCCCCCGGCCGCCGTCCTACGGACCGCGGGGCCACAACCCCCCCCCGGGGCCGGATTTCAGCCCGTCCCGGCGGTGCCCACAGGCACAAAACACCGCGTGGGCACCGACTGCCCCGTTCCACGGGGGCCCCGTGGGCAACACTTCCCGCGGGGAAACACCCCACATCCCCCGGTTCCCCGTGGGTGACTCCTGTCCCGGGAACGGGCTTCCCGGCGGCACCGGGACGGCGGGTCCTGGGTCGCTGCCTCACTCCGGACCGAGTCCCCCCGCACCGGGCTGGGCACAACCAGGCCCCCCCACCCCCCTCCCCGCACCGGGGGTCCAGCCGAGGCCGCTCCAGGACGCGGCCCCGCGGGCACCGGCTAGAGGCGGCAGCAGCCCCGGCCCGGCCCGGCCCCTCCGGCAGCCGCGCACCGGGAGCGGCCCCGGGGCCGGCGGAGGAAGCGCAGTCGCCGCCCAACGGGTACCGGCAACCGGGGAGGGGCCGCACCCCCCCACACCGCAGCCCCATTTTGGAGGGCGCAGACGCCCGCGGCGCGCAGCAAAGCCGGGACCGGACCCGCCGTTACCGGCCGCCCCCCGTTACCGGACCCCCCGCTCCCGGCCGTACCTGGGTGAGGCAGTACGGGGAGTACATGGCGGCGGTGTCAGCCGCGGCGGGGCATGGCGGGGGGTCCGGGGGTGCCGGGGGCCCGGGGGGGTCCCGGGTCCGGGGGTGTCGGTGCCGGCGGCGCGCGGGGAAAGTTTGCCCGAAGTTGGCGCCCGCCGCACTTTTGCCGCGGGAAGCGCCGCGCCGGCCCCGCCCCCGCACGGCCCCGGCCCCGCCCAGGGACACGCCCACTCGCGGTTTGGCTCCGCCCCCCTCCGCCGCGAGACACGCCCCCGCCGGGACCTCGGGGGGACACGGTGGGATACGGGGGGGGGGGGTCGTGGGGACACGGGTCCCCCCCCACCTGCCCCGTCTGCGCCCCCGTTCCCCCGCTGCCCCCCCCCCCCCCGCAGCCGCAGGGCCCCGGCGGGAGCGTCCGGGATCCGCTGTCGGTCCCCACGGGTGACAGCGACGGCAGCGGTGGCCGCGCCGGGGGTGGCAGCGGGGGGAGAGGCAGCACAGGCCGGGGACCGCCGCGACCGTGCCGGGACGGCGGCGTGGGCAGCGCTGGGACGGGGACAGCGCGGCCGCGGTGGCTGTGGCAGCGCTGGGGACAGCGCCGTGGCGGTGACAGGGACAGTGCGGGGACAGGGGCAGTGCCAGCGGTGGTGGCGGTGCCAGCACCACGACAGCGGCAGTGGCAGTGCCCGTGACTGTGTCGTGACACTTCCAGAGCCGATGACAGCACCGGTGCCGCGGCAGTGTGGGTGACAGTGACAGTGGCAATGGCAGTGGCAGTGACAGTGGCGGTGGCAGCCTCATCTGTCATTCCGGCTGCGGCCGCGTCCCTCCGCCATCTGTCACCACCCGGTGCCAGCACTGGCACCGTCGCCGCCGCCACCGTCACCCCTTCGCTGCCGGAGGCGCCGCGGCTGCCGCGGCCCCGAGGGGTGGCAGGAGGGGCCCCGGCCTTGGGGCGTCAGCGGGTGCCCTGGGTGTCCCCGCGGCTGGAGGGGACCCCGGGAGGGGGAGCCGGTGGGCAGGGGGGTGTCTCAGCATCCCCCCGCGCAGGGGAGGGGAGGGTGGGCGCAGCTGTGGCCCTCCCCCACGCTGGGCCGCTGCCACGGGGAGGGGGGCAGGGCCGTCCCGGGGGGGGACACGGGGGGACGTGGCTGTACAAGGCCCCCGGCCCTGCCCGGCCCCCCCCAGGCACAGGGTGGGGGGGACACCCAGGGTGGTCCCAGGTGTCCAGGCCCCCGGTGAGCCCGTGGCCAGAGGGGACGCGGGCGTCCGGCACACACGAGTCCCCGTGTCCGTGGGCACACGCGTGTAGAGCCGGCGCGTATCGCCCAGGGCCCATCGAGCCCCCCCCCACTCCCCCCCCCAGCTGCTCAGGGGCCGCCAGCGCCAGATGTGCCGCCGCGACCGGCTGGGGCTGCAGATGGAGCCGAGCACGGCGGGGGGCGGGGGGGGGCGGCTCTCACACACGCCGCCACACGCAACAACACACCCTGACACGCCCTGACACGCTGTGGCATGCGATGACCTGCCACAACATGCAATGACACATCCTGACATGCCACAACACACGATGACATGCCCTGACCTGCCACATGTGATGACACGCCCTGACACACCACAACACGCAGTGACATGCCCTGACACACCACAACACGCGATGACATGCCCTGACACGCCAGGATGGGCAGCGACACCACAGTGTGTCACCTGCCACCCCCCAGGGACACGCGTGGGACGGGGACCCAGGCGTCCAGGCTACACCCCCCACCCCAGATGGGAAAAACCTGGGGGGGGAGAAATGCCCCCCCGGGGGTAAATCTCGGTGGCAGAGAAGGACAAAGGCGGGAGCAAAGGAACCGCAGAGGCCCCAAAATCAGGCAAAACTGCCCCAAACCGGGCCGGTTTCCAGCCCCTCCCCTTGGCCGGGTTCAGGAGTCCCTGGGTTCATTTTGGGGGGGGGGGGGGGGGGTTAGGGGCCGGGAGCCCGGACACCCGCGTCCCCCAGTTGGCGGGGGGGGGGGGGGGGGGCTGCATTGGGGGCGGGGGGGGCCGGACGCCCGGGTCCCCCCACCCCGGGGAGGCCCGGGGAAGGTTTTGGTGCAGTTTCGGAGGATTTTGGCTCTGGGTAGCAGCGGATTTTCGGCGGCTGCCGAGGCCTGGAAGCCATTAGGGCTCTCCACCCCCCCCGGCCCCCGGCAGCTCCAGCCAGAGCTTGGGGGGGGGGGGGAGCGGACCCAGGCGTCCGGGGGCCCCGGCCCCCCCCATGGGGCCCACGCGGGGAGCGGTCCCAGGTGTCCGGGTGCCCCCCACCCCCTTTTCCCGTCGCCCGGCTGCACGCACCCCCTCGCCCCCCCCCGCCGGAGATCCAGGCGGCCGGGGGCTGCTCCTGGGCGCCGGGGGGGCCGGGCGCGGGCAGGGAGGGGTTAACGCCGCCGAGCCCTTGGCAGCGCGCCCCGGGGTTTGGCTGCGACTGAAAAGGGGCTGGGGGGGGGGGCGGGGCGGCGGGGGAGGGGAGCTCGCGCTGAGCCCGAACACCCCCCCCGCCCCGGGGGAGGGGCGGCTGTTTCGGAGCATCGCGGAGGGGAGCGCCCCCCCCCCTCCAGCCCCGCTTCGGGGTCTCTGCCGCCCCCCGCCTCAAGGAGGAGCCTCCCCGTGGCGACCCCCCCACACCGAGGGATCCCCCCGGGGCCCCCCCCGTTGGGCTCCCCCCCCCCTCGATGAGCCATCCCCGCTATCGGCCCCCCCTCCTCGCCGGGGTCCCCCCCGCGGCCGCCGCCCCCGGCTCCTCCCCCGCTCCAGCCCCTCCGCCCGTCACCTCCCGGCCCGGCTTCCGCCCGCGCCTTCAGCCGCTTCCTGCACGTCACTTCCGCCGCCCGCGCAACATGGCGGCGCCCACGGGGCGAGGGCTCGCGGCGCTGCTGGCCCGGGCCTCGCTGGGGATCGCGGCCCCGGCGCGGCCATACCGGGCGGCCCCGCTGCGGCGCGGCACGGGCCAGGGCCTGAGCCCGGCGGACCCCGCGGACCCGCGGGCGGCGGCGCGGCGCTTCGGGCGGCTCGGGGAGGCGTCGGCGGTGCCGGTTTGGCGGCTCTGGCCGGACCCCGAGCAGCTGCGGGCGGCGGAGGCGGAGGAGCGCGAGTGGGACCCGCCGCTGCGGGAGGTGGAGGCGGTGCTGGACCAGCGGGAGCGGGAGGAGGCGCAGCGGCGGGAGGAGAGGTGGGGCGGGGCGCCGGGGCGGGTCTGGGGGCACTGGGAGTACTGGGAGCAGACTGGGTGGGGCACCGGTGGAACTGGGGTCAGGGTCCCGGGGGGGCACCGGGGAACTGGGAGAAATGGGAACGGACCTGGGGGGGGGCACTGAGGAGAACTGGAACCAGGGTGGGGGTGATCCTGGCAAGAACTGGGATCACATCTTAGGGGGCCCTGAGGAGAACTGGGGGAATTGGGGGTACACTGGGAGAACTGGGATCGTGTCTGGGGGAGGAAGAACTGGTGAAAACTGCTGAAAACTGGTGAGAACTGGGACAGGGTTTGAAGGGGCACTGGTGGAACTAGGGTCAGGGTCTGTGGCCAGGACACCAGAAATACTGGGGGCACTGGTGAAAACTGGGAGAAATGGGATCGGAGCTGGGGGGGCACTGGGGAGAACTGGAACCAGGTGGGGGATGATCCTGGTGAAAACTGGGGGAACTGGGATCAGGGTCTGTGCGAGGAAAAACTGGTGAAAACTGGGATTGGGCCTGGGGATGCACGGGGGGGAACTGGGACAGGGTTTGGAGGGGCACTGGTGGAACTGGGATCTGGGTCTGTGGGGGGAATGCCAGACAAACTGGGGCGACTGGTGAAAACTGGGAGAAATGGGATCGGAGCTGGGGAGAACGGTCGGCACTGGGAGAACTGGAACTGAGCCTGCGGCTGCCCTGGGGAGAACTGCGGGCACTGGTGGAACTGGGAGGAAGGGTGGGCACTGGTGGGACCGGGCGCCCCACCGGCCGCTCCGTGCCCGCAGGCAGCAGCTGGTGGCCCGCAGCCTGGCGGCCATGCCGGCCCGGATCAGCGCCTGGCGGCAGCAGCGGGCGCAGGCCCGGGAGCGGGCGAGGCAGGAGGTGGCCCGGCGGCAGCGGCTGCTGGCCGAGGCGGGGCTGGGGGGCCCCTCGCGCCCCGGGACCCCCCCCCGCGACAGCGCCCGGGCCCAGGCGCTGCTGGAGGACCTGGAGCGGCGGGAGCGGCGGGAGGAGAAGCGCCGGCAACGGCAGGAGCGGGAGGAGGCCGCCCGCAGCGCCATGGCCGCCGCCGAGGCTGCGGCTGCCTCCCGGCCCCCCCCGGGGGCCCCCCCCGAGGGCGCAGGGGCTCCCTCCCCCTGAGCCCCCCCCCCCCCCCCCCCCCGCCTCGAATCACACCCACGCGACCCCGGGATGGTTTTAAAATTCTGCGTTTAATCTCTTCCCCCGAGTTGTGGTTCTTCCCGTAGCGCTGCCCCCACCCCACCCCCCCGGGGCCCAACGGGGGAAGGGGGGGGTCGGGGGAACAGGAGAAAGCGATTTGCTGAGCCCCCCCCCTCCGTGGGGGTGGAGAGGTGGGAGGAAGGGGGGGGTGGGGGGGGTGTGCTCCAGGGGCTCCACCAATCGCTGCTGCTCCCTGGGGAGTGACGGGGCTGGGGCCCAATAGGGGGTCCCAGTCCCGCCCCTCCCCAGAAGACAGAGCCC
Source organism: Athene noctua (assembly GCF_965140245.1). Lineage (NCBI taxonomy): Eukaryota > Metazoa > Chordata > Aves > Strigiformes > Strigidae > Athene > Athene noctua. The sequence continues at coordinate 1,968,584 of NC_134067.1, read as the reverse complement.
CAGCCCCGGGGGGGCTGGGCAGAGCTGTGTGTGTCCTCCTGTCCCATTCCCCACCCCCCCCACACCCCCCTCCCCGTGGTGGGACCCCCCAGGAGGCAGCGTGGGCCCCCTGCCCCGGAGGAGGGGGGAGGGCACCTGCCCCGGCCCCTCAGTCGTCGTCGAAGTTCTGGCTGAGCAGGAAGTTGGCCGCCAGGTTCTCGTTCTTCTCACAGGCGAAGTAGGCCTGGATCACCAGGCTCTCGGGGAAGCCCAGCGCCTTCAACTGCAGGGGAAAACGTTCACTCTGGGCCCTACTGACAGCCCAGGGCAGGACCAACTTCCCACTGCCATGGTTAACTCTGGATCCTAAGGACAGCTGTCACTGGTTAGCGCTGCACACTTTATGAATTAAGAGTGCTCTGGCTCCTCACGATGGCTGAAAAGCAGTTAGTGCTTTTCTGGTTTTCCCTGACAGCTGTTTTCTGCTATTGTTAACTCTGGAAACTAGTGATTATAACCCAAATTCTACCATTCTTAGCAGCTTAAGAATGCTGCACCTCCCACCAGCATTAACTCTGGATTCTAATAACACTTCTAAAGGTAGGCCGTTTCCCCAACTCCCTCAGTGCTGTACACTCTGGTTCCTACTGATGGCTGTAAATTACCGAGAGTGATTTGTGTCCCACAGATTAGCCAACACCAAGATCTCCCTACCCCTGCTGATGGCTGAGAGCTGGTGCCACTGTGCTGCCCCCCGCCCCCGTGGCATCCCCTCGCTCTTACCCTTTCTATGGCTTCTTTTTCCTGAGGCGTCACCTGGATGTAGTTCATCTGGGGGGACTCGTCCCCGATGGCGCCCATCTCCCCCTCGAGGTCACCCAGCTCCCCCAGGGGCTCATTCAGCATCTGGATGAACTGCTCCTGGTGCTGGCTGATTTGCTGGGGAGGGAGGGGGAGTCAGGGGGTGTCAGGGGGGTTTCCCTGGGGGGTTCCCGGGGGGGTGTCTCGTACCTGGAGCAGCTGGGGGTTCTCCTGGCCCAGCTGCTGGAGCAGGGCCGGCAGCAGGGCCGGGTTCTGCTGGATCACCTGCCGCATGTTCTGGAACTGGGGCTGCTCCCGCAGGAACTCCAGCGGGTTCTCTCCTGCGGGTGGGCAGGGTCAGCCTATGAAGCCACACCCACAGGGAGGGGCCTGACCAGGTCACACCCTCCAGGAGGAGGAGCCTCCACAAGCCCTGCCCTAAAGTGGGACCTCTACAAGCACTGCTCAGGCAGACCCTGGCACAGCCACACCCACCCACTGACCACACCCACTACCAGTCGAGCTCCACCCCTGAGGGGGTGGGGCCTGTTCAGGTCACACCCCCAGACCACAACAGGCCCCGTAGAGCCATGCAGGGGGTGTGGGGGATGCAAGGGAAGGAGGGAAACCAGGTGGTGGGGTGCTGGGGGCAGTGCTTAGTGCTTGGTCACACCCACAAGGGGTGGGGCATACAGGCCACACCCCAGATGGCCACATCACTCAAGCCACACCCCACCCACCAGGGAGGAGCCTTGAACCCCGCCCTGAGGGGACCCTCCCAGCACCACCTAAAACAGACACCCCTGGGGGTGTGGCCAGGCACACCCACACCCTGTGGGCATGTCCTGTGGAAGCCCCGCCCACCCACCTTCAGGTGCCGGCTGCTCCGGGGGACGACTCTCCTGCACCGGTGGGCGCTCGGGCTCGGGGCTGCCGGGGATGCCCTGTGGGGGGGCAGCGGGGGTCAGGGTGGGGCCCTGAACCCCACCCACTCCCCAGGACAACCCCCCGGCCCCCAGCTCACCGTCAGCAGGTACTCGACGGCGCGGTGGGGGTTGTTGTAGCTGGCACGCAGCGCAGCCACCACCCGCTCCCGCTCGTACCCCATCGACATGATCTCCGTCAGCATCGTCTCGTACTCCGAGCCCGTCACTGCCGGTCCCGCGTCAGCACTGGGCCTGGGACCCCCCGGGCCCAAGACCCTCGCCTCCCCCAGCCTCCCAGTTACTCCTGACAAGGACCCCAACCTCCACAGGCCCCCATTTATCTGTCCCATTCCCTCACCAGGGGACCCCCAAATCTCCTCTGCTCCACTCTGGACATCCCCCACCACCCATTTCAGAGCCCTCCCCCTCCCAGTGACCACCACGTGCTGAGAAGCCCCCACCCCACAACTTCTCTGGGGACCACAAGCCCACACCCCCCAGGGATCCCCCCCATATCCCTCCCCCGGGGGATCCCCCATCCCCACCCCCCGGCACCCACCGAGGGTGGAGGCGGCATCGGCTGAGCGCCCCGCGCTACTTGCGGGGGGAACAGAGCTGCGGATTCAAGAGAGAGATGTGGCAGCCGGAGCCTTTCTGGGAGCTCCGGCCCCCAAAAAACCCTCTGTGATGCCCCCCCCCCATGCCGGCCCAGACCCAGTCCCCCATTCTCCCACTGTTCCCCCCAGATCTCTGTGCTGGTCCCTAAACCCACACAGCCCCCCCAGATGCTTTGCTTCAGCTGCTCCTGGTCCGCGCACTCCCCTGCCCCAAAATCCAACAGAATTAGACGCCCCCACCCCCCCATTCCCACTCCTTGGGGTTCTGCCCCCCCCTTACCCCGCCGCAGGCTCTGAGAGGGCAAGCGGAGGAAGGTCATGGGATGGCGGCTCCTCGCTGGGGGCAGCTGGCGGCGGGGGGACGGCGTCTGCGGCCGGGGGAGGCCCCGGTGCTGCGGGAGGCTCCGAGGTGCCGCCCGCTCCAGCCTCGGGGGCTGCAGTGCCCAGCGCCGACTTGGCCTGTGGGAGGGGGTCGTGAGCGGGTGGGGGGAGTGTCCCATTTCTGAGGGGGACAGGGGGAGAGCGTCCCATTTTTGGGGGAATCAGGAGGAGCGTTGCGTTTTGGGGTGGGATCTGGGAGGCTCCCACCTTGGTCACCATGACGACCACAAAGTTTTTCTCGTCGATGCGGTACTCGCGAATGGGGACGTCATCGCTCAGGATCTTCCCGGCGTAGATGAGCTTCTGCCCAGCCACGGGGAAGGCGTCGCTGCCCTTCTCCGCCTCGATCTTCTCCTTCAGTGCCCGCACCTGAGGGCACGAGGGGTCAGGGGCAGCCCCCAAACCGGGTTACCCCAAAAAACACGAGGGTCCCACCAAAACCAACGAGGACCCGCCGAGACGGGAGTCACCTCCCGCCTGAGGCTCGCGAAGGAGCAGCCCCTGGGGCGCGGTGGGCAGGTGCCGAGGGGGTGCTCGGAGCCGGGGGGGGGGCTTCACCATCCCCGATATTCAGCCCCGCACAAATAATTCCCTCCTCAACCTCCCCAGCGCGCAGCGGACCCCCGCGGGGGGGCACTGGGGAGCCCCGGGCTGCCTAATGACAGAAACCGCCCCCCCAACAGCTGACGCTGCAGCGGGGACGACACCCGTTACCCCCCTCCCTAAAGGGGGCGGGAAGCGGCACAGACACCCCGCCGCCCCCCCCGCCGTGCCCTGCGCGGAGCCCCCGCGCACGGTTCCATCCTGAGCCCGGGCGGGGGGGAGGCGCCGCGGGGCCGCGGAAGCCCCGGGCTGCCCCGGTGCGGGGGGAGCCGGACCCCGCGCCGGGCGGGAGCGCGATGGGGGCCGCCGCGGGCCGGCGGGGGGTGAGGCCCAGCCCCACCCGCCGCTGCCGGCCGTGCCCCCCCGACCCCCCCGGGGGCCGCGCTCACCGTCTCGTGCGGCTCCATCCGGATTTTGAAGGTTTGCTGCTGCAGCGTCTTCAGCGTCACGGTCACCGCCATGGCGCGGCGGCGGCTCCTCCCGGCGGCCCCACAACATGCAACTCACGCCGCCGCCATCTTAGGCGCCCCGCCGCTTCCGCCACGTGACGACCCGCCGGAAGTGCGTCACGGCGCGGGCCCGGCCCGCCTCGCCTCCCCTCCCGACCGGCGGCGCCCCCGTCACGTGACGCAAGAAAGGGCGCGGAAGCGGGTCACGTGAGCTGCGCGGCGGCACAAAATGGCGGCGAGCGCGGGGGGAAGATGGCGCGGGCGAAGTGAGCGGAGCCGAGGCGGCGGCCAGGACGAGCATTAGTTTAATAGAAACCGGATCGCGACACCCGTACAGTCACGTGCGCCCGCGGAGCCCCACCCCCCCCGCCGGTACCGCGGGGGTGCCCCGCCCCCAGCCCCCGCCCCCCCCTCTCCCCCGGTACCGGGCCCGGCGCCGGTCCTGAGTCCTCGCCCCGCGGGGGCCCCGCAGCCGGGCGGGCGGCGGCGCCCATAGAAAAGAGTCCAGGTCTCACAGAGACATTACGGTCCCGCCCCGGGGCCGGCCGGGCCGCGCCGCCCCTCACAGCTCGTCCCGCGGGGCCGCCTCCTCAGGCTCGGCCTCGGGCTCCTCCTCATCCTCGTCCTCCTCCTCGTCCCCGTCCCCCTCATCGTCCCCCTCCTCCTCCTTCTGCTGCTTCTCCTCCTCCTCCTGCTTCTTCCGCTGCTCCTCGTCCTGCTGCTCCTTCATCTTCCTCTCCGCCTCCTGCGGCACAGGAGGGGGGGTCAGGAGTCACTTGGGGTCACAGGGGGCCCCAGGGGGTCCATCCCTGTCCCCTCCCCTACCTTGGTGGCCCCCCAGGTCTCGTTCCCAATCTCCTCCGCCAGCTTCTCATCATCCGTGATGAGGAAATTATCAAAGATGGTGCCAGACTTCACCTGTGGGGGAAGGGGGGGTCAGGGGGGCACAGGGCACTCGGGGGGTGTCGAGTGTCCATGGCCCCACCCACCTGCCACAGGTCGAGGCCGATGACGCCGAAGCTGTCATAGGCGTAGAGGTGGGGGTCGGGGCTGTACTCGGGGTTGTCGATCTCGGGGTGCACCCACTTCCCCTTGTAGTCGGGGTTGTCGATCTGCTGGGGCCTCCACTCACCCTGGGGGGGTCACAGAGGGGGGTCAGGGAGGTGGGGGGGCACAGCCCATCCCCTCAAGACCCCCTGTGACACCCCCCAGCCTCACCTTGTACTCAGGGTTCTGGATAACAGGGGGCTCCCACTCCCCATCCATCTCCTCATCCCAGTCCTCCGGCTTCTTGGCATCGGGGTCAGGGATGTGCTCGGGCTTGTCCCAGTCCTGGGGGGCCGGGCAGGGTCAGGGCTCTGCCACAGCCCCCCCAGAGCCCCCCAGCATAGCCCCCAGAGCCCCACCTCAGGCTTGGTGTCCTCAGGGTCATCGATCTTGGCCCGCTCATCCCAGTCGTCGGGTTTCCGGGCCTCGGGGTCCTTGATCTTCCTGGGGGGCAGAAAGTCCCAGTCCTCCTCCAGGCTGCCCGACTCCACACGCCCATTGTCGATCTTCACCTCATAAGTGTTGTCGGGCCGCACCACCAGCGTGTAGAGGTGGGTGAACTCGTCGTCCTGCGGGGAGGGGGTGGCTCAGCAGGGCCAGGGACCCCCCATTTGCAGGGCCAGGGACCCCGTGCCCCCCCCCCCCCCCCCCCCCCCCGCTCCCACCTTGCAGCGGATGTCCTTGTTGATCAGGACATTTTTCCCTTTGTAGTTGAAGATGACATGGACCTTCTTGGTGCCAGGGCCGCAGATGTCAGGGCCTGGAAGGGTTGGGGGGGACACAGAAGGTGAGGGAGACTCCACACACCACCACAGGGGGGGCTGCAGGGGGGTCCCAGCACCCACCAAACATGATGTTGTACTCTGAGTCGCCGTGCATGTCCTCCTGGCTCAGGCTGGCTGGGAAGAGCTTGACGTAGCCACCACCACAGTCAATGTTCTGCTCGTGCTTCACCGTGAACTGCACCACCAGCGTCTTGTCCCGGTTGCTGAAGGGCTCAAAGCGGGAGGAGATGGCGTAGAACCGGGCGTCCTGGCTCGTCTGGATCCCTGTGGGACATGGGTTCGTTGGGGCAGGGGAAGAGCCGGCACAGCCCAGCCCCGGTGGTCCCCACCCGGCACAATCCCCTCACCTTTGTCTTTCTCCGAGTCCCCGTAGAACTTCCCAGCCGTGAGGACGAACCGGCCATAGTCAGGCTTGTGCTTGGATTCCACCCACCGGCGAGTCCAGGCGTCTGCAGGAGGGGAGCGCTCAGGACCCCACGTCCCCTCCCCACAGCCGGGGAGTCTGTTCCCCCCCAGCACAGAGGCGGAAGCTGGGCAGCTCCCAGCCAGGCCTGTCACGCTCCACAGGAGCCCATCGAGCAGAGCTGCCCACCTGCACCCACAGCCAGAGCTGGGGAACCCCAGAATTGCTCCTCCCCCCCTTTCCCCCCAGCACTCGGTGCCCCAGAGGGAACTTGGGTCTTAGGGTGTCTCTTGCCTCGGGGCTGCAGGATTTGGGGCCCCAAGGAAAGACAAACCCGCAGTGTGAGCCAGCTCCTGTCCGGCCTCCCTGCAGTTCCCACATGTCACCATCCAGTAAGGAGCCACTACCACTTGGTGTGACCCCCGCACTCCTAATAGCCCATTTCCACCCCCTCTCTGCCCCCTCCAAGTTCAGGGGTACTTCAGCCCCCTGTATCCTCCCAGAACTCCACTCCCCAGCCCAATGCATTCCTCCTACACAAAGTTCCCCCCAGAACCCCATCCAAGTGGGCCCTGAGCTCCTCTACCTTTCTCCTGACCCCTAACCCTTCCCCATACCTCTCCTCCTCTGCTCAGCTGAAAGGCTTCACACCCGATCCATCCTTTCCCACCACAGTCCCCGATCTCCAGCTCAGGGGAGGCCTCCTGGCTCCCCCAGACCCACCCTCACCTCGGGGAACACGCTGGGTGCCCACAGCCCCCTCCTTGACCTCAGGGGACCCCCCAGCCCACCTTCATCTCAGAACCGCCCCCCACCAGGTCCCCTTCACCTCAGGGGACCCGACAGCTGCCCCAGGCCCCGCCCTCAGCTCAGTCCTCCCCTCCCCGCCGGGGACCCCCGGGCCGGCCCCCCCCTCACCTCCGTCCCCGAACTCCTCCCTGAAGAACTGGGTTGGCCCGGCCGCCGCCAGCGCCAGAAGGGCGCCGAGCACGACGGGGAGACTGAGGCGGCTCATGGCGGCGGTCCCAGGCGGCGCGACCCGCTCGTTCCCCCTGTCCCGGCCCGGCGGCGCCCGGCACTGCGGAGGGGGGGGCGGCGGCGCCCCCTTTTATATGCCCGCCGCCCCTCGGCCCGCCCCCGGCCGCGGCCCATTGGCCCGCGCCCGCGCAGGGCCCGCTCCCATTGGCCGGCCGCCCGCTGGCCGGCGGCGCCGGCGCCCCCGAACGTTGGCGTCCCAGATGGCCGCATCCCATTGGCTGAGCACGACGGCCAATGAGGAGCGACCACGCGTTCGGAGGGAGACGCCCCCCCCTCCCGCGCGCTCCTGTCCGCCCGCCGCGGGGGTGCGTCACCGCAGTCACGTGGGGCCGGGCGCTCTTAAAGGGCCAGGCCCCCGCTGCGGACCACGTGGGGGGCGGTGCTCGCCAGCCCATAATAGCACCAGGAGGAAGGTCGGGGCCCCGACATGGCCGTGTCCTCCTTATCCTAGGGTTGGACGACCTATGACGCAATGATGACGTCACACGCCCCAGTGATGTCACGGCACAGGCCGAGGGGCTGCACGAACCAATCGCGGGTGGCCCCCGGGGGCGTTGTCATGGCTACGCGGGGTCAGCGTCGCCGCAGCAACAGGCCGGCGGGCCAGGCCCGGTGGGGCTTCGTGGAAAACACGACGTCACTCGTGACGTCATTCCACAGCCTCACGGCGTCACAGCCCTCCCGCAGCACCTGGCGGCTTCCCCGTCCCAGAACCCCCCGCGGCCGCCCCGCCACACTCAAGATGGCGCCCGCCGCGCCCCCGCTTCCGGTCTGCCCCGGGAGTGTTTCCGGTCGGCGCCGGCAGCGCTTCCGCCGCCGCGATGTCGCCGAGCGTGGCCGAGCTGCTGCTGCAGCGGCTGGAGCGGGAGGCGACGGGCCCCGATGGGGGGCTCTGTAGCCTGGAGGCGGCCGCCGCGCTCGGCCTCGACCACCAGACGCTCGTGGGCGCCGTCAAGAGCCTCCAGGCGCTGGGGGAGGTGGGAGCGCCGCGGCGGCGGGGATGGGGCCGTGGCGGCCGGGGGAGCCCCGGGGCTCGGGTGCCGGCGCTGACCCCGGTGCCGGTTCCCGCAGGTGATCGAGGCGGAGGCGCGGGCCGCCACGCGGTGGGAGCTGAGCCCCGAGGGTTCGGAGGTGCTGCGGGACGGCAGCCCCGAGGTGCGGCTCTTCCGCAGCCTCCCGGCGGAGGGGCTGCCCCAGAGCGACGCCATGGTGAGCGCGGGGGGGCACCGGGGCGGGGGGGAGCACCGGGGGTCATCCGGTTCCTCACGGCCGCCCCGTCCCCGCAGAAGCTGCCTGGCGGCTCGGTGGGCTTCAGCAAGGCCATGGCCAACAAGTGGCTGCGCCTGGAGAAGGGGGCGCCCGGCGGCCCCCGCGTCCTGCGCGCCGTGAGTGTTCTGGGGCGGGGGGGGACACGGACTGGAGCCGGTAGCGTCCCGGGGGGAGCCCTGTCCTCGGGCCCTGTCCCCGGTCGCCCGGTGACACGACTGTCACGCCCCCCCGGTGTCCCGCAGGTGGCGGAGGTGCAGGACAAGGTGCAGGAGAGCCTGCAGCGGGTGCAGCAGGGGGAGGCCCAGAGCCTGCCCGAGCGCGACCGCACCGAGCTCAAGAGGCGGAAGCTGCTGCTGGAAGTGTGAGTGGGGCGGGGGTCTGGGGGGGGTTGGGGGAGGGGGGCAGGTTTGGGGGTGCCCCCTTGACCCCCGCTCCCCCCCCCCCCCAGCACCCTCAAGTCCTACTGGATCCGCAAGGGCAGCGCCTTCAGCACCGCGGTGGCGCGGCAGGAGACGGAGCTGACACCGGAGATGATCGCCACGTGAGTAAGAGGGGCCAGCTGTGCTATGATCCCCTGACCCCCCCATGACCCCCTGACCCCGCTGTGACCCCACCATGACCCCTGACCCTGCCGGCAGGGGCTCCTGGCGGCAGCTCCCCTTCAAGCCCTACAACTTCGCGGCACTGGGGCTGCCGCCCGCCTGCGGCCACCTCCACCCCCTGCTGAAGGTGCGTTCCCAGCTGCGCCAGATCTTCCTGGAGATGGGGTGAGTGGGGGTCCTGGGGGGGGTCCCCCCGCTGGGGGACACGGCCCCCCCCTGACGCCACGGCCCCCAGGTTCACGGAGATGCCCACTGACAACTTTGTGGAGAGCTCCTTCTGGAACTTCGACGCCCTCTTCCAGCCCCAGCAGCACCCGGCCCGTGACCAGCACGACACCTTCTTCCTGCAGGGTGGGTGCTGGGGGCGAGGAGGGGTGGGAGATAGGGGCGCCCCCAAATCTCGCTGACCCCTCTCCTGTGAACATGCCCCCCCCAGACCCTGCCGAGGCCCCTGAGCTGCCCGCTGGATACACAGCCAAGGTGAAGAAGGTCCACTCGCAGGGAGGCTACGGCTCACAGGGGTGAGGGCGAGACCCTGGGGCAGGGGGCGGGTTGGGGGGGCCATGCCCCCCACCCCCAGGCCGTGCCCCCGCCCCGCTGAGCCACCCCCCCAGGTACAAGTACGAGTGGCGGCTGGAGGAGGCGCGGAAGAACCTGCTGCGCACCCACACCACGTCCGCCAGCGCCCGCGCGCTGCACCGGCTGGCCCGCCAGGTGGGATGAGTTTAGGGGGGGAACGTGGGGGTGCTTTGGGGGGGGGCCCCTGCCTGACCCACCCCTCACTTGTCTCCCCCCAGGAGAAGTTCTCCCCCGTGAAATACTTCTCCATCGACCGGGTGTTCCGCAATGAGAGCCTGGATGCCACCCACCTGGCCGAGTTCCACCAGGTGGAGGGGGTGGTGGCCGACCGGGGCCTCACCCTCGGCCACCTCATGGGCACCCTCCGGCAGTTCTTTGCCAAGCTGGGTACGGGGGATCCTGGAGGCGGGGGGCACCCGGGGGCTCCCCAGGGCACCCCTCATTCCTTTCTCTCCCCAGGCATCACCCAGCTGCGCTTCAAGCCGGCCTATAACCCTTACACGGAGCCCAGCATGGAGGTGTTCAGCTACCACGAGGGTGAGGGGGCACCCGGGGGTCTGCGTGGGCCTCTCTATGGAGCAGAGGGGTCCTGGGGGTCTGCGTGGGTACCCAAAGGAGCCCCAGGGTTTGCGTATGCACCCACAGAATAGGGGGGGAGAAGATGGGGGCATGTGGCCCCATAGAGCGAACTTGGGTGGCTTTTTGGGGTGGCAGACCGCTTAGTCTCATTCTGTGCCCTCTGGGGTGGGGGGCTTTGGGATGGGCCTAGGGGATGGGGGTCAGCCTGGTCTCAATCTCTCCCCTGAAGGGGGGGGGCTTTGGGGTGCCCCTATGGGTGGGTGTTTGGGGTTCCAGTATGGTGTGGTCTCACTCTCCCTGAGGTGGGGGGTCTCTGAGGTGCCCCGTAAGTAGGGCCTCTGTCTCACCCCCGTGGGGCGGGGGCCCCCACCTCACCCCTCAGGGCTGAAGAAGTGGGTGGAGGTGGGGAACTCGGGGATCTTCCGCCCCGAGCTGCTGCTGCCCATGGGGCTGCCCGAGAACGTCTCTGTCATCGCCTGGGGGCTCTCACTGGAGCGGTGAGTTGGGGGGCAGCTGGGGCCTCGTCTCGGGGGCCTTGTCTAGGGGAGGGGTCCACCCCTGCCTCTGCTGAGCCCCCTCCCACTCTCTCCTGCGCCAGCCCCACCATGATCAAGTACGGCATCAACAACATTCGGGAGCTGGTGGGGCACCGGGTCAACCTCCAGATGGTCTACGACAGCCCGCTCTGCCGCCTGGACGCCTAGGGCCCGTCCTCCCCAGGGGGGTGCCGCGTCCTCCCCGGGGGGGTGCCGTGTCCTCCCGGGGGGTGCCCCCTCAATAAAGCCCCTTTGCCCAGCGGGTTCCTGTGTCTGTGCTGGGGCAGGGCCCGCGCCTGGCGCACTGCTCGCGGAGGGTTTGTGGCTCGGGGTCCCCCGCGGCCCCGCAGGGCTCTGCAGGACCCGCACCAACAGACACTCCAACCCTGCGGCCCCGCCGGGGCTCCCCGCGACGCCCCGGGGGGCCTCAGCCCGGCGGCCCCGCACCCATCCCCGGGCCCCCCGCGGTGCGCCCGCGCCCTACCGGTGCCATCGCGGCTCCGTCTCCTCAGCGCCCGGCCCGGCCCTTCCCGCCTTTTCTCGCGCTGCCTCTCATTGGCCGGCCCGCGGTCCAGGCGGGCACCGATTGGTCAGAGGAGGTGCCTGTCGCCCGCCGAGGTTCCGCCCTCCACGTCCCCCCTCAGAGCCGTGAGGGGCGGCCGCGGGTCGCGCTCCGGGCACCCGGTCCCGCTCCGGCCCCCCCGGCCCCGGCCCGCTCCTGCCGCCGCCCCCGGGACCCCGCTCCGGCGGTGGGACCCCCCCCAGCGGCTGGGGGCGTCACGGCCCAGCGCAGACCCTGAGCAGCAGCCCCGGAGCCAGGCGAGTCCTTCCCGCGGCAGCCACCGCCGAGCCCGGCCGTGCCCCGGCCCCCACGGCCGCCTGCCCCCGGGGCCGGTATGTCGGGAAAGGAGCGCCAAGGCCCCGAGGCAGAGCCGGATCCGGAGAGGGACGACAGCCCCTTCTTCGCAGGGTTGGGCAGGGACGAGCCCCCCGGCAAGGACCCCGACAGGTAACACATTTTCCACCTCCTGTTGCCTCACAGTTTTGATCTAAACTGGGGAAGAAAGAGCATACGGGGCGCGACAACCCCGCAGGTGATGCAGTGAGGGGTGTCCGGGGTGCCACATACAACCCCTTTTCTGGCCGCCACGTTCGTTAACGGGGTTCCCACCATTTCCCAATTAACACAAGGGCCGGGCAGGCTGTTCACTCCGCAGCCGGGGCAGAGCACAGCCCCATCCCTGCGGGGCGCGTGTCCCTGACACACGGGTCCTGTGTTTCGGCCGAGGACTGAGGCACTGCCCGTGGCCCCCCGACCCTGCGCAGAGGCGTCGCTGGACAGCCAGGCCTCCAAATATTTTGCGTTGCTGGACGCCAGCCTCGGGGGCCTGCAGGAGCGGGCGCAGGAGGTGATCAATGTACTGAACAGCAGCCGAAAAGAGGACCACAGCCTGATGAGGAGCTTCAGGGAGAGCCTGCTGCTGAAGGTGGGGGCCAGGGAGCAGCGGAAGGCTGCCAGCGCGAGGGGAGCAGCAGGCAAGGAGACCCCAGCCCACGCCAGCCCCTCGCTGCTGTGCGGTCTCTGCTCGATGCGTTTAATTGCATTATTCTGCCCGAGTTAGCGGCAGGCTGGGGGGCAGTGAGGCAAGGTGCTGCAGGGAGGGAGTGCGGTGCGAGCGGCCTCTCGCAGGGCGCTGGCGCCAGCTGCGGAGCCTGGTGTGCCGTATGCACCGGCGCTCGCTGCCGGGGCGAGGGGAGCACCCCCAGCCCCTTCGGGGGTGGCTGCAGCTGCCTCCGGCCCCGCTTTGGGGAGCGGAGGGGACGCCAGTGGCTCCCCTGTCCCCACGCAGCCGCTGGCTGCCCTCGGTGTCCTCGCTCGGCTGCGTGCTGCGCTGGACTTTGCTCATGGCAGCTGGGGGGGGCCATGCTGGCGGGGCGGGAGCGGGGGGCTCCCGCAGGCACACACACAGATGGCGGCCCAGCCTCGGCAGCTGCGGCCCGCGGTGACCCGGCACTCGGTGGCTACCGTGGCCGGCGCTCCGGCTACCGTGGGCGCAGCTGGCGGTGGCAGCAGCCAAGCTAGGCTGGGAGCTGTGCCAGCACGGGGCGGCTGCAGCTGCCACCCCCCTCTGGGGACAGCAGCCAGGCGCCGGCTGTGCCAGCGGCACTGCCCACCCCCACACGGCGGCAAAAGCTGTTTTTTCCGCCCCGGCGCGGCAGGTCTCGGGGCTGGCGGAGCAGCTGGAGGAGCGGGTCTTCCACCTCTACGACCTCCACAACAAGCTGATCCAGGAGCGGCTGCAGGAGCTGGAGGAGGTGATGGAGCGGGTGGGACAGGCCAAGACCGAGCTCCAGCAGGTCTGTCTCACCGTGGAGGCGGCTTATCGTGACCTCTGCCTGCAGCCCGAGACCTGAGCGGGGCCTCGAATCCGCAGGGTCCCCCCTAAATTCATGGGAGGCCCTGCGGCCACCCCCCCACCCTGCAAGCGGGGCGCATGTTGCCCGCTGCTGCTGTGCAAGGGCAGCTGCAAGTGGGAAAGGGGGATTTTTGCCCAAAAGGGCTTTTCTGCTTGTGTTCAGGTTTAGCATGAATAAAAAGAGCAAAAAAACCCCAAGGCAGAATCCGAGGCACTGCCGGGGCTCCGCTGCCCACGCGCTCCCAGCTTCCTGCCAGGGCAAACCCCCGTGCACAGCACAGGCTGAAGCAAGCCGCCTTCCCGGTGGCAGAGCTTAATTAATACTGGCAGCTTAATTAATGCTGATGAAGAGGCTGGTGCAGGGTGGCTTTTCCACCTTTTATTGGCGAGTGGCCGCAAAGATGCCAAAGGCACTGTGGCAGTTCACTGGCCAAGAGGCTCCGCGGCAAAGCCCGGCACAACCACGCTGCCAGGTCCCGTTGGGGACACCGAGTCCTGTTGGTGACAGCGGGTCTGTCTGGCAATACCTTGTCCTGTTGGTGACAGTGAGTCCTGTCGGTGACAGTGTGTCCCGTTGGGGACAGCGGGTCTGTTTAGCGATACCTTGTCCAGTCAGTGACAGTGGGTCTGGTCACTGGCGCCGTGTCCTCAGTTCCCTCCCCGCGAGGAGCAGACACATCTCCCACGGGTGAAGTCTCGCGGCGCAGGGCCGGTCATTCCGCAGAGCGTCGCAGCCCCGTGCCGCTGGCGCGGTCTCACCCCTCTAGCCCCGTGGTGCTGGTGGTTTGCCGGGGGCAAAGGCCTGGATGCCGGTGATGGCCCGGCCCAGGATCAGCGCGTGGATGTCGTGGGTGCCTGCGGGCGAGGGAGCAGCCAGGCCTCAGGGGTGCCCGTCGGGACCCCACAAACCGCTCCCCTCCCCAGCGTGGCGGTACCTTCGTAGGTGTTGACGGCCTCCAGGTTCATCACGTGCCGGATGACGTGGTACTCGTCGCAGATCCCGTTTCCCCCCAGCATGTCCCGCGCCTCCCGGGCGATGGCCAGCGCCTTCCCACATGAGTTGCGCTTCAGCATTGACACCATCTCAGGGGCCGCCCTGCGGGGATGGGGACACTGCCACCCCTCCGCCACCGCCACCAAAGCCCCCCCCAGCGCCGGGCCACCTGCGGCAGCGCCCACCTGCCCTCGTCCTTGAGGCGGCCGAGGCGCAGGCAGGCCTGCAGCCCCAGCGCGATCTCCGTCACCATGTCTGCCAGCTTCTTCTGCACCAGCTGGTTGCGTGCCAGCGGCCCCCCGAACTGTTTCCTGCGGTGCAGGGAGGGGGCAGTGAGGCCGGGGGGTCAGGCAGGACCCCCCCGGGCAGCCCCCCCAGCCCTGGTGTTACCTGTCGAGGACGTACTGCCGCGCCGTCTCCAGGCAGGCCTCGGCGGCGCCCAGCGCACCCCAGGCAATGCCGTAGCGGGCGTGGGTCAGGCAGCCAAAGGGGCCCTGGGGCGAGCGGGTGTCACCGGGGCCCCTGTCCCGCAGCGGGGGCTCCCCCCCTGCACCCCTCACCCGCTCTCACTTACCGCCAGGCCGTCGGTGTGGGGCAGCAGGTTCTCCTCCGGCACCTCCACGTCGTCCATCACGATCATTCCGGTGGCGGAGGCGCGGAGCGAGAACTTGCCCTCGATTTTGGGGGTGCTGAGACCGGGCATCCCCCGCTCCAGCAGGAACCCCCGCACCCGCCCGTCCTCCTCGCACACTGCCCACACCAGGCACAGGTCAGCCACCGGCGCGTTGGTGATCCTGGGGGGGTTGGGGGGCTCAGGGGGAGGTCTGCCGGGCTCGGGGGGCGTCCCCGTTCTCCCCCCCGTCCCGGTTCGGGGCTCACCAGGTCTTGGAGCCCCGCAGCGTGTAGGTCTTGGCACTGGGGTTGTAGCGCGCCCGCGTCTCCATGCGCCCCGGGTCGCTCCCGTGGTTGGGCTCCGTCAGCCCAAAGCACCCCAGCATCTCCCCCCGTGCTGGGGGGTGGGTGTCAGGGGGACCTCGGGACCCCCATGACCCCCCCTGCCCCACAGCAACCCCCCCTCACCCCAGTCACTCCTGTGGTTGGGTTCTATCAGCCCCTGGGGGGGCAGGCAGTGTCAGGGGGGAACCCCAGCAACCCCATGGCTCCCCCTCTCCTACCCCACAGCTCCCTCCCACCCCACAGCCCCTCCCCCCCTGTTGTGGCCTCCTCCTGCCCCACAAACCTCCCTTCTTCCCCATGGCCCCCCAAATGCCCCCCCAGACCCCACTCCCATCCCATGCACCCCCCCCCATCCCACAGCCACCCCCCCCCACCCCCCCCCCCAGTCAGTCCCATGGTTGGGCTCTATCAGCCTCAGAGGGGAGAGACAATGTCGGGGGGGACCCCAGCAACCCCATGGCCCCCCCTTCTGCCCCACAACCACCTCCCACCCCACAGACAGCCCCCCCCCCTTTGTGGCCCCCCATCTGCCCCACAACGCCTCCTCCTGCCCCATGGCCCCCCCACTTGTCCCCCAGCCCCTGCTCCCATCCCGTGTGTGTCCCCCCGTGCCGCTCACCCAGGGGGGGCAGGAAGCGGTCGCGCTGGGCGGGGGTGCCGTAGGCCAGGATCGGGTGCATGACGAGGGAGGACTGGACGCTCAGCACCGAGCGGTAGCTGCTGTCCACCCGCTCCAGCTCCCGCGTCACCAGCCCGTAGCCCACCGAGGTGGTGCCCGCGCAACCGTACCCTGGGGACAGCGCCACCCCGTGGAGACCCCCCCGGGCAACCCCCCCTGCCCCCCCGGAATCCCAGCCCACCACCCCGTGTCCCCCATAGCCCTCTGCCCCTCCAGGAACCACCCTCCTACCCCCCCACGAGAGGGCCCTGCACCCCCCAGAGACATCCCCAAGGAGGACCACTGCCCCCCCAACCCCTCCAAACCCTTTTGTTGCACCCTTGGGGGCACCCCAGTTCCCCCCCCCCCCCGGGGTCCCAACACTCTCCCATGGCACCCTGGACCCCCCAGTAACACACCCTCATAACACCAGGGGTGTCCCTGGACCCCCACATCCACCC
Organism: Athene noctua; assembly: GCF_965140245.1. Taxonomy (NCBI): domain Eukaryota; kingdom Metazoa; phylum Chordata; class Aves; order Strigiformes; family Strigidae; genus Athene; species Athene noctua. Next base: position 1,952,503 of record NC_134067.1, on the reverse strand, counting down.
CTCGTACCACCCCAGCTCCTTGCTGTCTCTAGGGGCACTTCAACTCCCCCTCGGGACCTCACGGCCCCCCCAATTCTCCTCCACCCTCTGGGGCAGTCCCAGTCCCCCATTGCCCCCCACTTACCTTTGATGGTGGGGCCCAGCACCCCCAGTTCCCCCATCTCCGACACGATCTCGCGGTCAAAGACTAGGGGGGAGGAGGGGGAGGTCACAGTGGGGTGTGAGGGTGGCCGAGCTGGGGGAGAAGTGAGGACCCCCGAGGAGGACTGGGGGCTCCCCCCACCCCTGCCCCCCCCAACTTCAGCCACTTACAGCCCTGCAGGGAGGGTGCTCGGGGGTAGGAGGGTAGCTGGGGAGGATTGGGGGTGCCGGGGGGGTATCTCCGGGACTCAAAGAGTATTTTGGGGGTGTCTGGGGGTTAATGGGAAATATCGGGGGGGGGGAACACGGGAGCACCAACGTGGGGGGGGGTGGTGCTGGGAGGGTGCAGATACCAAGGGAGGAAGGGGCTGATGGGTTTGAGGGGGTGAGCGGCTCCGGGGGCATCTGAGGACACGGGGGAGGGCATGTGGGAGGAGTCGATGCCCGGGGGGGGCGCGGGGGGGCTCGTACCCTCGTGGCGGTTGGCCCGCAGCACGCGGGGCTGCAGCCGCTCCTGGCAGTACCGGCGCAGCGCGTCCCGCAGCAGCCGCTCCTCGGGGAACAGGAGCCCCTCCAGCCCCAGCGGGTCCCGCCAGTCGAAGGCGGCCGCGGCTGGGGGCAGGGGGGGGTGCGGGGGGGGGGTGTCACACCGCGGAGCGGGGGGGGGTCAGCACCAGCGCCACGGGTGCCCCACGCATGTGCCACCCCCCTCCCCAGCGAGGGAGCCGGTCAAGGAGGTTTTGGGGGACGGGAGGGGAAGGGGGGGGCAGTTGGGGGTCGCGGCCCCCCCCCGTCCCCACTCACCCTGCGAGGGGGGGGCTGTGCCCCCCCAGCGGACGCCGCTCCGGGCCAGGCGAAGCAGCGGGGCGGCGAATCGCAGCGCCATGGGGGTCTGGGGGGGGGGACGGCGGCTGAGCCGGGGACCCCCAACTGCCCTCAGCGACCCCCCCCACCCCCTAGCGCTCCCCAAGGCCCTTCAACACCCCAGGGACACCCCCCCCCCCCCCAAGGAAGCACCGACGACCCCCCCGCACCGTGCGAGCTCGGCGGCGGCGAACGGGCCCGGAGGAGCCCCCGGGCGTGACGTCACGGGGGCGGGGTGGGGGCGGGGCGTTAACCCGCGCCTGCCCGGGCCGGGGGCGGGCGGACGGACACCCACAGGGGCCGAGACCCCCAAGGCAGCGCCCGGACAGAGCCGGGGGCGCAGGGCGGGCTTGGGGGCGCCGGGGGGTCCCCAAGACGGCGGCCGCGGCGCGGTGACGTGTCGTGTGTGTGTGTGTGTCCCGTCCCCACGAGGCAGAGGCCGCGGGTCGGTGCTGTACAGGCTTTATTGGTCCCCGGAGCCCCCCCGGCACCCCCGCCCTGGGGGCGGGGCGTTTGCATAGCGAGAACGGGGGGGGGCCGATGATGTCACGGGGGGGCGATGTCACCTACTCGGCCGGGCCGTGCCCGCTGCGGGGGGGTGACAGCCCCGCGCACCGGGGACGCGGCGGTGGCGGGCACCCGGCACTGCCCCCCCCACTGTCACTGCAGCTGTGACATCGCCCCCCGCACCTCCGGAGCCATCGGAGCTGAGCCCCGGCTGCGGCCCGGCGGTGACCTCCTGCGCCGTGACGTGGTGACCGTGACATCGATCCCACACCGGGATACGCCCTCGCTGCCCATGGAACTGCCACCGTGACGTCACTGTCCCCCCCGAGTGACATCAGAGCCGTGTCCCCGCCCCCCCTGTGACATCACCGCTGTGACATCAGCGGGGCAATAACCGAGGGCAGACAGGAGATGGGGGGGCTGGGGCGGGGGGGGAAGCGGCCCCCTGGGGCGAGGGGTGCCAGGCCGATGGCATCGCTCCGGGGGCGGGGTGGGGGGGTCACAGTATTACCCCTTCGTGTACGCGGGGAGGGGCCGGGGACTGAGCCGCTTCCCCGGCCAAGGCGGGTGGGGGCCCCGCATGCCTGGGGGCCCCCCCCTTATTTACAGCCGCGGGAGGGGGGAAGCTCAGCGCCTGGGGGGGGGCCCGGCGGCTCGGGGGGGCCCCAGCACCCCGTCCCCGTCCCCGGGGACCGCGCCGGGCCCCACCACCACGATGGGCACCGGGGGCCCCCCCGGGGCGCCCCCCCGCCGGGCCTGCTCGTGTTCCTGCACCGGGCTGAGCGCCTTGGGGGGGCCCCGCGCCGCCCGCTCGGGCTCGTCGGCCCCCGGCGGGGCCGCCTCGGCACCGGGGGGGCCCCCCAGCAGGAGCGGCAGCTCCTGGCGGCCGAGGCGGCGGGTGGGGGCGGCGGGGGGCGCGGGCGGCGGCCCCTCCGCCGGGCTCTCCCCGTCCCACTCGGCCAGGCTCTGCAGCGGCGGCTCGGCGGGGAAGTCCTTGCGGGAGGCCTCCAGGCCGTGCTTGCGCGGCGCCGCCGCCGCCGCCTTCTCGGGAGGGCCCCGCCGGGCCAGGCGGGGCGACTCGGCGACCTTGGGGTGCAGCTTGGCGGGGAAGGCGGGGGGCGAGGCGGCGGGCGGCGAGGGCGTGTGGGCCAGCGGCGAGAGCGGGATGCTGCCGGCGGACTTGCAGCGCGCCGCCCGGTACTGCCGCTGCAGCTTCGGGGAGAGGCCCTGCAGCGAGCTGGGCCGCAGGTGGGGCCCGGCCGGCGCCGGCGAGGGCGGCGCGCTGGAGCCCGGGGAGCTGCTGGGCGGGGAGGCCCCTGCGCCGGCCGCGGGTCAGCGCCGGCCGCGGCACCGGGGCCGACCGGGGCCTCCCGCCGCGACCGGCCTCGGGCGGCTCCGCGAAGCGCCCGCCCGCCCCCACCGTGACCCCCTGCGGCCACCGTAGCCCCGCTGCCCCCCCCAACCCCTCCCCGCCTCACCCTCCGCGGTCCCGCCCCCCCGCCCGCCCCGTTCCCTCGGCCCCGCCCCTCGCCCCGCCCCCGTTGCCATGGCGGCGCGTACCCGTCTCGGCGGCGCGCGGCGGGAGGGCGGGGTCCCGCGCGCGCGCGTGGGTGGGGGAGGCGGGGAGGCTGTCGGAGGAGGAGAGCGAGCGGCTCAGTGACGTCAGCGAGCGGCTCGTGTGCAGCAGCGACGCCTGTCTGGCCAGGTGGCGGAACAGCGCGCTGCGCCGCCTGCCGGCGGGGAGGACCGTCACTGCGGCGGACGGGCCCCGCCCCCGGGACACGGGCCCCGCCCCTCCGGGGCCCCCCACTACCCCCCCCGGTGCCCCCCCCCGTTCTCCCCGTCCCCACCTCTCGTGGCCGCCCCCGGCACCGCCCCGGCGGTTCCTTCGCGCCATCTTGGCGCGGGCGCTGCGGCGCCGCGCGGGGCCCAGGCGGATGGACGTGTTCTCCAGTGGCGTCGTGGTCACCAGCACCTTTGTCCCGCTCTGGGGCACAGGGGTGTCACGGCCACGCCCCGCCACGTCCCGGGCCCACACCCTGCCAGCACCCACCTCCAGGACCCCACTGGGACCCCAGCAGGACCCACAACCCGGCCATGACCCTGCCATGACCCCACTGTGACCTCCAGGCCACCCTATGACCCTGCTGTGACCCCTCATGACCCCACTGTGACCTCCCAGCCACCCTATGACCCTGCTGTGACCCCTCATGACCCCACTGTGACCTCCCGGTCACCCTATGACCCTGCTGTGACCCCCCCATGACCCCACTGTGACCTCCCGGTCACCCTATGACCCTGCTGTGACCCATGACCCCACCACAACCTCTCACCCCTTTGACCTTTCAACTCTGTGACCCCCCCCACATCCCCACGACCCCCCATGACCTGTGACCCCTCGTGACCCCTGACCTTGAGGATGAGCTCGACGACCTCCGTGTGCACCAGCCCGTGGACAGGCTCCCCATTGACGTGGGTGATGAGATCCCCGGCGCAGAGCCCGGCCTCCTGCGCGGGGCCCCCCTCCTCCACGTGCTGCACCCGCCACGGACCGTTACCCACAATGCACCGGGGCCGCCATGCCCCAGCCCCTCCCCCTCTCAGACAGGAGTGACTCCCCCCCCCTTCCACCCCCCACCCCCCCCTTGTAACCTGCTGGGCCCTGTGCATGTCCCCGTGTCCCTCCCACATCCCCCCGATGTCACCCCCACATCCCCCCATGTCCCCCCAATGTCCCTCTGATGTCCCAAATGTCCCCCCCATATCCCCCCAATGTCCTCAATGACCCGCCCGTGTCCCCCTGATGTCCCCAATGTCCCCCCCACGCCCCATCCCACCATCCTCCCTCGGTCCCAGTCCCCTGCTGACCCACACAATGTGGTGGGCGCAGCTCACATCCCCCCCACCCCTCCACGTCCCCATGTCCCCCCCCCGCCCCCCAGCGTCCCCCCCCATCCCGCTGACCCAGACGACGTGGTGGACGCTGTAGACGTCGCTGTCCCCCAGGTAGACGCGGATGGCGCGTAGGGTGAAGCCGAACTTCTTGCCGGGGCGGGGGATGGCGATGGGGGAGCGGGGGGCGGCCACTGCCGGGGCCAGCTCCCGCCCGGGGGACGAGTCCCGCGAGGACGGGTCCGAGGACAGCGACCGCGGGGACATGGGGCTGCCCAGGGGCGAGGAGCCGGGCGCCTCCCCTGCGCCCCCCCGCTGGCAACGCACCCACGGACCCGGGCGTCCGGGGCACCCGCTGCCCCCCACCCATGGGACCGGGGGGACACCACCCACAGAGACCCCGGTGTCCACCCCCCGGGGGGACCCAGGAACCCACAGGGACCTTCCACGCCCCACCACTCCCCGGGGGACCCAGGCACCCACGGGCACCCCCACCCACCATCCACCCCCTGGGGGGACCCAGGAATCCACGGGAACGCACCCCCAGGGGGACCCAGTCACCCACAGGCACCCACGGGCACCCCTACCCACCCCAGGGGGACCCGAGTGACCTGGGATCCCCCACCCGCGGGACCCAGGCACCCAGCGGCCCCCCACCCCCACCCCTGGGGACCCAGGCTGCCCACCAAGGGGGGGGGATCCCAAGGGGATGTCGGGGTCCCAGGGAGGGGGGCTTTGGCGTCCCGGGGGTGACACCCACCGCTGGGGATGATGACGGAGAGCGCGGTGGCCGATGCCGACTTGGTGACCTTCCCGGGACCGCGGGGGCTGCGCTTGTCACCCCCCGCCTCGGGGGCCACCCCCGGGTGCCGCGGCCGCCGCAGCCCCAGCTCGGCCCGGGGTGGGGGCAGGTCCCCGGCCCGTGGCGGTCGCTCCCCTGGGGGGGGCACCAGCTGGTGAGACCCCGGGTGGCCGGGACACCCCCCCACTCCCACAGGGTCTCGGGCATCCGGGACTGACCTGGCTCCTCGCCGGGTCCATCTGTGGGTCCGTCGCGGGGGGAAGCCCCGTTGCGGGGGGGCAGCCGCTCCTCGGGGGTGGCCCCGGGGCGCCCCGGCTCCAGCAGTGCTGAAAAGCGGCGACGGGCGCCCGGGGGGGGGCTGCCCTCGCCCTCGGGGGGGGCCCCCTCGGCTGCGGGCGGGCGCTTCCTGCAGGGACCCAGGCGTTTGGGGGGGTCTGACCACCACACCCCGCCTCCCAGGCAGACCCCAGGGCACCCAGGTGATGTCCCCAGCGCTGGGTACCCAAGCGTGACCCCCGTCCCCCCCCGGGACCCCGTGGCGGGCGCTCACAGCTCGGGGGAGGCCGTGCGCCAGCCGCGGTCGCGGGCGAAGCCGTCGCGTCTCCCCTCGTCCCGCGGTCGCCCCTTGGCCGCCTTCGGCTCCTGCTGCTGCGAGAGCTGCTCCAGGCTGCTGTAAACCTGCCAGCGGCAGCGCCTCGCACCCCGGCCTCGCACGGGGGCCACGCGCTTGTGATCGTGTGGGGGTCACACATTTGTGATCATGCGGGCACCACGCGTTTGTGATCACACGAGGGTCACACGTTTGTGATCACACGAGGGCTGCACGTTTGTGATCACGAGCGACAAGCTTTTGTGATCCCATGGGGGCTGCACGTTTGTGATCACACGAGGGACATGTATTTGTGATCACACACGGGGCGAGTGAGGGTTTGCACGAGGAGCCTGCGCTGCACGAGGCCACGCGAGGCCCTGCGCATCCCCGTGTCCACCCCCCCGTCCCCTCCCGTCCCTGCGTGCCCCCACCCCTCTGCCCCCCAGCCCCCGCGCGCCCCACCTTGCTGAAGCGGGGGGAGCAGGACGAGAACTGCCGGATCTCCACAGGTTCGTCCTCCGTCGTGTCCTCGTCCTCGTAGGAGGTGACGTGGGGGTACCGGTCCGAGCGCGCTGCAGGGAGGGGGGTGAGAAGGGCGACATGGGGTGGGGGTGCCACAGAGTGGCCCCGGGGGCCCCAGGGGTGAGGAACCCATAGAGGTGCCCCACAGGGGGGTCCCTGGGAGGGTCCCTGGGGGGGTTCTGTGAGGGCGGGAGGGTGGAGAGAAGGTCCCCTGAGGGGGTTGCCCCTGGCTGGAAGTCCTGGGGGGGGTTGCCAAGGGAGTGTCCCCTGGGAGGGGTTGTGGGGGGGTCCCAGGGTGTCTCGGGATCCCGGGGGTCCCTCACTGTCAAAGTAGCTCGTGTCCTCCTCGGACTCCAGGTGCGGCACAAACTCGGCTTTCTGCCGCAGCAGCCCCGTCCAGTCGAGCGCCGCGAAGAAGCTGTGAGCCTTCACCTCCTGGGCCCCCCCTGCGGGGACCAGGCTGGGGTCAGCGGGGGCAGCACCCCGGCAGGGGGGGACAGGGGCCCGGGGGAGGGGGGGGCCGGGGGGTCTCACCAGCCCCGAGGCGCCGCAGGGGGTCGGGCTGCAGGAGGCAGGAGATGAGGTGCTGGGCGTCGGGGGGCAGCGCCTCGTCCCCCTCCGGCCACAGGATCTCGTCTGTCACAGCGGGGGACGGGGGGGACACACACGTGAGCACGGGGACACGGCTGCCGGCCCCACCGTGACCCCACGGCATTGTGCCCACCCCCGTACCAGGGGTCACCCGCCCTGGCCCCGTGTCCCCATCGCCATGTACCCGAGGTGACCTACTCTGCGTCCCTGTGTCCCCCTGTGTCCCCATACTCGAGGTGATCTGCTGTGTCCCCGTGTCCCCCTGTGTCCCCATACTCGAGGTGATCTGCTGTGTCCCCGTGTCCCCATACTCGACGTGATCTGCTGTGTCCCCGTGTCCCTCCCACAACCCCATCCCTGTACTACAGATGACCTGCCACATCCCCATGTCCCCCACATCCCTGAGGTGACCTGCCCTGTCCCCCCATGTCCCCCCTGCGTCCCTGTCCCCGTACCCAAGATGTCCTGCCCCATGGCCCCCCCATGGCCCCGCGCCCGTACCGGAGATGACCTGCCCGAAGAGCTCCTCGGGGGTGTCCCCGAAGAAGGGGACGCAGCCCACCAGGAACTCGTAGAGGACGATGCCCATCGCCCACCAGTCCACGGGCTTCCCGTAGCCCTGGCGCAGGATCACCTCGGGCGCGATGTACTCGGGGGTGCCACACACCTGCGGGGGGGGACGGGGGGGTCAGCACCAGCCATGTCCCACTGTGCCCCCCGGCCGGCCAGGCCCAGCCACACCCACCTGCTTGTCACGGAATTCACGGGCGTCCTTCTCCATGTGGCCCTCGTAGAGGTTGGTGGTGAGGCTCATCAGCCCCATCTTGGAGAGCCCGAAGTCTGTCAGCTTCACGTGGCCCAGCGACGTGATCAACAGGCTGCGGGGACCCAGGCGTCCAGCGGGGACCCAGGCGTCCCCCAAAACCCGCCCCCCCACCCCGGGGGACCCCGGTGTCTGGCCCTACTTGTCGGGCTTGAGGTCGCGGTGGACAATGCCGTAGTTGTGCAGGTACTCGAGGGCCAGAACAGTCTCGGCGAAGTAGAGGCGGGCCAGCTCCAGCGGCAGCGCCCCGATGTGCTTTAGCAGCGTCGCACAGTCCCCGCCTGGGACGGGGGAACACGGGGAGGGGGGGGGACATGGGGGGACACGGGGATACACAGCGGTGGGCATCATGGCATCTCCCACCACCCTCCAGTGCGTCCCAGAGGGACACAAAACACCACCCAGGTGTAAAGCACCGTGTCTGGATGTAAAACCGCCCTGTCGTGACACAAACCACCCTATTGTGACACAAACCAGCCCACACGGCACTGCCCGGCCTTGTATCACAATGCCCAGCTCCCTGTTGTGATACTTGTCCCCGTATCATGACACACAACCCTGTATTGCAATGCCCGGCCCCTCACCGTACCACACAGCCCCATATCACAACTCCCAGCCCCACACTGCGATGCCAAGTCCTGTATCATAACGCCCAGCCCAGTATCGCAATGCCCAGCCCCATATCATGATGTCCAGCCCTGGTTTTTGTTGGGGTTTTTTTTTCATCAAGGTTGGAAAAGCCCCTGAAGCTCCTCCAGTGCCACCATGACCCTCCCCCTGACCCTTCCCAACTCCCCCAGATCCCTCAGCGCTGGCTCAGCCCGACTCTTCAACCCCCCCAGGGATCCCGGGGACTCCCCCCTGCCCTGGGCAGCCCATTCCAACGCCCAACAGCCCCTTCTGCACAGAAATCCTTCCTCAGAGCCAGCCTGACCCTGCCCTGGGCAGCTTGAGGCCATTCCCTCGGGGCCTGGCGCTGGGGCCTTGGCTCCAGAGACTCACCCCCCCTCTCTGCCCCCTCCTGGCAGGGAGTTGCAGAGGGCCAGGAGGTCTCCCCTCAGCCTCCTCTTCTCCAGACTGAACCCCCCCAGTTCCCCCAGCCGCTCCCCAGCAGACCTGTGCTCCAGACCCTGCCCCAGCTCCGTTGCCCTTCTCTGGCCACGCTCGAGTCATTCAATGGCCTTTTTGGGGTGAGGGGCCCAAAACTGAACCCAGGAATCGAGGGGCGGCCTCCCCAGTGCCGAGCACGGGGCTCAGATCCCTTCCCTGTCCCTGCTGGCCACGCCAGTGCTGATATAAAAACATCATAACACCCCCCCTGACCCCGCGCCCACCTTCGACGTACTCCATGACCATGCAGAGGTGGCGGCGGGTCTGGAAGGAGCAGAACATGCTGACGACGAAGGGGTTCTCGGCGAAGGTGAGGATGTCGCGCTCCACGAACGCCTGCTCCACCTGGTTGCGCAGCAGCAGGTTCTGCTTGTTGATCTTCTTCATGGCGAAGCGCTGGCGCGTGGCCGTGTGCCGCACCAGGTACACCGCCCTGCCGGCACAGCCGCGCGTCACCCCGCGCCGGGGACCCCGCTGGCCGCGACACCCCCCCCGCCCCGCCCCGCCGCGGGGGACCCCGTGATCCAGGGCCGCTCACCCGTAGGCGCCGTTGCTGATGAGTTTGATGGTCTCAAAGTCGCCTTCGCCCGGCGGCTTCTTGGCCCTGGGGATGGCGCTGCGGCCCTGGGGGGACACGGGGTGACATGGGACGCGGGGAGGGGGGGACACGGGGAGGGACACAGAGGGACCCTGTGCCAGCGCCCACCTCAGCCCCCTCCTCGGGCTCTGGTGTGTTGCTCCCGCCGCTGTCAGGCTCCTCCAGATGCACCACGTCTGTGGGGACACGGGGTGTCACATGTATGTGGGGACACGGGGTGTCACACGTATGTGGGGACATGGGGTGTCACACGTATGTGGGGACACGGGGCGTCACACGTGTGCAGGGACACGGGGTGTCACACACGTGTGGAGACATGGGGTGCCCCACATCTGCAGGGACACGGGTGTCCCACATGTGCACCCCCAGTGTAAGTCCCCTGTGTGCACCCCCCCCACACACTCCCGCACCCCTGCCCACCCCGGGCGTGCAGCTCCCCATGACCCCCCTACATGCTCCCACACACGTGTGCAGCCCCCACAGGCCCGCAGAGCCCCCACATGCCCTGCACACACACACCCCCATGCCAGGGCCCCCTCCTCACACTCCCACACACACGTGCTTGCCCCTCACACGTGTCAGCCCCCCCCAGGCACGCGCAAGCCCCGTGCCTGCCCCGCGGGCGCTCGCACATGCGTGTACCGGGGAAGGGGTCCCGCGCCAGCCCCAGCTGCCCGATGATGTAGCGGGGGATGTCGGCCTTCAGCAGCCCCTCGCGGGCCTGGCCCTCAGCCGCCGCCAGCAGCTGGTAGAACTCGGCCGGGTCGAACTCCTGCACGGACACGGCCCCGGGGGCACATGTGTGCCCGGGGGGGGAACACGCATCATCACACGTGTGCGCACAGGGATGTGCACCAGCTCGGTACAAGGCACCAGCAGACAGCGTGTGCTGGTGCACGTGTGTGCGGGTGCACGCGGGTCTGCACACGCGTGAGCGTGCAAAATCCCAGGAGGGTTTGGGTTGAAGGGACCTTACAGCCCATCCAGTCCCACCCCACTGCCGTGGGGCCACCTGCCACCAGCCCAGGTTGCCCAAAGCCCCGTCCAACCTGGCCTGAACCCTTCCAGGGAGGGGGCAGCCACAGCTGCTCTGGGCAGCCTGTGCCAGGGCCTCGCCCCCCTCACAGGGAGGAATTTCTGCCTCAGATCTCATCTAAATCTCCCCTCTTTCAGCTTTAACCCGTGTCCCCCCGTCAGGAGGCCGCTCTAAGGTTTGGGTTTGAGCCCAAATGTGTGCGCACACGTGTCGCTGCGCCTGCACCAACGCACACGCGTGTACCAGAGCACACGGGTGAACACGCGTGTGATTGCGTGCCCCAAGAGTCACGGGGGGAAGGGCACACACGTGTGTCCCCCTGTGCTCCCCCCCCCCGGCCCCTCCCGCCTTTGTCTGGGTGGTCCCCGGGATGCGCCGCGTCACCATGGCGCTGCCCTGGCAACACGGCTCTCGCCGTGGCAACAACAGCCTCGACTCCCCATTGGCTGCGCGCAGGGATTGGCCAGCGTGTTGTCAGGGTGACTGGAAGGGCTTCGTCTGATTGGGCAGTGGGGATGGTGCAAAATGGGATGGGGGGGGGGCGGGGATGCTGGGGGGGGGGCTGTCACAGGGCCCAGACACCCGGTCCCCTGGGGATTGGGGGGTCCCGGGGGACTCACCAGGCACTCGAGCAGCCGGGCGGGGCGGGAGATGATGATGAGGAGTTTCTTCACCAGCTGGGTGATGAAGGCCACCTCCTCCGACTCCGACCGCTCATAGGCCTGGGAGGACATGGGGGGGTCAGGGGGTCCCAGGATGCTGGGGAGTCACGTGGCATCCTGGGGGGTCCTGTTGGGGGATCCCATGGACCCTGGGGCATCCCTTTGGGTCTCGTTGGGTCCAGCAGGGTCCCACTGGGCCCCTGGGGGGTCCTGTTGGATTGGGTGCCCTTGGGTGCTGAGAGTTCCCACTAGGCCCTGTATGGCCTTGGTGAGTCCCCATTAGGTGCTGAGGGTGCCATTGGGACCCGTTGGGACCAACTGGGTGCTGTTGGTCCCCACTGGGTTCTGCTGTGCCCCTCTTAGTGCCACTAGTCCTGTTGAGTCCCTTGGGGCCCTGTTGGGTATCACTGAGCCTCTTCGGGCTCCCCTTGGTGCCAATGGGCCTGTGTGGGGTTCTGTTGGGTGCCGTTGGGCATCACTGGGTCCTGTTGGGCCATTTTGGGTCTCTTGGGGCCCAGTTGGGTGCCACTGGGTCCAGTTGGTCCCTGTTGGGTCCCATTGGGCCTGCGTGGGGCTCTGTTGTGTGCCATTGGGCATCACTGGTCCTGTTGGGCCATTTTGGGTCCTTTGGGGCCCAGTTGGGTGCCACTAGGTGTCACTGGGTCCAGTTGGTCCCTGTTGGGTCCAGTTGGGCCTGTGTGAGGCTCTGTTGGGTGCCGTTGGGCACCGTTTGGTCCTGTTGGGCCATTTTGAGTCCCTTGGGGCCCAGTTGGATGCCACTGGGTCCTGTTGGTCCCTGTTGATCCCCATTGGGTCCCGTTGGGTGCTGTGGCTCACGTCCTGCAGCAGCCGCTCCATGTTCTCCTGCAGCTCGTAGAAGTAGCCGGCGGTGATGAGGCCGTGCCGGGCCTTGGCCAGGCAGTCGCGCGCCAGTTCGACCAGCTGGTGCTGGATGAAGCTGAGGGCGCCGTCGGCCAGCGGCGTCCCCCCAGGGCCGCAGCCCCGCACAAACTCCTCCAGCCGCTCCTCCATCTGCGCCGTTGCCTGCGGGACCCAAGTGGATGGGCTCCCCACGGCTCCCAACACCTCCACAGCCCCCCTGGGACCCTCCAAGACCCCATAACTCCCTTCTGTGCCCCACAACCACCTCAGACCCCCCAAGTCCCCCCGTCCTCCCATAGATACCTCATAACGCCCCCAAGACCCCTATAACCCTGCTAGGACCTCCCCAAGACCCTTCTATGCTCCCCAGTGCCCGTTAACTGCCTGAGACCCCCCAGAGCTCCATAACCCCCAACTCCAATGGCCCCCCCAACCCTCCAAGACCCCATAACCCCCTCTAGTGCCCCACAGCCACCCCAGACACCCCCCCCCAGACCCTTGATCCCCATAGGTACCTCGTAACGCCGCCAATACCCCTATAACCCTGCCAGGATCCCCCCAAGACCCTTCTGTCCTCCCCCAGTGCCCATTAGCTGCCCAAGACCCCCCAGAGCTCTATAACCCCCAACCCCAATGGCCCCCCCAACCCTCCAAGACCCCGTAGCTCCCCCAGCCCCCCCACCTCCCCCCAGGCCCACCTTGGGGAATCGCTCCTTGTAGACGTGGTTCATCATCACGATCTCGTTGTCGTGGGACGAGGGCGAGCGCCCAGGGCTGGGGGGGGACACACACTGCTGTCACCCACAGGACCCACAGTGTCCCCCCAATCATCCCCACCACTGGCAACCACGGGACCCCCAGCATCCCTCTATAATGTCCCCAAGGGGACCCACAGTGTCTCCACCACCCGCCATGTCCCATGGCCACAGTGTCCCCGTCACTCTGCTGTCCCCCACCCCACAGTGCCCCATGGTCCCCCCTGCTCTGGGTCACCCCAGACTCATGGTGTCCCCACCCCCAGGGATCCCCAATTCCCCCACAGTGTCCCCCGAGCCCTGCCTCCCCCCAGCCCTATGGTGTCCCCAAGCCCCACAGGTGCCCCCCATGGTCTCCCCAAGCCCTGCTCCCCCCTCCAACCCCATGGTGCCCTGATTCCCCCATGGGGGTCCCCCAAATCCCTGGTTCCCACCCTCCCAACCTCTCCGTGTCCCCAACCCCTGAGTGCCCCAGCCCTACCTGAGGCTGCGGGAGCGGGGGCGCGGGGCCGGCCCCCCCCGGGCCCCCCCATCCTCCTCGGCCAGGCTCTCGGAACTGCCGAAGTGGCGGGAGAGGAAGCGCAGCTCCTCCGGCGTCGGCTGCGCCGGCAGCTGGTGCAGGCGCTCCTGCGACGAGCACGAGGACTGCGCGCCCGCGTCACCCCTCCGACCCCGCAGACCCCCACCGCGCCCCGTGGACCCTCACAGACCCCCCCCAACCCCGTGGGACCCCCACTGCAGCCCACAAGGACCTACGGCCACCAACAGGGATGTGCTGACCCCTATGGACCCACCGTGGTCTCCATGGACCCCCCCATGACATTCCCCACTGCACCCAACGGGGACCCCCGGCCACCCACCGACCCCTCCTCAGGCTCCCCCATTGGTGGGACCCCCCAGAACCCCACACCCAGACGCCCCCCGTGACCCCCACCCCCCCACATCAGCCACCCCCCTGCCATGGGGAGGACGCCCCAGCGGGTCCCCTGGCCATGGGGGGCTCCGGGGCCCCCGACTCACCGAGACGGTGGAGCTGGGGGTGTTGGTGCCATAACCGGAGGAGGGCAGCGAGGCCAGCGACCAGCGGCGCCCATCGGCACTGGGGTGCAGTGCACGGGGGGGGTGTCAGCGGACCCAGGCATCCGGGTGACCCCCCCCAACATCCTTGAGCAGGGACAGAACCCAGGCACTGGCCTGGGTCCCTCCGAATGACTCCCCCCTCCCCCAAACGCGTAGGTGTCCCCCCGCAGACGCCTGGGTCCCCCCCGCGGCCACCTGGATCCCCCTCCCAGATGCGTGGGGGTGTCCACGTCCCCCGCCCCAAAACGGGGGTCCCCTTACCGGCGGGAGGAGGCGAAGGAGAAATGGGCCGGGTTGCTGGGCGAGAAGTTGCGGGGACTGTCCAGGGGGCTGCTGCCTGCAGGGGGGCACAGGGGGGGTCACGGAGACACACACATGGGGGTGACATCACCACCGCCCCGCCCTGACACCCCCACCCTGCCAGGCCCCACCCCCACCGGAGGGGGCAGGGCCAAACGGATGCGGCCCAGGGGAAAAAGGGGGGGGCAGGAGGGACCCCAGGGGTTGGGGGGGCCCTCCAGGTGCTTTAGGGGTCCCTATAGGTACCAGGGAGGCCAGAGGCGTTATTGGGGTTGGGGGGGCCATGGGTCCCTTGGGGGGGTCCCAATGGGTCTCGGGGGGGGACCCCACGGTTTGCCTGGGGGGGTTCTGGGGGCCCGAGGGGGGCGATGGGTCCTTTGGGGGGGGGGGTGTTCCAGCGGCTTAGGGGGGTCCTTATGGGTACTTGAGGGCGTTTATGGGCCCCTTTGGGGGGTTGGGGAGGACTTGGGGGGTTCCAGGGCCTCGGGAGGGGGTTGGGGACACCGGGGGGGTTGGGGGGCCCCGGGGGTCTCACCGATGTGTCCGGGCAGCGGCGAGTGGGGCCGCGGGAGGGTGGGGGAGGTGCTGGTCAGGATCAGGCTCTTCCGGTTGCTCGTGCGGCAGCTGGGGGGGGCAGGGGGCCGTGGGGGGGGCGCCGGGACCCTTCTCACGCACGGCCCCCCCCCATCCCCCCCAACGTGTCCTCACACCTGAATGCGCTCACGACACCCAAAGGTGCCCGGGGGGGGCACCCACAGTCCCCCTCCCCCCCCCTTCGCCTCCCAGCGCGGGGGGGGGGGGGGGGGGGGGGGGGGCGGCAGGGGCCGGGGGGGGCTCCTGGGGCCGGGGGGGACCGGGAATGGAGGATGAAGAAGGAGCGCTGAGGGCTGGAGGATGGGGATGAAGGAGGTGGAGGGTGGAGATGGAGGGTGAGGATGAGGACAGGGGGGGATGAAGGCTGGGGAGGGTGGAGAGGGGATGAGGATGAGGATGGGGGGAGGAAGGCCGAGGCCGCGGTTACCTCTTGGTGCGGCGGAACATGCTGCTGCCCACCAGGATCGGCATCGGGGGGCGAGAGCCCAGGGGGGGGCCGGGGGCTCCGGGGCGGCGGCGCCTCGGCGGGGCGTAGGGAGGGGGGGGCAGGAGGGGGGGGGACGCGGCGGCGGCGGCTGCAGCGGGGCGGGGCTGGGGGCGGGGCGAGGGGCGGGGCCGGGCTGTGGGTGCAATGGGGGCGCAATGGGGGGCAGTGGGGGCCGCGGGGGGGGTCTCACCTGCTGCTCTTCCGCGGCAGCGGCAGCTCCTTCTGCAAAACGGGGCAGAGGGTGGGGGGCGGCCCGGAGCCCCCCGACCCGTCCGGACAGACCCCCCGACCCCCGCAGCAGCGCTTAGGGGGGCCCCAGGCGCCGGCTCCATCGCCCCCCCCCCCCCCCGGGCCCCCGTATGTCTGAACCCCCCCAGATCCGGCTGCCCCGGCCCGGCCCCGGCCCTGCAGCGCTCCCCGGTACCGGGCCCGCATCACCCCCCCGGTGCCGACCCCGCCCGAACCGCCCTGCCCGGTACCGGGGCTGCGTGTGTCCCCCCCCCCGGGTCCCCGCGCTGCCCGGTACAGACTCGCCCCGGGCCGGGTCCCCCCCCCGCGGTACCAATCCCCCTCCCCCGGTACCGATTGCCCCCCCCCCCCCGTCCCTTCCCCGGTACCGACGCCCCCCCGGTACCTGCAGCCGCCGCCGGCGGATCACGCCCGAGTCGTCCATGGCGCTGCCGGTGCGGGGGGTCCCGGCCCCCCCCCGCGCCCCCGGTGCCCGCAGCCCCCCCTCAGCCGCCCGCCGCCATCCTCCGCCGCGCGGGACCCCCGGGCGCGCCCCGCCCCCCGGCCCCGCCCAGCCCCGCCCCGGCGGGGGGACCCGGGCGGCCCGGAGGGGGGGGCGGCCCCACCCCGGGAAAAGGGTGGGGGGTGTTTAACCCCTGCGCTGCCAGGACCCCCCCGGGACACCGGGACCCCCCCGGTTCCGGCCCCCCCGCCCGGCGCTGTCCGCGGTGCTGAACCGGCCACGCTCTGCAGCCCGGACACTGGGGTCCCCTCGGGGGGGCGCTTCTAGCCGCCCCCCCCCCCGTGTGCTTGTGTGTCCCCCCCCGGGTTAATATTCGGGCACTGTGGCAGAGCTGCCCCCCCGCCTCATTAGTGACATCGCAGCGCTGTAACCCCTTAAAAACGGGCCCCAAAAAGCTGGAGGATGAGGGGGGACACACACGGTTCAGGGGCCACCCAGTGACCCCCCGGCCCCCCCCCCGGATTAGACCCCTAATCCCCCGGGATTGAGGACACGGCGATTTCCAGGCGCCCAGCCAGGAACGATTAACGGGGTGGGGGGGGAGTGGGGGGGGGGGGCTGGACACGGGGGGGACGCCTGAGTTCCCTTCGCCCCGTGGGGGGGGAACGACATGATCAATGGGGGGGCACAACCCCCCCCAACAATTCAGGGAGCCCCACTCCCTCCCCCAGACTCCAGCAGGTCTCAAACACCCCCCCCAACCCCAGCGAACCCCCAAAAACTACAGACACCTCCTGCACCCCCCCCCATCCCTGTGACCCCCCCCAACTTCACACGGGGAATAAACGGGTTTGTCGCCGCCCCGGGCCCCACCCTGGAAAAAAGGGGATTTAGGAGATTTTTTGCCATTTTTTGTTAAAAAACAACCACTTGCTTTATTGGGGGCGTGGGTCCCTGTTTCATGGGGGGGTCACAGCTCAGCCAGGGGCCGCAGGCTGCGCTCGTGGAAGAAGCGGTGGGGGGGGCGCCGGGGGGGGCCCCGGGCGAAGAAGGAGAGCAGCGAGGGGGTGGCTGCGGGGTCCTCCTCGGGGTCCTCGTCGGCCCTGGGGGGGGGGCAGCTCAGGGGTCAGGGTCCTTGGGGGTGGGGGGCACAGGAGTCCCAGAAGTCAGGGTAGGGTGTGTGTGCCCCCCCACCCCCCCCCTGCAGGGCAGTACCCCTGTGCCCCTCCCCCACTGCAGGGACTCCCGGTGCCCCCCCACTGCACAGAAACATTCCCCCCACCCTGGTCTCCCCATTGCACAGGCAGGACACCCCCCCCGTGTCCCCCCCACTGCACAAGCCTTGTCTCCCCCCTCCAGCCCTCCCATGGCACAGACGTGGCCCCCTTGGTTCCCCCCCCCCCCGCCAGTTACACAGGGAACACCCCCCCTTCACTGCACAGGAGCACTCCCACCCCCCCCCCAGCACCCCGGGATCCCTCCAAGCCGCCGCAGCCCGCCCCCCTCCCCCCCCCTCCGGACCCCCCTCACCCCCCCCGCCCCGTACCACTGGACGGGGACCCCCCCGCGCTGCAGCAGCTCCCGCGCCGTCCCCCAGCTGAAACGCACCAGCTGCGGGAACCCAAAAACGGGCTCGAGGTTCCGCCGCAGCCACTCCTTCGTCTTGGGGTCTGGGGGCCATGGGAGGGGGCATGAGGGGTGCCCTGGGGGTCCCCAGGAGCCAGGCGCCCCCCCCCCCCCCAACTCCTACCGTTGGGGTACCCCGAGCCGTAGTCCCGGTCGATGTCCCCCAGGTCCTCCACGAACTTCCAGTGCTTCACAGCCCGGTCACGGGCGACCTGGAACAGGGGGGGGCAGGGGGATTTGGGGGTGACCAGAGGGGTTGGGAGTGGGGGTCCTGCACCCCCCTGAACCCCACCACGGAACTCCCTGCCCTGAGGCGCAGCTGGGGGGGGGGGGGGATGGAGCAGATGTGGGGTGCAGGGGGGGCGGTGCCCACCTTGGCGCAGATGCTGGCGGCGCTGACGATGGGGAAGAGCCCGTCGGCTTTGGGGCGCACGGTCACCCCCAGCCCCGGGAAGTGCTGCTGCAGCTTGGCCTCGTACTTCTCCGCCGGCCCCACTGTGTCCACAAACACCTGCAGGAGCCCCAGCCCCCCCAAATCACTGCCAGCTCCCCCCAAAATACACCCCCCCCCCCTCCAAATCACCCCTGGCTCCCTGATCCAGCCTGAACCTCCCCGGCGCCCCAAAATCCCCTCAGATCCCCCAAATCAGCCCGAACCCTCTGCTGCGTCCTGACACCCCCGCACAAGAGCACCCCCAAATCCCACCCCAAATCAACCTGAACCCCCCAGAACCCCCAAACCCACCTCAAATTACCCCCAAACAATCCCACACCCCCCCGATCCCCCTCCAGAGCCTCAACTCCCCCCTAAACTGTTCAGCTCCCCCCTGTAAGGGAAACTGAGGCACAGGGGGGAAAGTGGGGTTCAGCCTCAGCCTGAGGCCCCCCCAGTTCCCCATCCCTGCACCCCCCAGCCCCTCCCAAACCCACCTCAGACACCTGTACCCCCGAGTCCAGTGCGAACTGGATGAGGCCTACAGCCGTATCGTGCGACAGCTCGTTCAGGTTGTACTTGGCTCTGGGGGGGTGTCGGGGGGGGGGGGGGGGTGTCACCCCTCAGCACTCCAAATGGGGAGCCACCCCCCCCAGCACCCCAAGTTGGGGGTGGGGGGAGGAGATGGAGACTGTGGGAGCCAAGCTTGGAGGGTCAGGGATGCCCAAAGGTGCTGACGGGGGGCTGAGGAGTTTGGGGCACCCTGGGGCCTGCAGGAACAGGACTCAGCACCCCTAAAATGGGCCTGCCCCCCTCCCCCCATGATCCCCCCCCAGCTGGGCCTGGGGACCCCTCCAGGTCGGGGGAACCTGCAGGGTCAGGCCCCCCCCAAACTGGGGGTTGTGTGTCACAACTGCACGCAGACAGAGATGGGGTCAGGGGGTTGTGGGGTGCCCGGGGGGGTTTGGGGGGGCCCTGGGGGGGTCTCACTGCTGCTGCATGCAGGCAGAGATGGGGCCAGGGGGTTGCGGGGTGCCCGGGGGTGCCCTGGGGGGGTCTCACTGCTGCTGCATGCAGGCAGAGATGGGGTCAGGGGGTTGCGGGGTACCCGGGGGGTTTGGGGGGGCCCTGGGGGGTCTCACCGCTGCTGCATGCAGGCAGAAATGTGGTCGGGGGGCAGCACGTGCAGTGCCCACCCCAGGAAGTCGCCCGCTGCCTCCAGCAGCCCGAAGCGCCGCTCCCGCTCCGCCTCCGACAGCGTCTTCGAGTCTGCAGAGGCCGGGATGAGGGACCCCCCCCCGGACCCCCCAACTGCCCCTGAGACCCCCCAACTCCCCCGGGGATCCCCCCATCTCCCTAACTCTAACCACCCCCCACCCCCGTGCCCCAAACCCACCCCTGGGACCTCCAACCCCCCCCCCGAACCCCCCGGGGGTCCCGAACTCCCTCCAAGACCCCCGCCCCCCCGGGCGCCCCCCCCCCGGGGGAACCCCCACCTGCCACCCCCAGCGCCTCCAGCTCCTCCAGCTTCTCCACGGGGCAGTAGCAGATCCCGTAAACCATCGGCCCTGGGCGGGAGGGGGGGCAGTGAGACGGAAGAGAGGGAGGAAGACGCCCCCCCGTGCGCCCCCGGTGCACCGGAACCCCCTCCCATGCAAAACCCCGTGCACCGGAGCCCCCCGCTTCCGCAAAACCCCACCCTGTGAACCGGAACATCCCACACCCCACCCTGTGAACCAGACCCCCCCGCCATACAAAACCCGGGGAACCGGACCCCCCGTCCCGCATTCAGAACCCGAAGCACCGGAGCCCCCACCCCCCCCCCCGACCCGGTGAACCGGACCCCTCATCTTCAGACCCCAGTGCCCCGGACTGCAAAACCCGGTGAACGGAAACATCCCCCTCGCCTCCCGAAACCCAGGAAACCGGCGTATAACCCCCCCCAAACCCCGTGAACCGGACCCCCCCTCCCGCACTGCGAACCCGGTGCACGAGAGACACACACACACACACACCACACCCCCCCCCGCAAAACGCCGTGACCCGGCCCCCCCCAAAACCCGGAGAGCTGGCGCTGCCCCGTGCCGGCCCCAGCCCGGCCTCACCCAGCACCGGCCCCCGCCCCGCCTCGTCCACGCCGAGCGCGCAGGGCCGGCGGCGGCACAGGGGGGGCACGGCCGAACCGAACCGCCCCGCGCCCGCCGGGTCCCGCTCCAGCCGCGCCAGCGCCATCCTGGGGGGCGTGGCCGGAGGGGGCGTGGCCAGCGCACAGCCCTCTGGGAGATGTAGGCGGGGGCGAGGGAGCCCTCCCGGGGGTCACCGGGGGTGGGGGGGGGGGCTGCCCTGGGCGGGGCCCCCCCCAATCCGGGAAGTGCCGCCCCGGGGCGGGCGGTGCCGGGCAGCGCGGGAGGGGGGTTCCCGGAACGGCCCCGCCTGCCCATATATGGGCATGGCTGCGTCAGCGGGGAAAGCCCCGGCCCCGCCCCCTTCCGCTGACGTCACTGCCCGGGGGGGTGGGTGTCCCACGGGGCGAGGGGGACACGAGTGGGGAGGGGGGGCACCCACCACCCCCCCAAAGCGCAGCACCATTAGAGCAATTATTACAATTATTATTAATTAAATACAAACGTACAAAAAAATGAAACAGCAACAACAAACCCCCCCAACCCCCCTCGGAAACGGGGGCACGGGGGGGCCCCTCGGGGGCTGTTTCCCACCGGGGGGTCCTGTAAACATTACGGGGGGGATTCCCCCCCCCATACACCCCCACTTTTGGGGTGCACAGAACAGGGGCTCAGCCCCCCACAAACTGAGTCCCAGGGACAACCCCCCCCCAGCGGGGGAATC
This sequence comes from Athene noctua, assembly GCF_965140245.1. Lineage (NCBI taxonomy): Eukaryota > Metazoa > Chordata > Aves > Strigiformes > Strigidae > Athene > Athene noctua. The sequence goes on along the minus strand of NC_134067.1, from coordinate 1,931,668 downwards.
CCCAGTTAGGGGGGGGCCTGACCCTGCAGGTCCCCCCAGACCTGGAGGGGTCCCCAGGCCCAGCTGGGGGGGCCCAGTCCATCCCACAGGTCCCGTTCCTGCAGGCCCTAGGGGTCCCCAACCCCACAGGGGAGCCCCAACTGGGGTGCCTGGTCCCGCAGGTCCCTTCAGACTGGTCCATTCCGGGGGGGACCCTGTCCAGGGGTCCCCCACGCTCACAGGTGATTTTGGGGTTCTCCATCAGGGGTCCCCGGTTCCTCCAGGTCCATATTGGGGGGGGTCCTTCAGGTGACCCCCGAGAAGCGGCGGCCTCCGCTGAGCAGCAGCCGGAACCGACGGGGTCCCCGTCCACGGGGTCTCTGTTGGGGTGTCCATGGGTGTCCCCCGAAACCGGGGCCTCATCCAGTGCAGCGCCACACAGCGTCCCCATACCTCCGCGTCCGTGCTGGGGGTCCCCGTCCCGTCAGGTCCATCCAGGTCCACGGGGTCCCTGTTGGGGTGTCCATGGGGGTTCCCATCGGGAAGTCCATGGGGGGGGGGGGTGTCCCCAGGGGGAGCCCCCCAAAGCTGCTCTCCTCACCCATGGTCCCCCGGAGCTCCCTGTGCCTCCGTGTCTGTGCTGAGGGTCCCCATCGGGGTGTCCATGGGGGTCCCCATCCTGCCGGGTCCACCCAGGTCTGCGGGAGCCCTGTTAGGGTGTCCATGGGGGTTCCTGTCGGGGTGTCCATGGGGGGGGGGGGGGAGCCCCCCGAAGTTCCCTGTTCCTCCATGTCCGTGCCGGGGGTCCCCGTCGGGCAGCAGCTGGGGCAGGGCCGGTCCGGGCTCTCTCCGGGGTCCCCGCCCGGGGGTTCCCTAGAAGCCGAGGGCGGCGCCGGGGGGCAGCGGGCAGCCGGAGCCAGCGTGGTCGCGCACGGAGCCGCGGAGCCGCCGCACCTGGGCGCGGAGCCCGGCCGCCGTGGCCGCCAGCGCCGCGTTCTGGGCGCGGAGCCCGCGGACGCGCTGCTCCAGCCGGGCGATGCGCTCCAGCTTCCGCCGCCGGCACCGACTCGCCGCCAGCCGGTTCCGCAGCCGCCGCCGTTCCGCCTGAAGCCGCTCCGGAGAGTCCGGGCCCGGTTCGGACGCCTCCGCTTCCAGTGCCGCTCCGGGGACCCCCGGGAAGGGGCCCCCCCCTCCCGCCGCCGCCGCCGCCGCCGCCGCTGTCGCCGCCGCCACCGTCAGACCCGGCGGCTCCGGTAGCGCCACGTTGGGCGGCCCCGGCTGGTGCAGCTCGTCCAGCGCCTGCGCGAAGCTGCCGGTGAAGCCGTCGCGCTCCCCCGGGCCGGGGTAGAAGAAGCCGCCGGTACCGGCGCCGCCGCCGAAGAAGCCGCCGTCGGGGCAGGGCGCCGGTTTGAGCCCGCGGAAGGGCTCGGGGGCGGCCCCCGGCGGCAGCGCCCCCGGTAGCGCCCCGTAGTCGGGCTCGGGCCGGCAGAAGCTCCCCGGGAAGGGCGCGGGGCGGTAAAACGGCGGCTCCATCCGCGCGCACATGCGGTGACACCGGGGAAGGGAGCGGAGGCGGCGGCGGGACCCGAACCCGCGACCCCGCGCCGCGCCGCCCGCCCGCCTTATACCCGCCCGCGGCGGAAACGCGACCCCATTGGCTGCGGCGCCCCAGGGACACGCCCACGTGCGGGAAGGGGCGGGGCCACCCGGGGAGGGGAAGTGGGGGGGCCCGGGGGGGCCCGGGGCTGAGAGCACACGCGGGGGACACGGGGCGTGCAGGGGCGGGGCTTCGGGAGGGCACACGCGTGTGAGCACAGGCCCTGGTCACGTGTCTGGGTGCACACGCGTGTGAGCACAGGCCCTGATCACATGTCTGGGTGCACAGGTGTGTGAGCGCAGGCCCTGGGCATGTCCCAGTGCACACACATGTGAGCACAAACCTTGGTCATGTGTTCAGGTGCACACACATGTGAACAGAGGCCTTGGGCGTGTCCCAGTGCACATGTGTGTGAGCACAGACCCCAGCCCATGTCTGGGTGCACACATGTGTGAGCAGACCCTAGTCATGTGTCTTGGTACACACGCACGTGAGCGCAGATTGTGGTCATGTCCCAGTAAAGACATGCGTGAGCACAAGCCCTGGTCACGTGTCTGTGTGCACACACATGTGAGCACAGGCCCTGGTTGCACGTCTGTGTGCACACACGTGAGCACAGGCTCCAGTACACGTCCAGGTGCACACGTGTGAGCACAGGCCCTGGGCATGTCCCAGTGCACACACATCTGAGCATAAATGCTGGTCATGTGTTTGGGTGCACACACGTGTGAGCACAGGCCCTGATCATGTCCTAGTGCACACGCACGTGAGTACAAGCCCCAGCACATGTCTGGGTGCACATGCATGTGAGCAGAGGCTCTGAGCATGTCCCAGTACACGCACATGTGAGCAGAGGCCCTAGTTGTGTCCCGGTGCACACGCGTGTGATCCCAGCCCACGACAGAGCCGGGGCGAGCACAGAGCACATGCGTGTCCCCCTGTGCCAGGCCCGTGCGCACACACGTGTCAGCTCCTGCACCGCGGGTGCCCGGACCCCCGAGTCCCGTCCCCAGCCCTGAGTCACCGCCAGCGTCACGTGAGTCACTTCCCTCCCCGTGGCGGAGTCCACGGGACCCCCCCGATCCCCACGCGGGTCCCCCGGGACGCCTGTGCCCGGGGGGGGGGGCACCCAGGCGTCCGGGCGGGGCAGACGCGGGTTAACGAGCGGCGTGTCCAGGCCTGCCGGGGCGGGGCAGGGACACACACGCGTGTGCATGCACGAGGACACGTGTGTGGGGTGGCAGCACAGGGGTCCCCCCCCCGCCACCGGCCCCGTTTCAGCAGCCCCCGGGGCTTTCCCGGGGCGGGGGGGGGGGAACCAGGCGCGGGGCCCCACCCCCCCCGCTGGATTTTAGGGGATTTTGGGTCCGTCTGATTTTCCCTCCTGACTTCTCCTTCCCCGTGAGCAGCCCCTGAGTCAGGCCTGGACAGACCCCCCGCCGTGACACCCCCCCTCCAAGCGTCTGGGCCCCCCCCTGCCCCGGTTCTAACCCCCCCATGAGGGAAACTGAGGCGGGGGGGGGGTTAGACCTGGCCGCCCTCCCCCTGCCAGGAAGTGGCGGGAGCAGGAAATCGGGGGGGGGGGTGTGACACGGGGCGGGGGGGGGGTCTTACCCTGACACCGGGGTCCTCCAGCTGCAGCGGGTGGAGGGCTGGAGGGGCGGGGGGCGTGTCCCAGAATGGTCCCAAATCTGGGGGGCCCCCCGCGTGCCCCTGCCCCCCCCCCAGCGCCTCTCACTTGGTGTCACCTCCAGGTGCCCCAACGGCCCCAACGGTCGCGGCCGCCACCGGGTTTTCGGTGCGGGAGGGCAAGGGGGGGGGCGCTGCCTGCGTGGGGAACCCAAGAGTCCGGGGTGGGCTCTGTGGGCCCCCCCCGGGGACCCGGGGGTCCGGGCATCCTCCCCCCGCATCAGGCAGCGGGTGAGAACGCAGGCGGCTGGGTCACCCCCCCAAACCATACTACTGGGGAGGACTGGGGGGAACTGGGATTAACTGGGGGGGGGGGTGTGACCACGCACCTGAGCGTTGTTGGAGCGGGGCTGGGGGCGTTGGGGGGGCCCAGGGATGGCGCCCCAGGGGCGGCCGCTGGGAACCGGGAGGCCCCGCAGGGTGGGAATTTCCCATCATGCCCCGGGCGTGGATGCCTGGGGGGGGCGCTGGCAGCATTAGCAGGGTCTTGGGGCCAGACTGGGGCCACTGGGAGAGGCCAGGGGGTGTTCGGGGACATGGTGGGGTGGGGGGCAAAACTCTACTGGGAGAACTGGGATGTCCCCAACCCTGTGCCGGAGCACTGGGGTGTCCCCAGGGCTATACTGGGAGCACTGGGATGTCCCCGGGGCTATACTGGGAGCGCTGCGGGGGCGGCTCCGGAGCCGTACTGGGAGCACTGGGGGACCCCCTGGAGCCGCCCCGGGCGGGGGTCCCCGGACACCCCCACCCCGGAACAGGAAGTGCCGCCGCGGGGGGGGGACGGGACACGACGGGAGGGGGGCGCGTTGCCATAGTAACGCCGCTGACACCCAACCCTCCCCCTCGGCCGCCCGGGTCCCCTGGGGCCGGTTCCCGCCGCCCCCCCCGCGCTGTTGACGCAACCGGAGTCGCGGAGTTCGTCGCTGACGTCAGCGGGGGCCGCGCCGCCAGTCCCGCCCCGCGGGGGGAACGGCCCGGCCTGACCCCGCGCGGCTCCGGCGCGGCCTCCCCCGCCCTCTCCCTCCCCCACCCCCCCCCCCCGCACCTGGCGGCTGCCGGTCCCCGACGGGGCGGGCCCGGCCGGGCCAGACGGGAGCGGCCGGAGGGGCGGGGGCGGGCGGTGACGCGGCGCTGAGTCAGCGGCGGGGCCGGGAGGGGCGGTGCTCGGCGCCAACATGGCGGCGGGGGCGGGAAGGGGCGGAGCCAGAAGCTACGGCCGCTCTGGTCGCGACTCCGTAGCCCAGGAGGACCGGCTCTGAAAACGAAGGCGGAGGCGTGGCCGGAAGTAGCGTGACCGACAGGTGCGGCCTCTCTGGCGGCAACTTTGTAGCCCAGGAGGACGCTCCCGAGATGGTGGGGGAGGCGTGGCCGGAAGGGGGCGTGGCCGGCAGGTGCGGCCGCTCTGGGCGCGGCTCTGTGCCCCTGGCGGACCGGCCCCGAGATGGCGGCCATGGCGGCGGGCCGGGACGCGTGTGGGCCGCTGCTGACCTGGGTAAGGGGGTCGGGACCACCCCGGACCTCCCGGGACCTTCACGGGCCCGTGTGACCCCCCCCCGGGCGCCCCCACGCCCGTGTGATCTCCCTGCCAGATCCCTCGTGCCCCATGTGACTCCCCCGGTGCCTCCTGCGGCCTTGGGACCCCCCCGGGGCCTTGTGACACCTTCCCACCCCCCCATCCCCCAGGCCCTGTGATTCCTCCCGGGCACCTGCCGGGCCCCTGTGACCCCCGCCTGCACCCAGTGACCCCCCCCCGGCGCCCTTTGCCCCGAGCTAACGGGGGGGGATGAAGGGGGGGGGGAGAGGCAGCTCAGGGGGTCGTTGCTACCCCCCACCTAGTGGGGGGACACAGTTGAGGGTAAAAGGGGGAGCCCTGACCCACTGCAGTGGCCTGGGGAGGTTTGTGCAGCTTTGGGGGCTCCCGTGTCTGCTACGGGGGGGCAGAACATGAGTTGTCCCTTCTCAGCCTTGAGCGGGTCCAGGGGAGCTGTCGGGGCCAAACTGTGCTCTGATCCTTGCCCTCTGTGTCTCCCCCCTCCAGCTGCAGACTTTCACCCCCCCCTCGCCCTGCGCCTCCCCCCAGGACCTGGCCAGTGGAGTGGCACTTGCCCACGTCCTGCACAGCATGTGAGTGGCAGGGGGACGATGCCCCCCCATGTTGGGACACCCCTAAGGCTCCCTAGGGGGTCTGGGGCACCCCTGAGTGGGGATGGGGTCAATGTGGGAAGCGGGGACCTGATTTTGGGGACACCACCCCCCCCCTGTGCCCCCCCAGCGACGCCTCGTGGTTCAACGAGACGTGGCTGGGCCGGATCCGGGACGACGCTGAGGATAACTGGCGGCTGAAGGTGGGGGGGGCGTGCGTTGGCGGGGGGGTGGGGACGCGAACATTTGGGGACGCACACGAGCCCCTGTCAGGTTCCGGGGGGGGTGTCTCGGCCTTAGGTCTGCCCTGGGGGGTGAGGAGGAGGAGCTGGAGGTTTGGGGGGGGGGGGAGGTGTCAGGGGGTGGCTGGTTTAGGGGACACAGTTGGGAGGTTGATGAGAAGAGCTGGCTTTGGGGGGGGTCAGATGAGGATGGCTGTTTTTGGAGACCTGAGGTGGGGCGTTCTGGGCTCCTCAGCGGGGGGGGGGGGGCATTTTGGGGGTCCAGGGGGGTCCCACCTTTCCCCCCTGCAGGTGAGCAACCTGCGGAAGGTGCTGCAGAGCGTCCTGGAGTACTGGCAGGATGTGAGTGTGGGGGCGCACACGGGACCCAGGCGTCTGGGTCCCCACATTTGGGGGTGGGGAGGTTTCCCCGGGGATGGGGGGGTCACTGACCCCCGGACCCTCCCGGCCCTTCCAGGTCCTGGGCCAGGTGGTGGAGGAGCAGCACGTGCCTGATGTGGCGCTGGCGGCCCAGCATGCTGACCCCGAGCAACTGGGCAAACTGGTGCGACTGGTGCTGGGATGTGCCGTGAGCTGCGAGAGGCGGGAAGGTGGGTGCGGGGGGTGGGGAGCCCCCACCCCTCTGAAATGGCCCCCCCCAATGCCCCCCTTCACTCCCCCGCATTATCCCCCCCCCCATTGCAGAGCACATCCAGCGCATCATGACACTGGAAGAGTCGGTGCAGCACGTGGTGATGACGGCCATCCAGGAGGTGGGGGCCGCTTGGGGGTCCCCCAGGGGGTGTTGGGGACCTGGGGGGTGGGGCGTGGAGGGGACAACAGGGGTTAGGGGTCTCTGTGAGTTGGGCTTGGGGGGGGGGGGGGGGGGGTGTCAGGGCATCCTGAGGGTGAATATGGCCAGAGGGCTTTGTGGGAAGGTTTTGGGGGGGTTCTTGGGGGGTTTTTGGGAAGCCGTGGAGGTTATGGGGGGGTCTGAAGAGCCCCACCCAAACCCCACTTTATAATTTCTCTTTTCCGGCAGCTTTTAGATAAAGAGCCCTCGGAGACGATGGCGGTGGAGACGTACGGGAACTTCGACACCCAGGTGGGGGGGCAGGGGCGCAGGGCCGGGGTCAGTGGGGGATACAGGGAGCCCCGAGGTTGGGGTAAGCTGGGGAGTGGTGGGGTGGGACGAGGAGCAATTGGGGGGGGTTGGGGGTGTCTGGGTGCCCCCGCCAGCACTGATCCCCCTTTCCCCCCCCTGCAGTCACGGCGCTATTATTTCCTGAGCGAGGAGCCCGAGGAGCCCGGGGGGCCACAGCAGCGCTGCCTCGAGCTGGAGCAGCAGGTGGGTGACCCCCCCCAGTTTCCAGAGTTGGAGTGAGGGTACCCAAGGCGGTACTGCCAAGTGGGAGGGGATTCTCTGCTGTCTTGTATGAGGGTTGGGCACACCCCCTCGCTGGAACCCCGGGGTTGGGGGGACACCCAGACGCCTGGGTCCCCCCCTGACGCCTGGGTCCCTCCGCGGGGAGGGTGCAGGTTGCGGTGCTGCTGGAGGAGAAGGGCAGCCTGGCAGAGGAGAACCGGGCGCTGCGGGAAGAGAAGGCACAGCTGGAGGCTGATGCCACCGGTGCGGCTGCTGCCAAGAAGCTGCTGGTGCTGCAGACACAGGTGGAGCAGCTGCAGGAGGAGAATTACCGGTAGGAACCAGGCACCGGGGTCCGCCGGGAAGGGGGAGGGGGCCAGCCCGGGCACCTGGATCCCTTTGTGGGTGTTGCCCCAATTTTTTCTCTGGTGAGGCCACACCTGGAGGGTTGGGTCCAGGTTTGGGCTCCTCAATCCCAGAGAGATCTGGAGGGGCTGGAGCGAGGGCAGAGGAGGGCAACGAGGCTGGGGAGGGGCTGGAGAATCAATCCTGTGAGGAGCCAGGGCAGGAGCTGGGAGTGTTCAGTGTGAGGAGGAGGAGGCTGAGGGGAGCCCTCATCCCTCTCTGCAGCTCCTGACAGGACATTGCAGAGAGGCTGGGGCTGGGCTCTGCTCCCAGGGGATCAGGGACAGGACAAGAGGGAACGGCTGGAAACTGCCCCAGGGGAGGGTCAGGCTGGGCAGGAAGAGAAAATGTTTCCCAGCAAGAGTGGTCCGAGAGTGGAACAGGCTGCCCAGGGAGGGGGGAGTCCCCATCCCTGGGGGGTTTAAGGGCCGTTGGGATGAGCTGTGGGGGATGTGGGGTGGGGGAGAACTTTGTAGAGTCGGGCTGAGGGTTGGACTCGATGATCCTGAGGGGCTTTTCCATCCTGAATGCTTCTGGAGAATTTGTCCCAGAAAGAATTTTTGCCCCAGTTTGTCCCATAGAAAAGAAAATGGGGGGCAGGGGGCATTCCAGAACCACGCAGCATCTTGGGGGGGGTCTCTTTGACGCCTGTGTCCCCCCGTGCAGGCTGGAGAGTGGAAAGGAGGAGCTGCGGGCGCGCTGCAGCCGGCTGGAGCGGGAGGCGCGGGGGCTGCAGGCGCGGGCGGAGGAGCTGAGCGGCCTGGCCGGGGAGGCCCGAGCCCTGCGCGACGAGATGGACGTGCTGAGGTGGGCTCGGGGTCCCGCGCGGGGGGAGGTGTCCCCTGGCGCGCCGGGTGTCCCCCGCTGCCGGGAGAGGGGGGCGTGATGACACCCCTGCCCGCCCGCAGGGCGTCATCGGCGCGGGCGGGGCGGCTGGAGGCGGCGGTGGCCGCGTACCGGGGCCGGGCAGCGGCGGCGGGCGACCTGCGGCGCTGGGTGCGGGCGCTGGAGGAGCGACACGCGGCCCAGCTGCGCCGCGCCGCCGCCCTGCAGCAGCAGCTGGGCCGGGCCCAGGCCGGGTGTGCGCAGCTGGAGGCCGCCCGCAGGCAGGTGGGCGGGGCCTCGGGGAGGGGGTGGGGCTGTGGGGTGATGGGTGGGGCTGTGGGGTGGGGCGGGGCAATGCAGTCCAGGTCCCAGTGCAGCAGGGCTGGGCCCAGGGGGTGTGGCCTTGGAGAAGGGGGTGGGGTTATGCTGACAGGCTCCTCCCCACAGCAGTGCTTGACTGTGGGTGCGGCGGGGCCTATGGGGAGGTGGGTGGGGCCATTGCAGGTGGAGCTGCTGTGGGTGGACCCAAGAGAAGGGGTGGGGCTAAGTGGGGAGAGGGGCGGGGCCACCTGTGGGTTGTGTGGTGTGAGGGTGTGGTGGGTGGGGCTGTTCCCAGAGGTGGGGCAATGAGGTGATTGGCAGGGCTAGGGGTGGGGCAGGGCAACACAGTCCAGGTCCTGGTGCAGCAGGGCTGGGCCCAGAGGGTGTGGCCTTGGGGCGGGGCTATGCTGGCAGACTCCTCCCCACAGCAGTGCTGGGATGTGGGTGGGGTGGGGCCATGCAGCAGAGGCGGGGCCTATGGGGAGGTGGGTGGGGCCACTGCAGGTGGGGCTGCTGTGGGTGGAACCAGAAGAAGAGGCGGGGCCACCCTTGGGTCATGTGGTATGAGGGTGGGGTGGGTGGGGCTGTTCCCGGGGGTGGGGCAATAAGCTGGTGGGCGGGGCTATGGGCAGGACAACACAGTCCAGGTCCTGGTGCAGCAGGGCTGGGCAGGGCGTGTGGCCTTGGGGCAGGGGGCGGGGCTGTGGCTACAGGCTCCTCCCACCACCTGCGGGTGGGGCGGGGCCTATGGGGATGGTCAGGGCCACCCCAGGTGGGGCGGCTACGGGTGGGTGGAGCCAATGGAGGGGGCAGGGCTAAGTGGGGAGGGGCAGGGCGGTGGGCTGAGGGGCGTGGTCATCGGTGGCCCCGCCCAGGTGGAGGAGCTGAGCGGGCAGCAGGCGGAGGCCGCGCTGCAGGCGGAGAAGTGGCAGGTGGAGTTCAGGAACCTGCAGGAGAAGTTCGAGGCGCTGAACAAGGAGAAGGAGGTGGGGGTCTGTCCCCTCCCCTCCCACACACAGGGGGGAGGGGGGGTGTCCCCCTCAACATGGGGCTCCCCCCACTTTGACACCCGGGTCCCCCCGCTGAGCCCTCCCCTCCCCGCAGCGGCTGCTGGAGGAGCGGGACGCCCTGCGCGAGGCCAACGAGGAGCTGCGCTGCGCTCAGGTGCAGCAGAGCTGCCTGCGACAGGCAGGTGGGCGCGAGACCCCCGCGGGGGGGGGCAGGTGACAGATCCCCGGGGGGTTACAGCCTGCGGGGGGGGGGGGGTTACATTACAGACCCTCTTGGGGGAGGAGGGGCCCCACTGAGCACAACCTTCATATGAGACACTAGAGAATCCCCACTTGAAGCAGAGACTTTGGGCTGGGGGCTAACTCTAGGAGGAGCTAGGGTGTGGGGGGGGCACTCTATTGTCCCCAGGGGGTGACGGGGTGCAGTTTGGGGGTGTCACCTCCCACCCACCCCCCCCAACGTCTCTGTCCGACGCCCCCAGACGCGGTGCTGGAGGAGGGCGCGGCCCCGGCAGGGAACCTGGCAGCCGAAATCCTCCCTGCGGAGCTGAGGTGGGTGCCGGGGCGCGGGGGGGTGTCCCCAGCCTTTGTGGGGGGGCCCCCCCCAGCCCCCCTGACCCCTCCTGATCCCCCCCAGGGAGACGGTGGCGCGGCTGCAGCGGGAGAACCGGCGGCTGCAGGCGCAGGAGGCGACGCTGCGCCTGCAGCGGGACCAGCTCCAGCGGCGCCTCTGGGACAGCGACCGGCAGAGGTGGGGGCCGGGGGGGGTCACGGTGTCCCAAACACCCCCCCACACACACACACATCCCTAACGCCTCCCCCCCCTCCTCCCCCCAGACTGGAGGCCCCAGGGGCGGAGCTGCGGACAGCGCTGGGGGATCGGGGGGACCCCCCTGAGGAGGTGAGCGGGGGCTCCCCGGAGGGGTCGGGGGGGGGTTTGCAGTGTTGGGGGGGGGGAGGTGTCTCCATTTTATTGGGGGCATCGTGATGTTTGGGGGGAGGTTATAATTTTGGGGAGTTTCTACATCTGGGGACAAGTTTGGGTTTGGGGGGGGCTGAGTCTCCTCGGGTTTCAGGTGGTGTGTCTGTGTTTGGGGGGGGCCAGGGCTCCCCAGGACCCCCAACTTCGGGGGTGCTGGGCCCCCCCCTCACTCTTGGTTCCCTCCCCCAGTTGTTGCTGTTGAAGGAGACTCTGGAGGAGCTGTAAGTGGGGGCGAGGGGGGGGCGGGGTGGCCTGGGCCCCCCCGGCAGGGTGGGAGGACGGGACAGCATGTCCCCACGTCCCCAACCCGAGTGTGTGTGCGTGTCCCCTTTGTCCCCCCCCAGGGAGGAGCTGCCAGAGGCGGGGGCAGAGCTGGAAGGGGACGAGGAGCCGGAGCCACGTGGGGACGGCAGCGGTATGGGGGGGGCAGGGGGTGTCCCGGGGGGGTCGGGCTGTTGGGGACCCCGGGCTGGGGTGCGGGGGGTGTGTGCGTGCTGAGCTGTGCCTCAGTTTCCCCCGGGAAGGCTCTGGGTTGGGGGGGCACACACAGATATGGGTCCCCCCAACCCTGACCCCGCGTTGTTTTTTTTTTTTTTCTCTCCGTGCCCCCCCAGGGCAGCGGCAGGTGGAGGAGCTGCAGCGGACCCTGCGCCGGAGGGAGGAGGCCCTGCGCGCCCTGGAGCAGCGCTGCCGGCGGCACGCTGGGGGGGCCCACACGGTGCGGGGCTGGGGGGGCTCGAGGACCCCCCCCAAATACCTCCCTTACGCTGGGGGGTGGCTCTGGAACCGTTAGAAATGGCCTCGAGTTGGGGGGGGGCCATCCTGGGGCTGCTCTTGGCTGCGGAGGAGTCCTGGGACATTCTGGGGGGTGCTGGGGACCCCCGGTGGGGCAGAGAGTCTTGGGGGGGAAGAACCTCGTCTGTGCTGTGGTTTGGGGGTCCCACGCTGTTGTGTCCGTGTCCCCCCCCCTCAGGTGATGCGGGCGCTGGAGCCGAAGCCCCCGGGCCCCGCCGCAGCCCCCGTCCTCCGCGCCCTCCGTAACCAGCTGCAGGAGAAGGAAGCCCTGATCCGGCACCTGGAGGTGAGGGGGGGGCGGCGCTGGCGGGGGGGGGATCCCGGCGGTCCCCGAATCTGGTTTAACCCCCCCTTTCTTGCCCCCCCACCCCAGAGTGACTGCGAGCGGAGCCGGGCGCAGCGGGAGCGGGAGGAGCGGCTGCTCGTCACCGCCTGGTACAACATGGTGAGCGTGGGGGGGCACAGGAACCCCGGGGGGGGCAGGGGTACCCCCTGGGGGGGCAGGTGCCCCTGGGGGGGGGCACGGATACCACAGGAGGGTGTAGGTATTTATGGGGGCGGCTGTAATTGCGGGAGAGCTTTGGTTGGGGTAAATCCATCCAGTTAGGGGGGGCTGGCGGTCCCTGTACCCCCCCCAGGCATTCTGGGTTTGAGGGGGGGGGGAGTTCTCTGACACTCAAACCTGTCGTCGTGTCCCCCCCCCCGCCAGGGCCTGGCATTCCAGCAGCAGATGAGTGAGGGGAGGGGGCCACGTTCCCCCGCCGGGGGGGCTCAGTCCTTCCTGGCCCAGCAGCGCTTGGCCACGGCCGCCCGCCGTGCCCGGCCCCCCCACGGCCGCCCCCCCAACCGCTGACCAGGGGCCGGGGGGGCCTCCCCCCCACCCCAAAACTGCTGACATGGCCGGGGGGGGGGCCCTTCTCTGGGCTGGTCCCGTTTTAGACACTACAGCCTTGGCGTCGCCCCCCCACTGCCTTGGGGGGAGCCAGACCCTGCCCCCTTCTTCGAGGGGCTTTTAGCACTTCTATTTTTGTACCCCTTTTCTGTCAGGTGGGGGGGTCCTGCACACACCACCCCCCCCCCAAAAAAAAATCATTTCAATAAAATCACAGGACTCAGGGCTGGGTGTTTATTCCTGGTGGAGATTCTTGGGAGTCTTGTATAGGGCTGAGCTGGGGGGCGGGGGGGGTGGTATTTTGGGGGTTCCTCCCCTTAAACCACATCATCGATGCTGGGGCGCAGGAGCCAGCGGTCATGGGGGCTGCTGCCCCCCCCCATGGTGTCCCCCAGGAGGACAGTCATGTCCCCCCCGAGGCTGTCCCCATCCCCTGGGGCTGCAGGTGCAGGGGGGGCCCCCGGGGGGGGCTCGGGGCCGCCCCCCCCCTCGGAGACGGTGCTGTTCTTGCGGCGGAGCAGGGAGAAGCGGGTGAAGGTGCCCGGGGGGGGCCGGGGGCGGGGCTCCAGGGTGTCCCCTAGGGTCTCCCCGATGTCCTCCAGCGGCTGGAACTGCATCTCCTCCTTGGCCAGCCTGGGGGATAGTGGGGTCACCCCGAGTGCCCCCCCCCAGACATGGGGATCACTCCAAACCCCCCTGGGCAGCTGGGGTCACCTCCAACACCCCCCCAGATATTGGGGACACCCCTGACCCCAGGGGGCTGTCCCAGGCCCGGCCATGGGGTCCCTGGGGAGAGTTGGGGGTCCCTGGGCGGTTTGGGGTTTCAGGGAGGGGTCTCGGGGGCAGTTTAGGGGACACAGGGGTGGGGGGGAGCCAGGACACTGGGAACACTGGGAGGGGGCACAGGGGAGAAGCCAGGGCACTGGGGACTGGCTGGAGAAGGTCTGGGGGTCAATTTTGGGGTCCATGGTATTGGGTGGGGTAGGGTGGGGGGGGGTCCCTGGAGCCCTGTGGAGTTTTGGGTGACCCCAGGAAGTTGTTTGGGTTCCCCAGGGCCCTGTCCAGTGGGGTTGGGGGGGGCTGTAGGATCTGAGACAGGGGGGTTTGGGGGGATCCTGGGGGCGTCCTGAGGGTTTTGAGGGGTTCCGGGGGTTTGGTGGGGGGTTCTGAGGGCTTTGGGGGGATCCCGGGGGTCTGGGGGAGGTTCTGGAGGTTTGGGGGAGTCGTGGGGGTTTCAGGGGTGATCCCAGGGGTTGGGGGGGGTCCCGAGGGTTTGGGGGTCCCCTCCCCACTCACGCCACATCGAAGGCGGACCCACGGAAGGGGGGCTGGCGCAGGGGGGCGGCCGCAGCTGTGTAGGGCGCCCGGGGGCTGGCGGCGTCCCAGTACCGGTCCCGCTCCAGCGCCGGCACCTCCCCGTACAGCTCGTCCACCGCCAGCATCGACACCTGCGGGCCGCACGCCTGGGTCCCCCCCCGCACGCCTGGGGGTCCCCCAGAAACACCCAGGTTCCCCCCCCGCCCCCCCAGATGCCGCGGTCCCCCCATCGCCCCGGGGGTACCTGGAAGTTGCGGTCGATGAGCGTGTTGGTCTCAAAGTCGTCGTCGTCCTCCCCGAAGGGGTTAATGAGCTGCTCAGCCACCTGCGGCAGGGCCACCGTGTCCCCAGGGCCACCCCGTGTCCCCCAGAGCCCCCCCCTGCTTCCCCTCACCCACCTTGAGCCACCCCACGTAGAAGAAGAACTGGAGGAGGGTGAAGACGGGGACCCCCAGGTCCAGCTCGTGCCCCGCGTAGCCCTGGGCCGGGTCCAGGAACTGGCGCCCGATGAGGCAGGTGACGAAGAAGGTGTAGACGGCGATGGTCACCACCTGCGCGGGGGACGTCACCACCGCCCGTGTGTGTCCCCGTGTCCCCTTCGCGTCCCCACGTGTCCCCCATGTCCCCTCTGTGTCCCCCCATGTCCCTTCACATCCCCTTCACATCCCCCATGTCCCCTTCACGTCCCCTTCGTGTCCCCCCATGTCCTTACACCCCTGTCTGTGTCCCCATGTCCCTCCGTCCTCATCTGTGTCCCCCTAGGTCCCTCCAGCTCCCCCCCACGTCCCTCTGCCCCCACCCCCCCCCCCCAATCCCCTCCATCCCCGTCCGTGTCCCTCCGTCCCTCTTGGGTCCTCTCTGTGTCCCTCCAGCCCCGTCCGTGTCTCCCCCCGTCCTTTCTTGACCCCCTGTGTCCCTCCCCGTGTCCCCTCTCCTGCCACCCCCCTTCCCAGTGCTCCCAGTGCCCACCTGGGTGTACACCAGTGGGACGCTGATCCAGTCGTAGTGGAAGAGGAGGCTGCAGTGGCCCCGAAAGCGGTTCAGCTCCTGGGGGGGCGGGCATGGGAGGGTTGGGGGGGGCTCAGAGGGGACCCCGGGGGGGTTTGGGGGGGGTGGGGGGGCACCTCCATCAGGAGCTTGAGGGCGCAGTCATCGCGCACGCGCCCCTCGCGCCGCGCCTGCCCCGCCAGCGCCCCGAACCAGGCGCAGGGCACCCAGAACTTGTTGTAGGGCGAGCGCAGCCCCTCCAGGCGCCGCCGCTCCTCCCGCGTCAGGAACCCTGCGGGGGGGACAGTGTCACCCTCTGCCACCCCATGATGTCACCCATCGCCCTGTCATGTCACCCGCTGCCCCGTCATGTCATTTGCCACACCATGATGTCACCCGCCACCCCGTGACGTTACCCGCCACCCTGTGATCTCACCCGCCAGCCTCCGTGACATCACCCGCCGCCCCGTGACGTCGCCGCCCAGCAGCGCTGACACCCAGTGACATCAGGGTGCCCCACAGATGTCACAGCAGAGCCGAAGGGACACTGGTGCCCAGCCCCATGATGACATCGCCACCCCCCGCAGTGACATCGCTGCCATGTCATCATCCCAGGGGCTCCCCGCCTCCCTCCCGCTGAGCCCATCGACCCCAATTTTTTTGCCCCCGTGCCGACGTCACCCCCCACCTCCGTGCCGAGGTCACGGTGGGGACGCACCGGCCTCCACGAGGTGGTCGGTGGTGGGGAAGCGCTTGTAGACGGCGGTGCTGACGGCGCGCAGCACCAGCAGCGCGGCCAGGCTGCCGTAGCGCATCAGCGTGCGGCGCAGGATGCGGCCCCGCGCGTCCGCCCCGTGGACGTTGCCCGCCACGGCCACCATCAGCCCGTCCGGCGCCGGGACGCTGCGGAACTGCCCCCACCAGCGCTCCAGCACCAGTGCCACGTAGAAACCTGCAGGACTGGGATGCACTGGGGGCACTGGGAGCAACCGGGAGGGGGTGCTGGGGGTGGGGGAGTTGGGGAGAATGGGAGTGGTGGGGACATGGGGTGAGGGGAGCCAGGGTACTGGACGCACTGGGAGGAGGTGCTAGGGGGGAGCTGAGGACACTGGGAGGGGGCACAGGGGTGAGCCAGGGTACTGGGGATACTGGAAGCACTGGGAGGAGGTGCTGGGGGGAGTTGGGAACACTGGGAGAAGGCACTGGGGGGTGCTGGGGACACTGGGAGTGGGAATGGAGGATCCTGGGGCTTCTCACCAAGGACGAAGGAGATGGGGAGGAGGGTGATGGGTCTGGGGGTCTCTGTGGGGACACCGGTGGTCGGGGGGCGCGGTCTCGGGTGGTGAGGAGGGTCTGGGGTAGTCCCGGGGTCCCGGGGGGGCCGGGGCTCTCACCGAGGACGAAGGAGACGGGGATGAGGTTGGCCGACTTGTCGCAGTAGAGCACCAGCTTCTCGAAGAGCCGCTTCTGCGCCTCCGACAGCAGGAACCTGGGGGGACCCGGCTGGGGGTGTCACCATCCCTGCCCCGCCCCACACGGGTCCCCTGTGTGTCCCCATCCCCACGCACCCCCATGTACCCCCTGTGTCCCCCATGGCGTCCCCATGCACCTCCCACGTCCCCCACGCCTCCGTGCACCCCACGTGTCCCCCACATGGCCCCCATGTCTCTGTGCACCCCACGTGTCTCCATACACCCCATGTCCCCACGTGTCCCCCACACACCCGTGCGCCCCATGAGTCCCCACGTATGCCCCATGTCCCCATGCGCCCATGTGTCCCCCACGTATCTGTGTACTCCCCATGGCCCCCACATCTGCACCCCATGTGTCCCCCATGTCCCCATGTACTCCGTGTGTCCCTGCATGTTCCTGTGCACCCCCACGGTGTCGCCACGCACCCCACACGTCCCTACGTCTGCCCCACATCCCCGTGCCCCCCTGTGCCCCTCTGTGTCCCCCACATCCCTGTGCACCCCATGTCCCCATGCACTTTGTCCCCCACCACGTCCCCATTCCTTTTCACCCTCATGTGTCTGTACACGTCCCCCTGCATCCTGTATGTCCCTGCATGTCCCCCCACATCCCCTGTGTCCCCCCCGTGTCCCCCCCCCACACCGGTAGGCCAGGCTGAGCCCCAGGTAGGCGACGAGGAAGAGCAGCAGCTCCCGGTAGAGCAGCTTGTAGATGCTCCCGCGCCAGAGCAGCAGCAGCTGCGAGAAGCCCCCGAAGCGCGCGGTGGCCACCCGCGAGGTGTAGGTCACCGTCATGGTGGCCCTGGGGACGCCCGGTGGCACCCTGGGGACAGCGAAACCCTGGGAGAACCCTGGAAGCACTCAAACCCTGGAGGGGGGGACACACACACGCCTGGGGGGGGTCAAGGAGCTGATATCGGGACACACACACACACACAGACCCACACCCTGGGGATGGCGAAGCGGGGCCCTGGGGACACCCTGGGGACACCCAAACTCTGGAGGGGGGGGGGTCACACACGCCGGGGGGGGGGTCAATAAGCTGATATCGGGGGGGGGGGGGACACACCCACACCCTGGGGATGGCGAAGCGGGGCCTGGGGACACCCAAACCCTGGAGGGGGGGACACACACCCTGGGGGGTGTGTGACTGAGTTGATACCCAGGGGGGACCCACACCCCGGGGACACCCTGGGGACACCCAAACCCTGAGGACAGGCCGCAGGGCACTGTCACACCCCCAGGCTGGGCCAACTGCCCCCCCGCAACCCCCCCCCTCCAGCTCACCTGCGGGAGACCCGAGTGTGGGGTGGCCACTGCCAGTCTGGGGCCACTGTCCCCGTCCCCGTCCCTTAAATACCGTCCCGGGGCTGGCCCTACCCTGGGGCTGCAGGGGGGGGACGGGGACACGTCCCCTGTGGGGGGGAAGCCGGGACACCTGGGTCCTTCCCCGTAATCCCCAGGGGAGCGGCCGCTCCTGTCCGGCAGGTCCTGAGCCCACCCCCCCCCTCCCACCTCCCCGGGGGGAAACTGAGGCAGGGTTGGGTATGGGGGGGTGGGGACGCCTGGCCCCCCCCCGGGGCAGCCCTGGCTCCGGCCCCGCGGCCTCGCGCCAGCAGCAGGGTCACGGGGACAGATCGCAGCGGGGCGCGGGACACGGGGCCGGGCCTACGCGAGGTTTTAGGGGGTCTGGGGGGGGGGGGGGGGGGCCACTGCCACACAGTCCCCCCAAAGCACCAGAGCCCGGCTGCTGCGGCCACCCCCCACCCTCCCAACCCCCCATCCCCAACGCTGGGGACCCTGGTGTCCAGGCTGCTCCCCTCCCCCTCCCCCTGCCCCGCTAATCCGCCCCGAGCGCTAATGAGGGTCCCCCCGAGCGCTAATGAGGGTCCCCGTGTCCCGCCGGGCCCGGGGCCAGCCGGTGCTGACGTCACCGCCCCCCCCGCCCCCCCCAGCCCCAGGGGACCCAGGCGTCCAGCCCCTGCCCCCCTCCCTCCCCACAAGTGCCCCCCCAAACCACCCCAGAGCCGCCTCTCCGCTTCCCGAGTTTATTATTTACACGAGGTCCCCTGGGGGGGTCCCGTCTCTGCCCGCCCCCTCCCCGGCCTGGGCTGGGGGGAGAACAGATAGGGAGAGAGTGGGGGGACAGAGCAGCCCCCGGGGGGGGGGCCACAGTGCTGGTTGGCTGCAGCCTGGAGGTGGGAGCTGCGTGTAGGGGGGCTGGGCAGAGCTGTCCTGCCCCTCCTGGGGTTGTGGGGGGGAATAAATATCAGCTGGTCCCCCCCCGGGCGGCAGGGGGGTTGTTATTTGGGGCTGGGGGGCTGGTAGGGGTCCAGCAGGAGGGAGGAGAAGGTGTTCACTTTGTCGGCCCCCCGCACCTCATGGGGCAGCAGCGGCAGCTTGACAATGTGGAAATCCTCGTACAGGTCCTCCATCTGCGGGGGGAGAGCAGAGGGGGGCAGTGATCCGGGCCCCCCCCAGTGTCAGAGGGCATCCTGAGCATCCAGACTCCCCAAATCCCACCCCTCATGACCCCCCCCCTCTCCTCCCAGAGCTGGGCAGGGCCACCTGAACGCTAACAACCCCCCCAACTCCTCCCTGACTCCCCAAACCCAGCCCCCCCTGCCCCCTGCCCTGCGCCGTGCCCCCCCCCCAGTACCTGGTCGAGGTACTTGGCCTGGATCTTGTGTCGGGCCTCGCACATCTTGCAGGGCCGCTGGGGGTCGGGGAAGACGAGCTGGTTCACCACGATGTTGTGGGTGTCGATGCGGCACTTGGCCAGTTCCTGGATCAGCCGCTCGGTCTCGTAGAGCGACAGGAACTCGGCGATGCAGACGCAGATGAACGTCGTCTGCTCCTGCCAGCCCCGGCCCCCCCCAACGTCTCAGCGTGACACCGTGCTCGGTGTCCCCTCTGCCACCCGGCCGTCTGGCACGACACAGGCCCCGGAGGGGTCCCTGCCCGGCCCCGCGGCGGAGGTTTCCCCACAGGAATGTGCACGGACTGGCTTGGCCACGTCCCAGTCCCCCTTCTGGTGTCCCTGTCCCCCTCCCGACGTCCCTATCCCACTCCTTGGCCATGTCCCCATCCCCCTCCCGGTGTCCCTGTCCCTCTCCTAGCGTCCCAGGCCCCCTCCGGGTGGCCCCGTCCCCCTCACAGCATCCCCATGCCACTCCTGGCATGCTCATTCCCCTCCTTGGCCATGTCCCCATCCGCCTCCCAGCGTCCCTGTCCCCCTCCCGGTGTCTCAGTCTCTCTCCTCGTGTCCCTGTCCCCCTCCGGGCATCCCCATCCCCCTCCTGGCGTCCCTGTCGCTCTTCCAGTGTCCCCGTTCCCCTCCCAGCAGCCCCATGCTCCCCCAGGAACCACCCCCCGGCGGCCTTACCGGGTCCTTGAACTGCTCGCTGACAGAGCGGATCACGGGCAGCGTCTCCTCCAGTTTGGAGGCCAACTGGTCGGCGTTCATGTCCCCTAGTCCCAGCATGTTGCACATCTGGGAGAGGCGGCGGTGAGATCCACCCCCCCCCAAGGTCACGCACGTGCCATTCCCTCCCTGAGGCCATCCCCTCCCCGAGGGGGGGTCCCGTCCCTGCAGCCCCCCTCCCCATCCTCACCTGGGAGATGAAGGGGCTGATCTGGTTCTTGATCTGCATGAGGCGGCCCAGGCCCCGCTCCACGATGGTGGGAAAATTGAGCAGCCGCAGCGTGTGGCCGGTGGGCGCCGTGTCAAAAACCACCACCGAGAAATTCATACCCTTCACCAGCCTGCGGGGCCAGCGTGGGGGGGGGGTCAGCAGGGCCACAACCCCCCTGCTCAGCCCCCAACAGCCCCCCCTGGCCCCTTATGGCCCCACTCACCTCATCACCTCAGCGTAGCTCATGGCCTCGTCGATGCCGGGGAAGGCGCTCATGGCTTCCTGCATCATCTTCTTGCCCATGCTCAGCATGTTGTCCTCCTCGAAGAACTCATCGGGCAGCTCCGCCACCCCCAGGCTGGGGTCGATCTCCTGTCGGGGTTCGGAAGGTGAGCGGGGTCGTGGGGGGCGGGGGAGGCTGGTTCCCAGCTCCGTCCCGGACTCACCATGGCGAAGAGGTTGTCGTAGCCCTTGACTTTGGTGGGGACTTTGGAGAACTTCTGGTCGAAGGCATCGGAGATGTTGTGCGCGGGGTCAGTGGAGATGATGAGGACGCTCTCCCGCACCTTCGAGAGCTGCACGGCCAGGCTGCAGCTGGGGGGACAGCGGGGACGGCGCGGGGGTGCTGCCGGCAGGGATCGCGGTGGCCTCCCTGCGTGGGGCACTCCCCCCGCCGGCCCCTCGCGTGGGAGCAGCCCCCCGGCGGGGCTGGTTCTGCCCTTCCCCGAGGGCACCCAGCCCCGTCCCTCCACCCGGAGAGTGTCCAGCCCAATTCCCCGCCCCGACGGGGAAGTCCGGTCCGGTTGCCCCAGCCCAGGCTGGCCCGACCCCCCTCGGGGGCCCGATCCCCCGGCCCGGCCCGACGCCCCCCGGGGGCCCGGCCCGGCCCCCCCGCACCTGCAGGTGGTCTTGCCGACGCCGCCCTTCCCCCCCACGAAGATCCACTTGAGGCTCCGCTGCTCGATGATGTTCGCCAGCGTCGGCTCCAGCGGCTCCACGTCGGGCGCGTCCTCGAACTCCTCCGCCTCCGGCCCCCACCCGCCCGCCGCCGCCGCCATCTTCCCCCGCGCCGCCGCGCCGCCGGCCCGCCCGCGCCCTGATTGGCCGCCGTCCGGCAGCGCTGTCCCGCCCCCTGCGGCGGATTGGCCGTCGCTCCTGGCGATCCGGCGTGGGGCGGGACAGCGCGGCGAGCGCCCCGCGCGTTGCCCGGCAACGCCACCCCGACGGCCGTCGCGCTGACGTCATCTGCCGGTGCCGCGCGCTTCCCGGCGTCCCCCGCGGCGCGGCGTTCGCGGCGGACAAGATGGAGGCGCACGGCGAGGAGGGGGAGGCCCCGTCGCCGCCGCCCGGGCCCGGCGGTGGCGTGAACGTCTTCGCCAACGACGGCAGCTTCCTGGAGCTCTTCAAGCGGAAGATGGAGGCAGAGCAGCAGCGGGAGCGCGAGGCGGCGGCAGCGGCGGCCGCGGAGGCCCCCGGCGGTGCCGGGCCCGGCCCGCACCGCCCGTCCGACGGCTCGAAGAGGAGCGGCGGCGCCCTCAGCTTCGTAAGGATGCGGGGCCCGCGGCCTCCTCCCGCTCCCGCTGCTGCCCGGCCTCGCCCGCCCGCTGCGGCGGCCCCGGCTGGGGGTTCGCGGGGGTAACGGCGCTCTCGGGCTGGCTCCAGGGGTGGCGGCGGCTTCCTCCTCCGGCTGTCTGCGGCGGGAGAGCGTCCCCGCGCGGGACGGTTCCCCAGACGCAAGTGCAGGCCCCGGTTTTGCCGGTGGTTGTCCCGGGCGCTGGGCCGGGCCCCTGGAGCTCCGCGGGCACCTGCGATCGCCAAGCTGGGGGGCGCGTCCTGGGGGGGCCGCGCTGCCGCTCGGTCCTGGGGGCACCTCGGGGCTGTTGGGGCTCCCTGCCCGCTCGCTCCCGCGCTGCCTTTTGTTGTTGCCTCTTGTTAAGCCGCATCAAGCAGCACCAAAATTCTCCACCCCTGGGGAACGGGGGCGACTTCGGCTGCTCTGGCACCGCCGTCCCCGGGGGGGGGTGTCACCCCCACCCTCGGGGACGGCAGGAGCCGCCGGCCCCCCCCCCCCGCCCCCTCCCCAGGCAGGAGCGGGGTCCCCGCGGTGCTGCCCGCCGCGGATGGACGGACGGACGGACGGATGGCCGCCGGCCGGGGTCTGACGGACGTCCCTCCTGTTCCGTTGTGCAGGGGGCGGCGCTGTCCCCGCAGCGCGCGTAACGGTGGCAGTTCTGTCCCTTCCCCCAGGTGGGCAGGCGGCGAGGGGGGAACAAGCTGGCCCTGAAGACAGGAGTGGTGGCCAAGAAGCAAAAGACGGATGAGGAGGTGGGTGGCCCCAGACCCCCCCGTCCCTCCCAGGGTGGGGGCACGCAGTGCTGACGGCGGGTGCTGCGCTCAGTGGCCTCATTTCCCCTCGTGTTCTTGCAGGTTTTGACGAGTAAAGGCGATGCCTGGGCCAAGTACATGGCAGAGGTGAAAAAGTACAAGGCGCACCAGTGCAGCGACGACGACAAAACCCGGCCCCTGGTGAAATAGCGCCCGGACTCGCCCCTGTACATACTTATTTAAGGGCGGGGGAGGCGCCGGCCCCGCCCCTTTTATATCTATAAATGACGATCCCGCGCCCGGGGCCGCCGCTCCCGCCCCGCCGGCCACCAGGACTTGATGTCGGTCGGCAAATTGCTGCCGCTCGCCGGGACCCGCTGCCGCCGCCGCTCCTCCCCCTGGCCCGGCCCCGAGGCGGGGGGGTGGTTTTGGGGTAGAAAGCGGAGAAACGGGGAGGGGAGAGGCGGGAGTGGAGGGGCCGCTGTTGCAGCATTAAAGACCTCGGAGATTTCGGAGCCGCTGAGCGACTTGTGGGTGTTTTTGAGGAGGGGGTCGCCCACCCCTGCTGTTACCTGGGGTTTGGGGGTCTCCTGGTGTTTGGGGGTGAGATGCTGAGACCCCCCCGTGACCCCGCTTTCAGGGGGTGGCACAATCTGTCACCCGCTGGGGAGTACAACCCCCCCAGCCATGACAGTGACTGACTTCGAGTCTTCCAGCCTTTGATCCTTTATTTATTACCCCCCGCCCAGCGCCAAACTTTTTTTTTGTTTTTGTTTTTTTTTCCCCAGTAAAGCTGGGGTGGGAGGTGGCTGTGCCTGGGTGGGGGGGATCCACCAGCACCCCTGGGGGGAGGAGGGGAGGGGTGCAGGCAGGGCCGGGCACTCCTGGGGTGGCCTCCAGGAGAGGACCCCAACCTGTTTGTGGTCCCAGTTCCCCCCCCCCCCCATGCACCATGATCACCCCAGCTTCTCCCCCCACTGTTCCCAGTTCACCCCCCCACATCCCCACTCCCAGTCCCCCCAGTGCACTCTATCTCCCTAGCACTCCCCCCTTGCCTTGACTCCCCTCCTAGCGCTCCCAGTTCCCCCAGTTCACTCCCCTTTCCACCTCCCAGTCCCTCCAGTGTGCCAATTTGGCCCCAGCATCCTCAGTCCTCTCTCCCCGTCCCCCAGTGCGCTCCATCTCCCCAGCACGCCCCCCCTTGCCTTGATCCCCTCCTAGTGCTCCCAGTCCCCCCAGTGTGCCAATTCCCCCGCAGCATCCCATCTCCCTGCTCCCAGTCCCCCAGTGCTCTCCATCTCCCTGATTCCTGTTTCCAGTCCCCCCAGTGCTCCCCAATCCCCTCTCCCAACTCCCCAGTACACTCCATCTCCCCAGCACACCCCCCCGTGCCCTGACTCCACTCCCAGTGCTCCCAGTTCACTCCCTTTTCCCCCTCCCAGTCCCCCCAGTGCACTCCATCTCCCCAGCACACCCCCCCGTGCCCTGACTCCACTCCCAGTGCTCCCAGTTCACTCCTTTCCCCCTCCCAGTCCCCCCAGTGCACGAATTCCCCCCCAGCACCCCATGCCCCCTCTCCCAGTCCCCCCAGTGCACTCCATCTCCCCAGCACACTCCCCCGTGCCCTGACTCCGCTCCCAGTGCTCCCAGTTCACTCCCTTTTCCCCCTCCCAGTGCCCCCAGTGCACGAATTCCCCCCCAGCACCCCATGCCCCCTCTCCCAGTCCCCCCAGTGCACTCCATCTCCCCAGCACACCCCCCCGTGCCCTGACTCCACTCCCAGTGCTCCCAGTTCAATCCCCTTTCCCCCTCTCAGTCCCCTAGTGCACTCCATCTCCTCAGCACACCCCCCCGTGCCCTGACTCCGCTCCCAGTGCTCCCAGTTCACTCCCTTTTCCCCCTCCCAGTCCCCCAGTGCGCTCCATCTCCCCAGCACACCCCCCCTTGCCCTGATTCCCCTCCCAGTCCCCCCAGTTCACTCCCCTTTTCCCCTCCCAGTGCTCCCAGTCCCGTGTGTCGTGCCCCGCCCCCGCACAGTGATACGGGGCGCGCGGGGAGGTTGGGGGGGGGGGAATGGGGGGTACACAGCCACGGGACACGACCCCGCGCATGCGCGCAGCCGCCCCGCCTCTTCCCCACGTGGCCCCGCCCGCGGCCCACGTGACGCGGCGCCGTCCTTCCCGCGCGCTCACGTGGTGCCCGCGGCGGGGCGGACGGTGGCCGGCGGGGGTCAGCGCCCGCGTGCCGCGCTCGCTCCCTCCGGGCAGCGCCGGTGCCCCGCGGCTGCGCGAGGCGGCCCCGAACCACCCCCCCTCCACCCCCCTCCCCGCCTCGGGCCGCCCCCGCCCCCCCGAGACCCCTTCCCCGAGACCCGGGTCCCCCCCGGCAGGTACCGGCGCGGCGGGGGCGGCGGGAAAGCGGCGCGGGGCCTGGCGGGCGGGGGAGGCCCGGGCGGGAGGGGGCCGGGGGGGGGTAAGGGGCGGCTGAGGGGAGAATTAAGGGTTCGGAGGAGTAACTGGGGGTTCGGGGGGCAAACCGGGAGCGGGGGGGGGGCTGCGGTACGGCGGGGGGAAGCGGGGCCGTGCCGCGGGACGGGGGTGCCGCCGGCGGGGGGGGATTACGGGGGCGAGAGGCTCAAACGCGGCGGGGGGGAGCGGGGCTGGGCGGCGAACGGGGGTGCGGGGTGGAGGGCGCGCTGGGGGGGGGCGCTGGCACGGCCGGGGGCGTTTATAGGCGGGGGGGGGGCAATAGGGGGAAGATCTGTCTCCCCGTGCGCCCCCCCCCGGCTCTCCCCGCTGTTAACGGGGCATCCCCGTCCCCACGTGCGCGGCGCGTCCCCGCCGCCGTCCGCTGCCGCGTGGACCCCGGGGGGGGACGGGGACGGGGCGCACACACCCGCCATCCCCGGGTGTGTGTCCCGCCCCCCCCCCCCGCCCCGGGAACCGCGCTCATCCCGGGGGCGTCCGCTCCGCATCCCTCACGCGGCTCCCGCTGCCGGTAGATCCCCGTGTCCCGCTTCCCGCTCCCCCTCTCCGCAGAGATCCGGGGACTGAGCCGCACCACCGCCTCCGGGACCACCTTTCCCCCCTCCCCAGGACGCCCCCCCGGTCGCCATGGACTGGCAGCCGGACGAGCAGGGCCTGCAGCAGGTCCTGCAGCTGCTGAAGGACTCGCAGTCCCCCAACACGGCCACGCAGCGCGTCGTGCAGGACGTATCCTGTGAGGGGGGGCCGGGACCCCCGGGGGTGCGGGGACACACACACACAATACCCCCACAATACCCCCACCCCCGTTTGAGCCGAGAAAACAGGAATTGGGGATTTTCTCTGTTAACGGGGTCAGCAGCCAGGGGAGACGGGGCCGGTTCGAGCTCCGGAGTGGCTGGATCTGGGGGATGGGGGGGTTGCAGCCATGTTGATCCGAGGCAGCATCGTCCCTGTCCTTGTCGTGGGGCAGTGTCCCCGTCCTCGTCCTTAACCACCCGGGACAGAAGCTGAAGCAGCTGAACCAATTCCCTGACTTCAACAACTACCTGATCTTCGTGCTGACGCGGCTCAAGTCCGAAGGTGGGTCGCGCTGCGGCTGGCGGGTTTCGGGCTCTCCCGGCTCCTAGGGGGGTGCCAGAGACATTTCTGGGGGGTGGCAGAGGTGGAGGCAGGAGCTGAGCCTGCCCCTTTCAGCCTTGGGGAGGTGCAAACGGAAAGGATGCACGTTGCAGCCTCCCCCCCCCCCCTCCTCCCTCCTCCCAGATGAGCCGACGCGGTCGCTCAGCGGCCTGATCCTGAAGAACAACGTCAAGGCGCATTACCAGAGCTTCCCCCAGCCCGTGGCCGAGTTCATCAAGCAGGAGTGTCTCAACAACATCGGGGACGCGTCCTCCCTCATCCGAGCCACCATCGGTGAGATGAGGCCCCCGCAGGGACCCCTGGGCCACCCCTCCTCAGTGCTAACGACCCCCCCCACACCCCCCAGGCATCCTCATCACCACCATCGCCTCCAAGGGGGAGCTGCAGATGTGGCCGGAGCTGCTGCCGCAGCTCTGCAACCTGCTCAACTCGGAGGACTACAACACGTGTGAGGTGCGTGGGGCCGGGTGGGGGAGCCATGGGGGGGGGGGCTGCGGCCGGTGCTGACACCCCCTCTGGCACGCAGGGGGCGTTCGGGGCCCTGCAGAAAATCTGTGAGGATTCCTCTGAGCTCCTGGACAGCGACGCGCTCAACCGGCCCCTCAACGTCATGATCCCCAAGTTCCTCCAGTTCTTCAAGCACTGCAGCCCCAAGATCAGGTACGGGGGCGCTGGGGGGGAGGGCACGTGTCCCCCTGCAGCCCCACGGTCGGGTGCGGAGGGGCTGGGGGGGGCCCAGCGGGGGGGGGCTGTCGGGGGGGGGGCGTACCCAGAGCTGCCACGTGGCCCTGCGGTGAGAAATGGGTGGGAAATGAGCTGTTTCTGTGTCCCCGCCCGCTGGCTCTGCTTTGCCTCAGGGTGCCCTTGTCCCCATTCTTCACCCCGGTGGGTGGCCTGGCTCTGTCTGTGCCCCCGTTGGGGGGTTTTGCCCCCCCCCCCCGCCCGTCCCCACGTCTCCAGATCATCCCTGGCTGTGTCCCCACGTCTGCCCTGGGGTAGGGGGTTACTCCGTTCAACACTGTGAGGTCTGGGAGGGGGTTGGTGGCTGGGCTGACACCCCCCCCACTCCTGCCACTGTGTCATTAGCTAACGAGCCTGCTGGACACCCCCACCATGGTTTGTCCCACCCCCCCAGGTCTCACGCCATCGCCTGCGTCAACCAGTTCATCATGGACCGGGCCCAGGCGCTGATGGAAAACATCGACACCTTCATCGAGGTGAGCGGCCAGCCGGGGGGAACCCCCTGGAGCCCCCCGCCCCAGAGCGGCTGCGAGGGTGGACAGTGGTGAGTGGGGTCCTGTCTCTGTGTCCCGTCCCCCCCCCCCCTCCCCAGCACCTCTTCGCTCTGGCGGTGGACGAGGACCCTGAGGTGCGGAAGAACGTGTGCCGCGCGCTGGTGATGCTGCTGGAGGTCCGCATCGACCGCCTCATCCCCCACATGCACAGCATCATCCAGGTGAGACGGGGGGCTCGTGGGTGATGTCAGGACCCCCGGGTGGGCGAGTTAGGGGGGGTCTGATGTGCCCTCCCTCCCCCACCCCTGCAGTACATGCTGCAGCGGACGCAGGACAGTGACGAGAACGTGGCGCTGGAGGCCTGCGAGTTCTGGCTGACGCTGGCCGAGCAGCCCATCTGCAAGGAGGTGCTGACCTCCCACCTGGTGCAGTGAGTGCTCAGGGCGGCCCCTCTTGTCCCCCAGCCCCCCCAGGACCTCCCCAGTCCCTCAGTTCCCCCCTGATCCCTCAAAATCCCCTTTGCTCCCCCCAGACTCATCCCCATCCTGGTGAACGGCATGAAGTACTCGGAGATTGACATCATCCTGCTCAAGGTATGAGCCTGTGGTGAGAACGCGAGAGTGCCCGGCTCCATGTCCCTCCTCCAGCTCTGGGGGGGGCTGCTACTGGTTAAACCGGAGGGACTGGGGGAAGGTGGGAGCTGCCCTGACCCCTCCCGGATGTGATGACATGTTCAGAACTGATGCTGGTGATGGCTGTTGTGTTCGTACTGTCTGATCCCTGAGGCCTGGGGGGTCCCTGGGGTGGGCGGTTGGGGGTCCCCGTGGCGTGACGGGATGTCCCCTGTCCCCACAGGGTGACGTGGAGGAGGACGAGGCCATTCCTGACAGCGAGCAGGACATCAAGCCCCGCTTCCACAAGTCCCGCACAGTGACACTGCAGCACGAGGAGGAGCGGCCGCAGGACCCCGATGACGCAGAGGACGAGGACGACGACGACACGCTCTCGGACTGGAACCTGAGTACGGGCTCGTTGGGGGGTCCCTGCCCCGCGTTTGGGCTCCTGAATTGCACCCTGTGGGGTCAGGGAGGTTAATTAAACCCCGAGGTGGGATGGTGCCTGTTCAGGAGAGATTAACCCCGTCCCCGCTCGCCTGCCCGGCAGGGAAGTGCTCGGCTGCCGCGCTGGATGTCCTGGCCAACGTCTTCCGGGAAGAGCTGCTCCCCCACCTCCTCCCGCTGCTCAAGGAGCTTCTCTTCCACCCCGAGTGGGTCATCAAGGAGTCGGGGATCCTTGTCCTGGGGGCCATCGCGGAAGGTGGGTGACACGCTGCCTGCGAGGGGCCATCCCGGAGCCACCGCCATGCCTGCACCGGGGGTCTCTGAGCCTCCCCGTGCTCCCCAGGCCACACGCAGGGGATGGTGCCCACGATGTTGGGGGTCCCTGTGCCCCCCAGGCTGCACTGAGGGCACGGTGCCCAGCGTGTTGGGGGTCTCTGAGCCTCCATGTGCCCCCCAGGCTGCACTCGGGGCACGGTGCCCAGCGTGTTGGGGGTCTCTGAGCCTCCCTGTGCCCCCCAGGCTGCATGCAGGGCATGGTGCCGTACCTGCCGGAGCTGATCCCCCACCTCATCCAATGCCTGTCGGACAAGAAGGCGCTGGTGCGCTCCATCGCCTGCTGGACCCTGAGCCGCTACGCGCACTGGGTGGTCAGCCAGCCCCCCGACATGTACCTCAAGCCCCTCATGACCGAGCTGCTCAAGCGCATCCTCGACAGCAACAAGCGGGTGCAGGAGGCAGCATGCAGGTACAGGGCAGGGCTGGGGCGATTTGGGGCTGCTCGTGGTGGTTTTGGGGCAGGATTGGCCCTCCTCCGGGTAGGATGAAGACTGTGATGCGTTGACTCGCTGTGATGTTGGCGTATTCGTACTGTCTGACCCAGAGCAGGGGGGTGTGGGGGGCTCAGCCCTTACCTTGGGGGGGCTCCTGACCCTTTTCCCCCCCCGCCCTCAGCGCCTTTGCCACGCTGGAGGAAGAGGCCTGCACGGAGCTGGTGCCGTACCTCAGCTTCATCCTGGACACGCTGGTCTTTGCCTTCGGCAAGTACCAACACAAGAACCTGCTGATCCTCTACGACGCCATCGGGACCTTGGCTGACTCCGTGGGGCACCACCTCAACCAACCGGTATGATGTGGGGTGCCCCCCACCTGCGGGTCCTCATCTTGGGGGTCCCCTCACCCCCCCACGGTGCCCCAAGTGCGTCCCTGCCCGGGACCGGTGATGACAAGTGACAACAGACATTCGAATCCCGAACGCCCGGTGTGGATTCCTCTGGTCTGATGGTCCCTGGGCTGAGGGGGAGCACCCTGTACCCCTCCCTGTGTCCCCCCGCCTCGTGTCCCCCCCCAGTGACAGCCTCTCTCCTCGGGGCGCAGGAGTACATCCAGAAGCTGATGCCTCCGCTCATCCAGAAGTGGAATGAGCTGAAGGATGAGGACAAGGACCTTTTCCCGCTGCTGGAGGTGAGTCTCAGGGCACAGAGGACAGCGGCGGGGGGGAAATCTGTCCCCTCGGCCCCCTCCCACACCCCTGCTGTCCCCCCCCTGGCCCGCAGTGCCTGTCCTCGGTGGCCACCGCCCTGCAGAGCGGCTTCCTGCCCTACTGCGAGCCCGTCTACCAGCGCTGCGTCACCCTGGTCCAGAAGACGCTGGCTCAAGCCATGGTGAGCCACAGCCCCCCCGCCCCTGCCTTTCCCTGGGTGCTGTGGGGTGTGACCCCCCCCCCGGGGGTAACTGCAGCCCCCCCCTTGCTCCCCGCAGATGTACAACCAACACCCTGAGCAGTACGAGGCCCCCGACAAGGACTTCATGATCGTGGCCCTGGACCTGCTGAGCGGTTTGGCCGAGGGTCTGGGTTGCCACGTGGAGCAGCTGGTGGCTCGCAGCAACATCATGACGCTGCTCTTCCAGTGTATGCAGGTGAGGGGCTCCCCCAGGACCCCTCCCCACTAGCCCAGGGGCCACTGGGCCCCCCCCCACACTCGCCCCCTGCCCCCTCCCCGCAGGACACCATGCCCGAGGTGCGGCAGAGCTCCTTCGCCCTCCTGGGTGACCTCACCAAGGCCTGTTTTGTGCACGTCAAGCCCTGCATCGGTGGGTGCCAGGGCTGGGGGGGAGGTCCCCTAGGTGGGGGGACCTAAAGAGGATGTGCTGGGGAGGGGGCTCTTGCCTGACCCTGCCTCCCCCCAGCTGAGTTCATGCCCATCCTGGGCACCAACCTCAACCCCGAGTTTATCTCTGTCTGCAACAACGCGACCTGGGCCATCGGAGAGATCTGCATGCAGATGGGTGAGCGCCTCAGGAACCCCCAGCCCCCCTGGGAGCTCAGCTGAGCCCCCCCACCCCCCCGGGAGCTCAGTTGGGCCCCCTCACCCTGACAACCCCCCTCCTCCGTCCCCTCCTGGCAGGGGCGGAGATGCAGCCCTACGTCCAGATGGTGCTGAACAACCTGGTGGAGATCATCAACCGCCCCAACACTCCCAAAACCCTCCTGGAGAACACGGGTGAGGCCAAGGGGTGTGCAGCGGGACCCCCAGGAGGGGGTTTAGGGGGGCTGTTTTCTGTGGGACCCCCCTGCTGTGCCCTCCAACTTTCCTCCTGCCCGCAGCCATCACCATCGGCCGTCTGGGCTTCGTCTGCCCACAGGAGGTGGCCCCCATGCTGCAGCAATTCATCCGGCCTTGGTGAGGTTGAGGGGGACCATTTTGGGGGTCCCTGTGCCCCCCCAGGAGCTGGGGGGGGTGGGGGGGCAGACACTGAACTTTATTTCCATCCCCCCACACAAGGTGCACGTCCCTCCGCAACATCCGGGACAACGAGGAGAAGGACTCGGCTTTCCGTGGCATCTGTGTGATGATCGGGGTGAACCCTGGGGGGGTTGTGCAGGTATGGGGGGGGGGCACCCAGCCGTTTTAGGGGGGTGGGGGCTGCCCTTAAGTTTGGGGGGGGCTGATATTTACCTCTGAGGTGCGAAAGCTGCAGTCCCCACTCCCCCCACACCGCAGGGGCAGCCACCAGCCCCCAGAGGGGGGAGATTTTTGGGGGGCACTTGGCTGCAGCCTGGCTCTATCCAATACAGGGGGGTCCCTGGGGCCAGATCCTGCTCCCCATCACCCCCCCGGTTTTAGCCCCTTTTCAACCCATCCCCCTTCCCCCAGGATTTCATCTTCTTCTGCGATGCCGTCGCGTCCTGGGTGAGCCCCAAGGATGACCTGCGAGACATGTTCTATAAGGTCAGCGGGGAAAAAGGGGCAATTGGGGACCCCCCCACACCTTGGTGGGGGTTCAGCAGGGCCCCCCCCCCCTCATTGTCAGTCTCCTCCCCAGATCCTCCACGGCTTCAAGGACCAGGTGGGCGAGGAGAACTGGCAGCAGTTTTCGGAGCAGTTCCCGCCCCTGCTCAAGGACCGGCTGGCGGCGTTTTATGGGGTCTAGGCCAGGCGGAGGCACTGGAACCAGGTCCGGGGTGGGGGGCAGCACCCCAAAAGGGGGGGCGGGCAGATAGACACCCCCCCCTGGAACGACAGGACCCCTTCCGACCTCTCTCCCCCCCTCTCTCGCAGGTCGGCGCTGGGAGGCCGTCAGGACGGCGGCCGTGAGCGGGCGACCCCGCGCCGCGCCCGGGGGGGTTCGGGGGGGCGGGAGGAGCCGCGTGGGGGGGCCACGGCGCGGCGCCCACCCCCCCCCGACCCTGTCCCAAGCCACACCCCGGGGGTGGGGGGGGAGGCCCCCGAGATCGGTTTCACCCCTGGGGGGAGAAGGGAGGGGGGGGACTGGGGGTGGGGAGGGTCCATGGTGGCTGCGGGGGAGGGACGGACCCGCGGTGGGGACACCCCAAAACCCTGGGGGGGGGGCGGGCAGCAAAAATCGGGGCAAAAGGGTCCAAAAAGGGGGTGGCCGGGGGGGTAGTGGTGGGGGGGCAGCCCCCCCCCTCCTTTTTTCCGCTGTAGGATGTTCCCCTTCCCCCCCGCATGGTGCCCCCCCCACCCCGTCCCCATGCACACGGAGATAAACCCATAGGAACATATAGAGCAGCCCCGGCCGGGGGGGACACGGGGGGGCCCCGGGGGGCGGGAGGGCCCCGGGGGGGGGGCGGGGGGCCGGGGGGGACCGAGCCGCCGCCATTGTGCTTCGTCGTGAGCGAGTCGGTGCCACGTTTCTTGTGTTTTTTTTCCCCGTTTTGTTCCGTTTTTTACCGTTTACAGGGCGGGGGCGGGGGGGGGGGGGAGGCGGGTCTGGGGTTGGGGGGGGGTTGGGGAGGGGGGTGGGTGCAGCGGGCCCGGTTGTGCCGCGACCGCTCGTTCCTGCTCGGCAAAGAGAGTCCGTTGTTGACCGTCCGCCGTCCCGGTGCCGTTTGTTCCCGCCGGCGGAGGGGGGGGGCGGGGCGCAGGCGGGCGGGGGGGGGTGGGGGTGGTTTCGGTCCCTTTTCCTGGGGCCGCTGCGGCCCCTCCCGGCGATTCGGCGGCCGCACGTGGCCTAGTTCCGGCGCCGTTTGATGACGTCACGACGAACAGCTGCTTCTCATTGGGCGAAGCGCGGGTCACGCGGGGGCGGTGCGCCGGAAGCGGATCTCGCCGTGGCCGTGGAGACGGGACGCGGCGGGGCCGGGCTGGGCCGCGCCCCGGTACCGGAGGGGGCTCGGGGGGACCCCAGAGCCTGGCGGGGGGCGGGTGTGTGCGGAGAGCGGGCGCGGGCGGGAACGGGGCTTCGGGGGGGTGCCGGGGCGGTCTCGGTCCCGGGAGGTCGGGGAGCGTCAGGGTGCTGGGGTACCCCATGGGGGCCCAGGACCGCGGGGTGCGGGGGGATCCGAGTGTGAGGGGGTTCCGGGGCCGGAGGGGTCCCGGTGGAGGGGGGGGGTGGTTCCGGGGCTCTTGGGGGGGTCCCCGGTTTGTGGCGAATCCCGGTGTCACTGATCGCGGGGTCTGGGTTGGGGGGGAGGGGGGCAGTAACAGGAGCTGAGGGTCCCGCACGGGGTAGGGGGGGGGGGGGATTCCTCCTCCGGGGCTGCGGGAGGTGCTGAACCCCTTCCCCCCCCCTCCAGCCATGGAGGGCCCCCCCCCGTCCGACGACCCCGACCGGCAGGCACAGGAGTACGTGACCCGACTGCGGGGCCCGGGGATCCCCCCCGGCTGCACCCCCCCACCCCCCCTTCCCCCCGTCGCCCCGACCCCGGGGGCCAGCCCCCCCGTGCTCCCTCCACCGCGGCCCCCCCCGGGGCTGAAGCGGCCCCCCCCAGGCGGGGGGAACGCGGGGGGGCTGCTGGCGCTGCCGCTGGAGCTGCTGCTGGAGATCTGCGGGTACCTGGGGGCGCGGGAGGTGCGGGTGGTCCTGCCCCGCGTCTGCCGGGCGCTGCGGGACGTGGCCCGGGACGCCGTGGCCTGGCGGCTCCGGCTGCAGCGCAGCGCCCGCGGGACCTTCCCCGTCCTGGAAGGTGGGTCCTGGGCTGGGGGGGGGGGGCGGGAATAAGGTGGAGGTGGACGTCCCTAATGCTCCATTCTGGTGGCTCAGTCAACCCCGAGGGCATTGTGGGACCCCATGGAGAGCTCGCGGGGAGTTGGGGGGCCCCTCTCATCCCCTGTTTCCCTGTGGCAAACTGGGGACCCCCTGTGACCCATTTCCAACCCCCCCCCCAATGCCCTGTGTCCCCACTCTGCCAACCACAAGGTGTCTCGGGCGTTGCATGGGGTGACGAGGGTGAGTTGGGGCCCCCCAGTGCCCCAGGTCCACCCCCCATCAGTTTGGGTCCCCCCATTTCTCCCCAGAGGAGGGGTTTGACTGGTCGGACGCCTGCGTGGACCTGGAGGAGCACCTGCAGCGCTGGGGGGGTGGCGGGGCCCCCATGCAGCACTTCTCGCTGGACGAGGGACACTTCGCCTCTGTCGACTCCGTCCTCCTGCTGCAGGTGGGGATGGGCCAGGCCAGGGGTGGGTCCCCTGGTTCTGAGGGGGGTCTCCACCTCATTTTTGACCCCCTCCAACCTGGCAGGGAGGGACCCTCTGTGTTTCGGGCGCCCGTGACCGCAACGTCAACCTGTGGGACCTGCGGCAGCTGGGCCGGGCCCCCGGCAAGGTGCTGGTGAAGGCGCTGGGCACCGAGCGCAATGGGACGCACAAGGTGGGGGTGCAGCCGTTATCCCACCACCACCACCACCCTCTCGCCTCGGTTTCCCCCCTTGGGGAGCTGCTGGAGGTGTCCTGGGGTGGTTTGGGGCCCAGTGACGGGGTTGGGTTCTCCCTCGCAGGGCTGGGTCTGGTGTTTGGCCTCCCGGGACAACAAGGTGTGCTCGGGCTCCTGGGACAGCACGGTGAAGCTGTGGGACCTGGAGGCCGAGGGGCAGCAGTTTGGGGAGATCAGGTAACACCTGGGGGCCCCAGGGGGCTTTTGAGGGGGTCCCGGGGAAGGGACTGGCCAAGCCCAGCCCTCCCCTCACCCCCAGGGAGAAGGCAGCTGTGCTGTGTCTCTCCTACCGCCCCGACGTCCTCGTCACCGGCACTTACGACAAGACGGTGACAGTTTACGACCCGCGAGGTTGGTCCTGCCTGGGATGGGGGATTCCCTGGGATTGTTGAAGGAGGGGGACACACTGGGGGTACCCCCAGCTCACACCCCCGCGCCCCACTCCTCCGGCAGCCGGCCAGGCCCTGGTGCGCAGCTACAAGCCCCACGCCAGCGCCGTCCTGTCCCTGGCAGCCGACGACCGGCTCATCGTGTCGGGCAGCGAGGACCGGACCCTCGTCGTCTTCGACCGACGGGCCGACGGGGTGCTCCAGCGGCTGCAGGTGGGTCCCGCTGCCCCCCAAAACCACCGCAGGGCTGGGGGCTCTGTCCCTCGTCACTTGCTTCAATTGGGGCCCCAAGATTTGGGGTGCAGCAGGATCTGCCGCCCCCCCCCCCCCCAAAGCTTTTTTCCCTCCCCCCAGCTGGACAATTACCTGCTCTCCATGTCGTACCGGGGGACGCAGCTCTGGGCCGGGGACAACCAGGGCCGGGTGTACGTCTTCGGGAACAGCGCCGGCAGCTTCCAGCCCGCCCGGGTAGGGACCCCAAGGGGGTTTAGGGGGTGCAGGGAGGTCCTTGGTGCCCCCCAATGCCTCGTGGTATATTTCTGTGTCCCCCTCTCCTGCAGTACTTTGACGTGGGGCACCGGCTGCAGATCACGGGGCTCTGGCACTCGCTGGGGTCCCTCTTCACCACGTCCACGGACAGGACGCTACGGGTGAGGGTCCCTCTGTGCCTGTGACGTGGCGCCGGGCTGGGAGGGGGGGCCCTCACTGGGCTGGGGGGGCCCTGCTGGTCCCGTTGGGTGGGCTCTGAGCGGCTCTCGCTCTTTTGCAGATACACGTCCCCACGGACCCTCCCCGCACCATCTGCTCCTGGACGCACGACGACGTGCTCAACGGGGTAGGGAGGCGCTTGCCTCTTTGCACACGTGGCTGCAGGCACCCCGGCTTCCCCCCATCTTTCTTTCTGTCTTTCTTTCTTTCCCCCATCTTTTTCTCTTTCCCCCATCTTTTTCTCTTTCCCCCATCTTTTTCTCTTTCCCCCATCTTTTTCTCTTTCCCCCATCTTTTTCTCTTTCCCCCATCTTTTTCTCTTTCCCCCATCTTTTTCTCTTTCCCCCATCTTTTTCTCTTTCCCCCATCTTTTTCTCTTTCCCCCATCTTTTTCTCTTTCCCCCATCTTTTTCTCTTTCCCCCATCTTTTTCTCTTTCCCCCATCTTTTTCTCTTTCCCCCATCTTTTTCTCTTTCCCCCATCTTTTTCTCTTTCCCCCATCTTTTTCTCTTTCCCCCATCTTTTTCTCTTTCCCCCATCTTTTTCTCTTTCCCCCATCTTTTTCTCTTTCCCCCATCTTTTTCTCTTTCCCCCATCTTTTTCTCTTTTTTTACCCATCTTTTTTTCCACATCTTTTTTTCTTTCTTTCCCCTGTCTTTTCCCATTTTTCTTCCCCCATCTTCCCCCCCATCTTCCCCCCCCCCGCCCCCTGCAGTGTCTGTGCTGGTCCTTATACCAGGGGCTCCCTGGGGTGAGGAGACATCCCCCCCCCGGGGCCAGGGATGTCCCCCCAACAGGCTCCCCTGCCCCCCTGACACTCCTCTCGTCCCCCCCAGATCAGTGTGGAGGGCGATGTGGTGGCAGCTGCCTCGGGAGGCCTCTCGGTCGAGGTGTGGAGGCTCCGGACCTGACGTGCTGCCGCGGTCCCGCACTCGCACTGCCCGGGAACGGGGGCTGGGGGGCTCCGCGCCGCCGGGGGGGCCCGTCCCTGCTCCCAGCGGGCTCCCGCCAGGCGCGGGGTCCCCCCTGCGCCCCGCGGCACGGAGGAGACGGGCTGGGCCCTGGGCCCTCGCTGGGGCTGGAAGCTGCCGCCTTGTCGTGGGTATTAAAAGGATTTGACTGGAGCGGAGGCTGCGTCCCTCGCGGGGGCATCCGTGATTTTGGGACGAAGTTGGGCGGTTTCGGGGTAGCCCCGGTCCAGCGCCATCCCCCTGAGCTGAGGCCTTTCGCTTCCGGGACTCTTGCCCCTCCGCGGCCACCGTCTCTCCGTCAAGATGGCGGCGCGCAGTCGTACGGCAGAGGGCGGTGAGGGCGAGCAAGATGGCGGCGCGCAGCCGCAGCGGGCGGTGCGGCACCGGGATGGGCGGGGCAAGATGGCGGCGCGCAGCGGCGGCGCGGCGGAGTGAGGCGTCCGCGGCCCCATGGCGACGCCGGGGGAGGCCCCCGCCGCGGCCCTGCGCGCCGTGCTGAAGCCGAGCGGGCCCCTCCCGGCCGAGAGCCTCCCGGTGCGCGGCTACGACTTCGCCGGCGGCCCGGACCACGCCGCGCTGCTCCGCTCCTTCCGCACCACCGGCTTCCAGGCCACCAGCTTCGCCCAGGCCGTCGCCGAGATCCACCGGATGGTGGGAGCGCCGGGACCGGGAGGCGGGGGGGGGGTGTCCCGGGCGGAGCCGGTCCTGACCCCCCCTCCACGCCCGCAGATCGCGGCGAAGCTGGAGCCGCTGAGCGAGGAGGAGCGGAGCCGCGCCGGGCTGGGGGGGCTGCGGCCGCCCTCGGGCTGCACCATCTTCCTGGGCTTCACCTCCAACCTCATCAGCTCCGGCGTGCGGGAGACCATCCGGTACCTGGTGCAGCGCAACATGGTGCGGGGGGACGCGGGAGGGGACACCCCGAGACCCAGCGGGAGCCCTCGTGTCCCTTGTGGGGGGTGGGGGGTCCCCCGTGCCGTCCCCCGGCGTCCCTGTAGCGTTCCCAGGGGCATGCACCCACTCCCCAGGCCGGCCCTAGGATCCCCCTCCCTGTCCCCAGCTTGTTCCTGGGGTCCCTTTGGGATCCAGGGGGGCTCCTGGGTCGGTCCCTGAGGTCCTCGGGGGGTCCCCGACATTTCCGGCTGTTCTCTGGGTGTCTTGGGGGTTCAGTCCTGTCCTCAAAATGTCCTTCAGGTTGCTGGAGGTTCCCTCAAGGTCCCCCCCTCTTGTCCCCGGGGTGTTGCAGGAGTTACCTCCTCCCGTCCCCGGGGTGCCCTGGAGGTCCCCCCCTTGTCCCCGGGATATCCTGGGGGCCCTCTCCTTGTCCCCGGGGGTCCCCACGGTCCCGATGCCGCCTCTGCTGGGACAGGTGGACGTGCTGGTGACCACGGCGGGGGGGGTGGAGGAGGATCTCATCAAGTGTCTGGCGCCCACCTACATCGGGGACTTCAGCCTGCGGGGCCGGGACCTGCGCCAGAGCGGCATCAACAGGTAACGGGGTCCCCTCCCCAGCACTGGGGTCCTCTCCCTTTCATTGGGCTCACCCCAGGTGCCCTCCCTGGCACCAGAGTGCCCTCCTGACCCCAGGGACCCCTCTCTGTCACTGGGGTTCCCTCCTGCACCCCAGAGTCCCTTCCTGGGCTGAACCTGTCCCCTCCCTGTCACTGGGGTCCCCTCCTGAGCCCAGGGGTCCCCTCCCCAGCATTGGGGTCCTCTCCCTTTCATTGTGATCCCACCCCTGTACCAGTGTCCCCTCCTGATCCCAGGAACCCCTCTCTGTCACTGGGGTCCCCCCCTGGGCTGAGCCTGTCCCCTCCTGACCCCAGGGCCCCCTCCCCATTACTGAGGTCCCCTCTCCATCACTGGGGTCTGCTCCTGGGGTCCCCTCGCTGTCACCGGGGTCCCCTCCCCATCGCTGGTCCCCTCTCGGGCTGAGCCTGTTCCCCCCCCGCCCAGGATCGGGAACCTGCTGGTGCCCAACGACAATTACTGCAAGTTTGAGGACTGGCTGATGCCCATCCTGGAGCAGATGGTGGAGGAGCAGGAAACGCAGGTGTGGGGCGGGGGGGGGGGGGACCCCGGGTGCTCCCCAGCTCGGGGCGGGGGTCCTGAGCGCGGGGCTCTGGCAGGGCACGAGGTGGACCCCGTCCAGGATGATCGCACGGCTGGGCAAGGAGATCAACCACCCTGAGTCCGTCTGCTACTGGGCGCAGAAGGTAGGGAGGGAGGGGCAGGGGGGGACGGTCACGGCTCGGGGGGGGCCACCGCAGAGGGGGTCACTGCCCATCACCCCCCTCCCCTTTTCCAGAACAACATCCCGGTGCTGAGCCCGGCGCTGACCGACGGCTCCCTGGGGGACATGATCTTCTTCCACTCCTACAAGCGCCCGGGGCTGGTGCTGGATATTGTGGAGGGTGAGTGGGGCTCTGGGAGGGGTTGGGGGTCCCCCCCCTGGATTCTGGGGTCCCCCCCCTGGATTCTGGGGTCCCCCAACAGCTGTCTCTGCCCGCAGACCTGCGCCTCATTAACACCCAGGCCATCTTCGCCAGGAAGACGGGGATGATCATCCTGGGCGGGGGGTTGGTGAAGCACCACATTGCCAATGCCAACCTGATGGTGAGAGAGGGGGGACAGGGATGGGGGGCCCCCCCGGGAGGGTGCCAGGGCACGGGGGGTTCACCCCACTCCTCACCCCACAGCGGAACGGGGCCGATTTCTCCGTCTACGTCAACACGGCGCAGGAGTTCGACGGCTCCGACTCGGGGGCGCGGCCGGACGAGGCCGTGTCCTGGGGCAAGATCCGGATGGACGCCACCCCCGTCAAGGTGGGACGGGGGTCCTGAGGGGGGGATTTGGGGTGCCCGGGGAGGGACTCCCCGACCCTCACCCCCTTCTCCCATGCCCAGGTCTACGCTGACGCCTCCCTGGTCTTTCCGCTGCTGGTGGCGGAGACGTTTGCCCAGAGAGCCGACGCCTTCCCCGAGGGGACACCGGGGGACTGAGCCCGTGGTGGGGTGTCCCTGGGGGAGAGTCCCCAATCTGGGGGGGCCCTGCACCCGGTTTGGGGAGCTGAGCCCCCAATTTGGGGGGGCCCCCAGTGCCTGGTACCTCTGTGGGGGCTCCTGCCTCAACACCCCCAGGCTCCGTTCCTTGTGCCCGAAACGCCAGTGGGGAGAGTGGGGGTGGTTCCCCCGATGGGGGAAAGGGGGGAGCCGGGACCCCCCCGTCACCGTCCGCCTGTCCCCAGCACCCCCCCCGTCTGCCTGTCCCCCCTCCCCAGCACTTGTATTTATTTGAGCTGCTCAGGGGTCCGCACACTTCCAATAAAGCACCACAGCTTTCTCCTCACCCTGGGTTTATTTCTCCTTCCTGGGGGGCGCAGGGGGGCCCCCCCAAACCCGCGTCAGGGCCCAGGGTCCCCCTGGGGCTGGAAGGTGTCCTCGCGCCAGAGCTGGACGTGGCCCTCGGTGGCAGCCAGCAGGCAGGGCAGGGTGGGATGGAAGGCGAGCGACTGCACCACGCCGCGCCCCACAGCCAGGCTGAGCGCCAGCGAGCCCTGCGAGGGGGGGTGGGGGGTGGTGAGGATATTGGGGGGCTCCCCCTGGACCCCCAAATGTGAGTTCAGCGTCCCCCCCACCCGCCCGCTCACCTCCACCAGGTCCCAGAAGTAGACGTTGCCGTCCTCGGAGGCGCTGCCCACGTGAGTGTCCTGCTCACTCAGCACGCAGTCCAGCCGGTACGCCGTGCTGCGGTGGCCCGTGTACCTGCGGGGGGGGCCGATGGGGACACAGGGTGAGGCGGGGGCCTCCCCACAGCCCCCCCCGGGGGGGCGCAGGGTCACAGGGAAGGGGCTCGTACTCGCCGAGCAGCTCCCCCGTCTCCTTGTCCAGCAGGCGCAGGGTGGAGTCCAGGCTGGCGGCCAGGGTGCACTGCCCGTCCTTGCTGAAGCAGACGCTGGTGATGGGGCCTGGAAGGGGATGAGGGTTTGGGGGGGTCCTGGGGAGACCCCCCCTCGTCCTTGGGAGCCCCCCACTCCCCTCACTCACTCCCGATGTAGTCGGAGTAGAGCTGGCCAGCGCGCAGGTCGTAGCGTCGGACGCGGCCGTCCACAGAGCTGCGGAGAGGGGGAGTTAGTGCAGGGGGGGCCCCATGTCCCTCCCCCAGCACATCCCGGTCCCCCCCCCCAGCATGTCCCCATCCCTCACCCTGAGAGGATCTCGTGGTCGGACACTTTAACGCTGGAGACACCGTCCTTGGCCTCGTCCAGCACCTGGACGGGGTCGGGGCGACGCGAGCGACAGTCCCAGCACCGGATGGTGGAGTCGATGGAGCCTGGGGGGGGGGTGGGTGGAAAAGGGGGTGTTGAGGGGGGGGCTCTGGTGCTGGCAAGGACCCCCCAAGGCTCCTCACTTACCAGAGACGATGACGGTGGCCTCCTCGTTGAACTGGACGCAGTTCACCTTCTGCGGGAGAAGCAGGGAGTCAGCGCCCTGCAGGGAGCCCTGACACCCCCTCCAGGCACCCCACAACCCCCTCATTTCCTCACCTGCACCCCGCAGGGAGCCCCGATCCCCCCAGGACCCCACAAGCCCCCATTTCCTCACCCCCGCGTGTCCCCGGTACTTGCGGACCACTTGCCCGGTGGCCACGTCCCACAGTGCCACGGTCTTGTCGGCCCCGCAGGAGCAGAGCTGGCTGTTGTCGAAGGAGCTGGGGGGGGGCACTCATCAGCGGGGCTGGGGTGGTCCCCAAGGGGTGGGGGTCCCTGCAGCCCCCCCCTTACCCAGCGGCGTCCAGCACCTCGTAGCCGTGGCCCTGGTAGGTGCGCAGGGCCGTGCCCTTGTGCGGGTTCCAGAGCTTCAGGGACTTGTCGCTGCCGCAGGTCAGGCAGTAGTTCCCATCCACTGGGGAGGGGGGGGCTGAGGTGACCCCCCCAGCACCCCCAAATGGGCACCAGGAGCTGGGATCCCCAGTTACCCCCAGGGACGGGAGCCCGGGTCCCCTTTCCCCCGCCCCGAGATGGGACACCCCCCTCCTCCCCGCTTCCACCCCTGGGATGGGGTCAAAGAGTTGGGGTGTCCTCCCCCGGGGGTGGAGCCCGGGTCCCCGTTACCCTCCCAGGGATGGAGCCCGGGTCCCGTTCCCCCGCCCCGGGTCCCCGTTCCCCCGCCCCGGGTCCCGTTCCCCGCCCCGGGTCCCGTTCCCCCGCCCCGGGTCCCCGTTCCCCGCCCCGGGTCCCCGTTCCCCCGCCCCGGGTCCCCGTTCCCCGCCCCGGGTCCCCGTTCCCCCCCGGTCCCACCGTTGAACCGGACGGCCCGCACCGCTCCCTGCCCGCACTCCAGTGTCCGCACCCGCTGCCGCGGCAGCTCGGGGCGGGCGGGCCGCGGCCGCGGGAAGGCCATGACGGGCCGGGAGCGGGGCCGGGGCCGGGGCCTCTTCCGGCGGCGGCGGCGGAAGCGGGCGGCGGGGAGGCATGGCGGACCCGCGGCGACCAGCGCGGGTGGCCAGGTGGGGCCGGGGGCAGCGGGAGGGACCGGGAGTGGGGAGGGGACCGGGGGGGGGACCCTGACGCCGCCGCCTCCCCCGCCCAGGTACAAGCCACCGGCCACCGAGACCAACCCGGCGCTGGAGGATCCCACGCCCGACTACATGAACCTGCTGGGGATGGTCTTCAGCATGTGCGGGCTCATGCTCAAGGTGGGGGCACCGGCACCGGGGGGCACCGGGACTGGCCCGGGGCGGGCGGTGGGGTGGTATTTTGGGGGCTGGGGGTCGTGGGGCCACAGGGGCCATGCCCAGGGGGATTGGGGGGGATAGACACCATCACTGGGGGTTCTCGGGGGGACAGGGACTGTCCCTAGAGGGGTTCAGGGGGTCAGGGGCCATCACTGGGTGGTCTCAGGGGGACAGAGACTGTGCCCAGGGGGGTTCAGGACAGGGGCCATCACTGGGGGAGTCAGGGGGAACAGGGACCATCACTGGGGGGCCTCAGGGGGACAGGGACCATCACTGGGGGGTCACGGGGGGACAGGGACTGTCCCCAGGGGGGTTCAGGGGGTCAGGGGCCATCCCCAGAGGGTTCAGGGGGACAGAGACCCTCACTGGGGGATCTCAGGGGGGACAGGGGCCATCCCTGGGGTGGTTCAGGGGGACAGGGGGCACCCCTAGAGGGCTGAGGGGGGGACAGGGACTATCCCCAGAGGGGCTCAGGGGGACAGGAACCATCCCCAGAGCGTTCAGGGGGAACAGGGACTATCCCTGGGGTGGTTCAGGGGACAGGGGCCATCACTGGGGGGGTCAGGGGAACAGGGACCGTTCTCAGAGTGCTCAGGGGGAACAGGGACTGTCCCCAGGGGGGTTCAGGGGGACAGGAGCCATCCCCGGGGTGGTTCAGGGGGGAGAGCGGCCATGCTCAGGGAGGGCTCCTCACGCCGTCCCCCTCCACCCGCAGCTGAAGTGGTGCGCCTGGATCGCCGTCTACTGCTCCTTCATCAGCTTCGCCAACTCCCGCAGCTCCGAGGACACCAAGCAGATGATGAGCAGCTTCATGTGAGTGCTGGCGGCTCCGGCCCCGGGTGCCGCGTCCCCTGTCGAGGGGACAGACCCTCCTGGTTCTGTGGGGGCTCTCTGACGCGCAGGCTGGTGTCTCTCCCCGCTGCAGGCTCTCCATCTCAGCCGTGGTGATGTCCTACCTGCAGAATCCCCAGCCCATGTCCCCTCCCTGGTGACAGCCGGTGCCGTTCCCTGGGGCGGGCGCTCACCCTGGGGGAGGCAGCCGGACAATAAAGGGGGCGCTGGGGCAGAGCTGGTGGTCGTTGTGGTTTGTACGTACCTGCGTGGGCTGGACCCTGCCCGGAGCTGCGGTGTCAGCAGGCAGGGGGGTTGGGGGGGTGGATGGACCCCCCCCAGGGCTCGGGGGGGGCCCCAGGGTCGCGGGACCCCGCTTGGGGGATCCGGGGGGGCTGGCGGGCCTGAGGGAGCAGCGGAGTGTGAGGGCATGGGGCTGCGTGGGGCCTGGGGGGCTGCAGGGGCAGCCCCGGGGGCTGAGGGAAGCCCGGGGGGGGCCCCGAGGGCGGCCAGGGCCGAGTGCTCCCCCCAGCACCCCGGCGCCGTCGTCTCTGTGAGGGGTCCGGCTCCTCGATGCCCCATTGGAGGAGAGAGCTGCCCGTCTCTCGCTCTTCACCAACCACGGTTCGGCGGAGGCGGAGTTTCGGGAGCTGCCACACGTTATTGGCTGCTGGGCGCTCTCCCCCCTGCGGGAGGGGCCGTTGGTAACACCCGCCCCGGGAGGTGGGACTCGCGATGTCAATCATGGACGCTCCTCCTTCTCATTGCACCCTGTCCCCGCCCCGCCTAGGCGGGGTCTTCGCTGCCTCCCGTTACGCCATTGGCTCTCGCTGGCCCAGAGGGCGGGGCGGGGCGGGTCGCCCTCGGGTCATGTGAATGGGCGGTCACATGACCGTGCCCGCGGGCGCGATGGCGGTGCCGGGGGCGGCGGCGCTGCTGCTGCTCCTCGGAACGGCCGCGGGCTGCGGGTACCAGGTGGGGCGGGGAGAGACCTGGGGACACTGGGAGGCACTGGGGACACTGGGAGGGACTGAGGGAACCGAGAGAGGCTGGGAGCACTGGGGAAGAGCGGACTGGGAGAGACTGGGGGAACTGGGAAGTTGGGAGAGATTGTGATGGGGGAATTGGGAGCCCAGGAGAGACTCGGGGGGTGACTGGGAGGAGCTGTGGTGGGGGAGGCTGGGCTGAGAGAGCTGGGGTACTGGGAGAGACTGAGGAGAAGTGGGGAAACGTGAATGGGGCAGCCTGGCTGGGACTGGGCGAACTGGGAGGGAGCAGCGGGGGACAGGGAGAGGGAAACTGGGATGGTTTGGGTCTGGGGAATGGGAAGGGTTTGGGGTCTGGAATGGGGAGCACTGGGGAGAGGCTGGGATGGGGGGGCCTAGGGGAAGAAGAGGAGTATTTGGGGTGCAGCCAGACAGTGAGAGTCACGTGCCCCAGCTGGGCTGTCACTGGGGGGGGACATCCGGACATCCTGTGTCGTCCCCCCCCGCCCCAGGGCCTCCTGGGTGCTGGTTTTGAGCAGGCGTTTACACCCTCCTCC
Source organism: Athene noctua (assembly GCF_965140245.1). Taxonomy (NCBI): domain Eukaryota; kingdom Metazoa; phylum Chordata; class Aves; order Strigiformes; family Strigidae; genus Athene; species Athene noctua. The sequence goes on along the minus strand of NC_134067.1, from coordinate 1,887,437 downwards.
ACAACCCAGCGGCTTTCTCCGGAAACAGTTGGGGGGGGGGGGGGGGGGGTGTGTTGGGGGGAGACATGGGGTGTGGGCACAGCCCCGTACGAGCCCCCAGAGACTCCACTCGTGCCCGCAGTCGTGTCCGCCCACACGCCCCGACCTCCTCAACGTGCACCTGGTGCCCCACACGCACGATGACGTGGGCTGGCTCAAGACGGTGGAGCAGTACTTCTACGGAGGTGGGTGACCCCCCCGCCGCGGGGAGGGGGGGGCTGGTCCCGGGGGGGGCGGTGACGTCCCCAAGGCCACCGCAGCGCCTGCCGGGACGGGGCGACGCTCCAAGGCCACTGCGGGGGCAGAGGGACAACAAGTGCCAGAGATGGAGCCTGCAGCCTGGGGGGGGGGGGGGTCAGCTTGGGATCAAGGGACGTTTGTCCCCCCCTTGGGACGGGGACAGGACCCCGCTTTCCGCCTGTTGTCCCCAGCGTGGTGTGTGACCCCTCTTTGCCTCTTGGTTTTGCCCCATGGGACCCCTGGACCTCCTGTGTCCCCCCCTCCCTGTCCCCTGGATGTTTCTGTCCCCCTCCCCTCGTTCTCCCCCACATCCCCTGGATGTTGCTGTGGCCTTGTGTCCCCCCACAATCCCTGGATGTCACCTGTGTCCCCACGGATGTTACCACGAACCTGTGGCCCCCCCCCGAGCCTGTTACGGTGCTGCTGGGTGACCCCCCCCGTCCCGGTTGCCCCCGTCAGTGCATAACGAGGTGCAGCATGCGGGGGTGCAGTACATCCTGGACTCGGTGGTGGCCCAGCTGGTGGCCGACCCCTCCCGTCGCTTCATCTACGCCGAGGTGGCCTTCCTGGCCCGCTGGTGGCGGCAGCAGGACGAGGCCACACGCCGCACCGTGCGCCAGCTCGTCGAGCAGGGTGTGTGTGGGGGGGGTGTCCCCAGAGGGGGATGTGGGTGGGGTCACACAGGGATGAGGGGAGGGGTGCTGAGGTGTCCCTGAGAGTCATGAGGGACACACAGGGATGTAGGGGTGGAATTGGGGTGTCTCTTGGGGGACACAGGCACGTGGGGGTGGAATTGGGGTGTCTCTTGGGGGACAGAGGGACGTGGGGGGTAGAATTGGGGTGTCCTTGGTGACACACAGGGACACGGGGGTAGAATTGGGGTGTCCTTGGTGACACACAGGGACACGGGGGTGGAATTGGGGTGTCCTTGGTGACACACAGGGACACGGGGGTGGAATTGGGGTGTCCTTGGTGACACACAGGGACACGGGGGTGGAATTGGGGTGTCCTTGGTGACACACAGGGACATGGGGGTGGAATTGGGGTGTCCTTGGTGGGCAGGAATGAGGGGGGTCAATGACTGGGGTGTTCCTTGGAGGATGGGGGGGGTGCTGGGGTGTTATGGGGGGACAGGGACTGCGGGGATGGGGACTGGGGTGTCCCTACAGGGACTTAGGGCGGGTATTGGGGTGTCCCCAGCGAGGCAGAAATACAGGAGCTGCATAGGGACGGGGGGGGAACTGGGGTGTCCCTGGGTTGTGATGGGCACGGGGGGGGCGGGGGGTGCATGGGGATGCGCCTCTGAGGGGGCACAGAGGCCTGGGGCGAGGCTGGGGAGCCTGGGGTGCCCCTGAGGGCCTCGGGGTGCTGCTGGCCTGAGGTGCTGTGTGTCCCTGAGTGCCCCCCCCGTCCCCGCAGGGCGCCTGGAGCTTGTGGGGGGGGGCTGGTGCATGAGCGACGAGGCGGCCGCCCACTACGGCCCCGCCATCGAGCAGCTGGCGCTGGGCCGCCGGTTCCTGCGCCGGGAGCTGGGGGCCTGCGGCACCCCCCGCGTGGCCTGGCAGATCGACCCCTTCGGGCACTCCCGCCAGCTGGCCGCCATCTTCGCCCAGGTGGGAGCCCCCCCCCACACCCTCAGCCCTTCCCCCAGAGCTCCGCGGGGCACCCCAGTGTCCAGGCTGAGCCCCCGCTCCCCGCAGATGGGCTACGACGGGCTCTTCGTGGGGCGCGTGGACCACCAGGACAAGGCGAGGCGGGAGCAGCTGCGGGAGATGGAGCTGCTGTGGCGGGCGAGCGGGAGCCTCCCCCCCCCGGCCGCCGACCTCTTCACTGGTGGGACGGGGCTGGGGGTGCCTCGGGTTGTGCCCCCCGCCTCCCCGAGCCCTTCCTGGGGGCTGGCCCTGCCCTGGGGTGCCGCGCTGAGCGTTGCCCTCCCCTGTCCCCCCTCCCGGTGTCCCTCTGTCCCCTCCGTTCTCAGGGTCCCCTCCTGGATTTCTTGTCCCCAGGGTCGACCCCATTCTCCATCCAGCTGACCCCAACCCTGCCCCCTGCCCAGCTGCCCCGTCCCCAGGCTGATGCGGGGGGTGTGGGGGGGCGGTGACTGTCCCCAGGTGTCCTCCCCAACGTCTACAACCCGCCGTCGGGGTTCTGCTGGGACCAGCTCTGCTCCGACCCCCCCGTGGTGGACGAGGACAGCGAGGAGAACAACGTGGACAGCGTCGTCTCCTCCTTCCTGCAGATCGCCAACGCTCAGGTGGGTGCCCCCGGGTGCTGGGGTGCTCCCTGGGTCCGGGACACCGGCGTTTCCCCCACCTCGACCCGAGATGGGGGGGTGCTGACCTCTCCTGCCCCCCCCTCCCCACAGGCCGAGCGCTACCGCACCAACCACATCATCATGACGATGGGCTCCGACTTCCACTACGAGAACGCCAACCTCTGGTTCAAAAACATGGACAAGCTCATCGCCCATGTCAACGCCCGGGTGAGTGGGGTCCCCCCTGTGACCCCCACCCTGTATCCCCGCTATCTGCTGCCCCCTCTCAGCCTCATCCCTCTCCCCCCACCCCATTTTTTTCCAGCAAGCCAACGGCAGCCGCGTCCACGTTCTTTACTCCACCCCGTCCTGTTACCTCTGGGAGCTGCACCAGGCCAACCTCTCCTGGTGAGGCGGGGAGGGGGGGCACTGAGGGGGGACCCCAGGCGTTTGGGGGGGACAGACAGACAGACAGGCGTGGTTTTCCCCGCAGGTCCCTGAAGACAGACGACTTCTTTCCCTACGCAGACGGCCCCCACCAGTTCTGGACGGGTTATTTCACCAGCCGACCCGCTTTCAAACGCTACGAGCGCCTCAGCAATAACTTCCTCCAGGTGGGATGGTGGCCTGGTCACCGGGGTGTCCCCTCCCAGCCGATGATGGGGTCCCCCGTCCCTCCCCCTGACTCCCCCCGCCCCTCCCGGCAGATCTGCAGCCAGCTGGAGGCTTTGGCAGGGCGGGCCGCGCGGGAGGGTCCCTACGGGCCTGGGGACAGCTCTGTGCTCCGTAAGTACCGATGTGGGGCCCTTGGATACCCCCTCCGGACCCCCCTGACACCCCCTTTGCCCCCCTCCCCGGCAGGTGAAGCCGTGGCTGTGGCTCAGCACCACGACGCTGTGACCGGCACCGAGAAGCAGCACGTGGCCGACGACTACGCCAGGCAGCTGGCGGCGGGGTGGGAGAGCTGCCAGGTAGGGCCCCGCCGCCTGTTTTTGGGGGGACAGACGGGATTCAGGGAGTGCAGGGCTGGGGGTGAACCAGCATCAGGTCTGTGGGGCAAACTGGTGTCTGGGGGTGGTGAACTGGTGTCTGGGGGGGACAGGAGCTGGTGGGCATTTTGGGGATGAGCCACTGAGCCTGGCCAGTGTTTTGGGGACAAGCTGGGACCTGGGCGGCCAGAGGACAGGAGCTGGTGGCCACGGCCAGGGGGGGATGAGCCCGTCGTTCCTGGCTGCACTGTGACCGTGTCCCCTCCCTGGGTCGTGGCAGCTCCTGGTCGCCAACGCCCTGGCCAGCCTCAGCGGCAGCAAAGAGAACTTCGTCTTCTGCAACGCCCTCAACATCAGTGTCTGTCCCCTGACGGAGGCAGCCGGTCGTGTGAGCACCTCGGCGGGGGTCTGGGGGGTCGTGGGGGTGTCTGGGGGGTCCGCGGGGCTGAAGCTCTCTGTCCTTCTGTCCTCCAGTTCACCGTCACCCTCTACAACCCCCTGGGCCACCATGTCTCCTGGCCCATCCGGCTGCCGGTCAATGGGGCGTCCTACACAGTGGTGGACCCCCAGGGCCAGCCCGTGACCAGCGAGGTGAGCCCAGGCCAGCTCCTGTGCCCCCCCACCCCACCCCCTGCCCGCACGTGGCCCCCCCTGATCCTCCCTGCCCGTCCCCAGGTCGTCCCCGTCTCCAACTTCACCCGCCAGCTGCGGGGGGACCGTGGCAGCGCCGCGCGGGAGCTCCTCTTCCAGGCCTCCGCGCCCCCCCTGGGCTTCAGCACCTTCACAGTCTCCCGGCTGAGCCGTGGGGACCCCCCCGCGCCCCCCGCCCGGACCCCAGTGTCGTCGCTGCCTCGGGAGATTCAGAATGAGGTACAGACCCGTGTTTCCCCCACTGGTTACGGGGCAGACGCAGTTTGGGTTGTTTCCTCACGGGGGCCTGGGGGCTGGAGCTGGTCCCTGCAGGGGAAAACCCACAGCCTTAAGCCCCCAGTGGAGTCACACCTCCGTTGGCCCAGTTAAACCAGTACTGGGGTGAAGGGAGGAGCTGGGAGCGTGGGAGGGGGCTGAGTGAGGTGCTCGACCCGCAGCACGTCCGGGTGCTCTTCGACCCCCTCACCGGGCACCTGAAGGAGATCCAGAACCTGGACAAGAGCATCTCGCTGCCCGTCTTCCAAAACTTCTACTGGTGAGCACTGGTGGGGCCTGGACACCCAGATCCCTCGTGTGGGACCTTCCTCCACCTCCTCCTCCTCTTCCCCAGGTACAACGCCAGCGTCGGCAATGATGAGAGCCCCCAGGCCTCGGGCGCCTACATCTTCCGCCCCAACAGCTCCGAGCCCATCCCTGTCTCCAAGCGGGTCTCCACATACCTGGTGAAGGTGGGTGGTGGGGACGGTGGCTCTGGGGGTGACCCCGGGTGCTGGGGATGTCCCCGGGGTGCTGAGCACCCCCCCACCTCCCTTGCAGAACGCGCTGGTGCAGGAGCTCTACCAGAACTTCTCCTCGTGGTGCTCCCAGGTGGTTCGGCTCCACGCGGGGCAGCCCTACGTGGAGCTGGAGTGGACCGTGGGGCCCATCCCCGTGGCGTGAGTTGGGGAGGGGTGAGGTGGGGCGCGGGGGGGCCTTCAGAGCCCCCAGCTCACCCCCCCACCTCTGGCAGGGATGGTTGGGGCAAGGAGATCATCAGCCGCTTCGAGACGCCACTGCAGACAGACGCCCGGTTCTACACCGACTCCAACGGGCGGCAGATCCTGGAGCGCAGGTCGGGGCTGGCCCGGGCACTTGTCATGGCCCCTGTGTCCCCCCCTCCCTGTAACTGGGCTCTGCCTCATCCCCCCCAGGCGTGACTACCGTCCCACATGGAACCTGAGCCAGTCAGAGCCCGTGGCGGGGAATTATTACCCCGTTAACACCCGCATCTTCATCAAGGTACTGGCTGTGGGGCAGTAGGAGGGAAACGGGGCTGAGGCCGGGGCAGCGCTCATCACACGTGTGACCCCCTTCCCTCCCCGCCCACAGGACAAGAAGTTCCAGCTGACGGTGCTGACCGACCGCTCGCAGGGTGGCAGCAGCATCTTCGACGGTTCCCTGGAGCTCATGGTGAGGGGACGCGGCGCGGCCGGTCCCCGGGGCGGGGGATGTGCCGGGATGTAACCGCCCTCCCCTCCAGGTCCACCGGCGGCTCCTGTACGACGACAACCGGGGCGTGGGGGAGCCGCTGGTTGAACTGGGAGCCAACAAGCAGGGACTGGTGGTCCGCGGCCGCCACCTCGTCCTCCTGGACACAGTGGAGTCGGCGGCCGAGCAGCACCGGCCGCTGGCGCAGGAGCTGGTCGTGGCGCCCTACGTGGTGCTGGCGCCCGGGGGGGGCCCCTCGTACGCCCGTGGCCTGCGGCAGGTGAGGTGGGCAGGGGGTGCCTGGGGAGCTGGGGGGGGGCTCCTGCTGTGTCCGCCCCCTGCCCCTCACCCTCTGCTCCCCAGTTCTCGGCGCTGCGGGGGGAGCTGCCCCCCAACATCCACCTGCTGACGCTGACACCCTGGGACGGCGGCGCCCTCCTGCTGCGCCTGGAGCACCAGTTTGAGAGGGGTGAGAGCACCAACGGCTCCCAGCCCGCCACCATCGACCTGCTGGTGAGCCGCAGCCGTGGGGCTGAGGGTGGGGCTGTGGGGTGGAGTGTGGGGCCGAGGGTGGGGCTGTGGGGCTGAGCCCAGCGCTGTGGGGCTGAGCCTGGCACTGTGGGGCCGAGTGTGGGGCTGTGAGCGTGGCCAGGAGCCAACCCCGTGGCTGGGCTCCCCCCTCCCCTGCCCAGGGCCACTTCCCCCGCCCCGGGGCCATCACTGACACGTTTCCCCCCCCAGAACCTTTTCTCGGCTTTCACCATCACCTCGGTGCAGGAAATGGCCCTGGGAGCCGACCTGCCCCTCAAGGACGTCTCCCGCCTGCTCTGGACCCCGCGAACAGGTACGGGGGGGGGTCTGAGGGGGCCCAGGGGGGGCCACCAGCCTCCCCTCGCTCCCTCCCATCTCCTCCCAGGTCCGGCCCAGCCCCGCCCAGTCCCCAGACTGGACCCGAGCCGGGTGACGCTGCAGCCCATGGAGATTCGGACCTTCCTGGCCACGGTGCAGTACACGGCGCCTGGGGCTGGCCCGGGGGGGCTGTGAGCAGCCCCAGCACAACTGGGGGGGGGGCTCTGCCTCCCCCCCCCAACCTCACAAGTGTATTAAAACCCATGAGACTTTTCTCAGGCGCCATTTAATTGGGGTAAGAGGCGGCGTCAGGGTGGGGGGGGCGCAGCTGGGGCCCCCCCCTCGTGTGAGTAGCAGCACTGGGCACCCAAAGAGCAGATTCCCTGGGGGGCAGGGAGGAGGAGGGGGGTGAGGGGCTGCCCCAGGGCCCCCCCCTGCCCCGGGGCTGCCCCAGGGCCCCCCCCTGCCCCGGAGCCCCCCACCCACCTCCTTGAAGCGTTTGCAAGGGAAGTTTTTCAGGCTGGTGCCGTCGTCCGTCCGCTCCGTCCGTTTGTTCTGGTGTCGCTTCCGTTTCTCCTGGAGGGAGGGAGAGATGCCGCCCCTGGGGGGGGAAGGCAGGGAGCTGTTTGGGGTGCAAGGGGGGTAGAAATTCTGCCTTCCCCCTCTCAAAAAAAAAAAGGGCAGAACAAGGGACCCTTCTCCCCTTTTTTAGCAGGTCCTGATCCTCCCTCCTGGCAAAAGGTGGGGGGAAACATTTTCGTCTTGCTTATTGGGAGGGGCGGCTGCTGGCAGCCCAACCCCATCATCAGACCCCCGAGAACCCCCCCCCGCCCCTACCCGGCCTTGGCCTTGGCCTTGGGACCCCAAAAGGCTTCAGGGTTTTCCGGGAACCGCTTCAAGCCCCGTTTTCTGGAGCTGGGGTTGGCGTCGTCACGGAGGGTGAAGGAAGCCTGGAGCCTGGAGGGGAAAAAGGTGGGGGGGGAAGTCAGATCCATCTTGGGGGCGTCAGGGAGGCCCCCCCAGCCCTGGGCCGGTTGCGGGGGGCTGCTGTGGGGCCGTACGTGGGCTCCACGGCGAGGATGCGGGAAGCCGGGCTGGTCTCAGCGAGCCGCTCACGTTTCACCGGGTGGATCTTGGCCTGGGGGAGATGAGGGGCGGGGGGGAGCGGTTTGTTGAGCTCAGCCCCAGTGATGAGGGGGGGCCGGGGGGGCTGTCCCTGAGCCCCCTCCTCACCCAGCAGCGCATGATGTCCCAGAGCACGGCGGGCGGTGCATCCGTCTTGACGGCGTTCTTGCAGGCGTGGGAGAGCGAGACGCGGTAGCCGGCGTGCAGGAGAGCGGACCTGGGGGGCAGCGGGGGGGCAGGAATGGATATTTGGGGTGCCCCAGGGGTTGGGGGGGGGTGATTTGGGGTGCCCCTACCTGAACTGCAGCAGCGAGGGGGTGTTGCAGTGGATGGTGCTGCTGAGGCTGTCGAGGGTGTAGTAGAGGGGGACGTCGCTGAGCTCCTGCCCCAGGGAGCAGCAGAGTCAACGCCAGCCCCAAAAATTGGGGGGGGGCGGCTTGGCCCTGCCTGAGCTCCAGGGGCCCTCTGTCCCCTCCCTGTCCCCTCCCTGTCACCTCAGTGATGACGCTGAGCATCCCCCGCATCCTCTCCGCGGTCTGGAACCGCCCCGGGCTGCTCTCCAGCGCCGCCAGCACCCGCTCCACGAAGGCCGGGTCGTGCAGGGGCTCAGCCCACATGGGGCCACCCAGCTGAGGGTGGGGGGGACACAGGGAGGGTGGGGGGTCAGTGCTGGCGCGGGGGTGTCACTGAGGGGACGGGGGACAGCGGGATGTGCACCCACCTGGTGCCGCTGCTGGCAGAACTCACAGGTGGGACCCACAGGTGGCCCTGTAGCTGCCCCATATTTGAAGCTGGAAGGGGAAAGCTGAGGTGTGAGCAGCCCCCCCGTCCTCCCAGCCCCCCCCCCCCCGCCCAGCCCAGCCCCACCGTACCCGGTGCCGTGGGTCGTGACTTTGCCCAGGCGCTGGAGGTGGTGGGTGCCGCAGCCCACGCAGTGGTACACCAGCGCCTGCTTGCTGCCAGGACAAGGAGGGGTCAGGGGCAAGGGGAGGGCACAGAAACCCCCCCCATGGCCCCCCCCGTGTTATGTGTGTGACCCCCCCTTCACCTGGCCGAGGCCTTCACCTTCGCCTGCCCCGTGAAGACCCGCACGAAAACCCGGACGTAGAAGTCGGCGCTGACGGAGAGCAGCGGCACGATGAAGCGCTGGTAGCAGTTGGCGCGACTGTCCAGGCTGTGCAGGATGATCCGGAGGGCCTGGGGGGGCAAACAGGATGGCCCTGACCCGCTGCCCCCACCCCCCCGTTGCTGGCGGGAGCGGGGCTGGTCCCGGGGCCCCCCCACCCCCGAGCACTCACCATCTCGTGGCAGAACTTGCCCTTGAGGGACACGGCCCCGTATTTGCTGTAGCAGGTCTCGGCGCTGTTCCCCGCCATCACGCCCATGTCCGTGCAGGTGACACAGAGTAGCCCTGGGCACAGGCGGGGGGGTGTTGGGATGGACCCAGGTATTGGGGACCCCCCCCACACACACACACACCCCCTCCCTGCCACTCACCTCCCTCGCTCACAGCCTGCACCGCGGCGTCCAGGAAGGGCGCGGGGCTGCCGTAGGGGTCCAGGTCGATCACGTCGAAGGGCTCCCTGTCCGCCTTGCACTGGTACATCACCATCCTGGGGCGGGGGGAAATGGGGGGGCCCCAGAGCAACGGGGATCCCAATCAGCCCCCTCGCTGCCCCAGATGTGCCCTGTCCCCCCCAAACCCCACAGCAACCAACGCCTCTGCCCAGTGCGCACTGAGAGGGGCTGGTGGGGTCCTCCCAAACCAGCCCCACCTTGGCGCTGCGTCCCCCGGGGCAGGGGGACAGGGTGGCCCCTAATAACCACCCCCGTGGGGACACTGGGACCAGTTTGGGGGCCCCCCAGTACAGGGGGAAAACCCCAGCAAGGCCGCCGAGGTGGTTGGGGCCACGCACAGGGTGGCCCAAGGGTGGAGGACCCCCGCAAGGCTTCAGGGTGGGCTGCTGGGGCGCAGCGGAGAGGAGGGGGTACCTGGCGTCAGCCATGCGGGGGGTGACCAGGTCCCCCACCCCGTTGAAGGCCACGTTGCGGTTCATCAGCTCCACGGCCCGGGCCGAGAAGTCGTTGGCCACCACGGCCTGTAGCCCCGGCACCTCCTTGGCGAAGCGGATGGAGCGGAGCCCCGAGGCCGCCAGCGCCTCCAGCACCCGCAGCCCTCCCTGCGGGGAGAGGGTGACGCCGATGGGGGCTCGGGGAGGGCGGTGTGTGTGGTGGCCCCCCAGCACCTTCCCGCAGTGCCCCCCCCTCCCAGCACCTCGCACACTTCTCCTGGCTTCACCATCCGCGGGGCCTCGGGGCCGTCGGGCGCTGGCGCGGGGTCACCGTCCCCGTTCTCTGGGGGTTGGGGGCTGCCCGTGTCTGTCTTCTCCCCAGGGAGGGTGACTGGAAAAGGGGGGGGGTGTGTGGTGGCAGAGTCATGGGGACCCCCGAGAATGGGGCCCAGGGGATGGGGACCCCGAGTTGGTACCTACCCCGGATCCCCTTCGGCTGCAGCTGGAGCCGAGCGAACTCCGTCATGACGGCGCAGCTGGGGGGGACACGGCGTCAGGGACACTGCTGGGGGGGACACAGGGGACAGGACCCCCTGTAGTCCCCCTGGGACACCCCAGAGCTCCCCTTGATTCTTCCAGGACAGCCTAGAGCCCCCCGTGATTCTCCCAGGTCACCTCAGAGAAGCCCCCCCCGCCCCCCCCAATCCTCCCAGGACACCCCAGAGTCCCTCCTGATCCTCCCAGGACGTGCCAGAGCCCCCCCCCCGATTCTCCCAGGACACTCAGAACCACCTGAGACACTCCAGAGCCCCCCCCCAATCCTTCCTGGACAGCCCAGAGCCTCCTGGGACAAGCCCATGGCACCCCGCGACCCTCCTGGAACATCCCAGAGCTCCCCCCAAGACCCCGCAGGACAACCCCGAGCCCCCCCCCGGGCCCCCCCGCCAGCCCCGCTCACGTCAGGTCGCGGTTGAAGCCCTGCACGGGGTTGTAGAAAACCTCGTTGGCGCTGGGGAAGAGGATGGTGGCTCGGCCCTCGGAGATCAGCGTCTCGCCGGCCCCGGGGGGCCCCTCCGCGCCCGGGGGAGGGCCGGAGCCGTTAGGGGAGGCCCCGTCCATGGCGGGGGGAGCGCGGGGGGGGCCCGGGTAGGATCTGCGAAGGGTCTTGAAAGCGGCCGCTGCGGGGGGGGGGTGTGGGGGGTGTTAGTGCTGGAGCAGCTCTGGGGGAGACGGGGCGGTTTTGGGGGGGGGGGGACGGGGGGGAGCCCTAAAAGCGGGAGCAAGAGGCGAGGAATGCGGGAGGGGACGGGCCCCCCCGCCGGGGGAAGGGGGCAGCGGGGTTGAGGCGAGAACACTCGGAGCCCCCCGAGGTGCCGGGGCGGGGTCTGACCCCCCCAGGCGGGACCGAAGGGGGCACAGACACCCCTCCCCCCCCCCAACACGTGGCGCGGGACAAAGCCGAGCGCCCCCAAACCCCGCACGTGCCCCGCCAGGCCCCGCCCCCTGCAGGCCCCGCCCCCTGCAGGCCCCGCCCCCGCCGGTCCCCGCCGCTCACCCGCCCGCGCCGCCCCGCGCATCCTCCGCACCGCCCCTCACATGGGCGCCGCCATGTTGCGGCGGGCGGACCGCGGTCACGTGACAGTCCCCCCCCCCCCCCCCCGCGGCGGACGGCGCCCGCGAAGGCCAAGAAATGCTCCGCCCGCCCCGAAACGCGGCCGGGAAACCCGATCCCGTGGAGGCGGCGGTGGTGGGGAGCATTCCAGGGGACAGATCCCGGCCCGATCCGCTCGGGATCCGCCCGGGGGGGCCCAAGTGATCCCGCGGGGGGGGGCGCAGGGGTACCCGCGGCTCTGCGCGTCCGCGGCGGGCGGGGGGCGGCGCGGGGGGGGCCGCTCGGCGCTCGGCTGGCCGGGCCTGCGGCGCGGCGCGGCGGCTGCGCATGCGCGGGGGGCGCGCCGGGCCGTGCGGCGCTCGGCTGATCGCGCCTGCCGCACAATGAATGGCCGCTGAGCGTGGCGGGGACGGGGACGGGCACCGGCAGCGGCACCGGGAGCGGCCGGAGCCGCAGCGCAGCTCCCTCCCGGCCTCCGGTAAGGCGGGGACCCCCCCTGCGGTACCGGCACTTTCTCCGTCTCCCCCTCCCCGGCTTTCCCCCCCCTCCCCGCCCCCAGGCCGCGGCCCCTCCACTCCCGGGCCTGTTTCCCCTCCTCACCCCTCCCCCGCCGCTCCTCCGGGCCTGCGGTACCTTCCCCCCCTCCCCCGGGGTTGGGGATCCCCCCGCGCCCCCCCCCCCGCTCCCCCTAATTCCCGTGGGAAGGAGCTGTGTCCCGTGCCCCCCCGCAGCACTGGGGGTCCCCTCTGCCTCCCTCCCCTCGCCGTGTTTTTGGGTCCTCCCGCTCCCCCCTCGGCACTGGGGTGTTTCCCGATTCCTCCCCCCAAAATTTGGGGTCACCCAGTTGCCTCCCCCAGGCTGGGGGATCCTCCCCATTGCCCCCTTCTGAGGGCTCGTGGGTCCCCCACCGTCCCACCCCCAAGAACTGGGCGTCCCCTCTGTCCCCGTTTCTGGGAGTGGGGGCCCTCCTGCCAGCCCGCCCCCCCCCCTCCACCTTCCCCTGCCCTGAGACGAGGAAACCTCCTTCTCCCCGGAATCGGGGGGGGTGTGTGTGTCCATGTGCCCCCCGAGTGCTGGGGACCCCCCACCCCCTTCAAGGAGTAGGATCCCGCTTAAACTGCGATCGTGTGTGTGTGTCCCCCGCCACCCCTAAATGCTGTGGGCCCCTCTGTCCTCCCCAGGCCGGGGGATCCCCCTGCCCCATCACCACCCCGCGGGGGGGTGCCCCATGTTTTTGAAGCCTGCTCCCCCTCAGGCTGGGACCCTGCTAGGCCTGGGGAACCCCTTGGCCGGAGCACCCCCATGTCCCCAGTCTTGGGGACCACTGAAAGTCCCCATGGCCAAGGCAGGGACCCCCCCCTCAGGCAGGGACCCCCCCACATACCACCCCAAAGGGGAAGCCACAACTTTGCTGCTGCGTCGCCCACCCCGTGTCCATGTGTCCATCTGGTGTTGCCACCTCCCACCCTCAGTCCCACTTCCCCGGTCTTAGGGGGCTCAGAGCCCCCAGGGACACCCCCAACTCTTGGGGCACCCCCACCCCTTAATCCGCCATTTGGGGATTTCTCCAGCCCGGTTTTTCAGGCCTCCCCGAACCAGGGTGGTGGGTTGTTCTTGGGGCTCTGGGGCAGACCCAGACTGGGGGGCTGTGGGGAGGGATGTGGGGTTCCCCTCCCAGATGAGCTCTGCTGCGGGGGGGGGGGGCGGGCACTGGACACCTGTGGGGCCACGTCTAACTCCTGTGCCTGGTCTGTTCCTCCTCCCTGCTCTGTGTCCGTCCCCGTCCCTGCCGGTGCCTCCCCATCTGTCCCCAACCCCCCTCCTCTGTCCCCATCCCCCTCACGTCTCCGCTGTCTGTCTGTCCCCGTGTCCCTGTTCTGCTCCTTGTCACTGCTGTGTCCCCCCATGTCCCTGCCTCGATCCACACATCCCTTGTGTTCCTACGCTGCTCCCTGTGTCCCACGTCTGCCCCCTTCCCTTTGTTCCTGTCCTCATGTCCCCCATGTCTGCCCCACTCCCTGTGCCCCTGTTCCTGCATGTCCCCCCTATCTGTCTCTCTCCTTATGTGTCCATGGTCCCTGTGTGCCCCCCGTCCCTATGTGTCCCCCATGTCTGCCCCACTCTCTTTGTCCCTGTTCTCACGTGTCCCCCACTTCCTGTGCCCCTGTCCCTACATGTCCCCCATGTCTGCCCCACTCCCTTTGTGCCCCTCCTCATGTATCCATCCCTCCTCTCCCTGGGTCTCTGTCCCTGCCCTGTGTCCCCCCGGTCCCCGCAGGCCCCCGTCGGCTCCCGCCATGGCTCAGACGTTGCAGATGGAGATCCCCAACTTCGGGAACAGCATCCTGGAGTGCCTGAACGAGCAGCGGCTGCAGGGGCTGTACTGCGACGTCTCGGTGGTGGTGAAGGGCCACGCGTTCAAGGCTCACCGGGCCGTGCTGGCCGCCAGCAGCTCCTACTTCCGGGACCTTTTCAACAGCAGCAAGAGCGCGGTGGTGGAGCTGCCGGCCGCCGTCCAGCCCCAGTCCTTCCAGCAGATCCTCAGCTTCTGCTACACGGGGCGGCTCAGCATGAACGTGGGCGACCAGTTCCTGCTGATGTACACCGCCGGCTTCCTGCAGATCCAGGAGATCATGGAGAAGGGGACTGAGTTCTTTCTCAAGGTCAGCTCGCCCAGCTGCGACTCGCAGGGGCTGCACGGCGAGGAGGCGCCTTCCTCCGAGCCCCAGAGCCCCGTGGCCCAGACCTCGGGGTGGCCCTCGGGTGCCGCAGCCCTGCCCCTGGTCTCGCGGGTGAAGACGGAGCAGGGTGAGCCCGACGGGGTGCAGTGCACCTTCGTGGTCAAGCGCCTCTGGGACGGCGGCCCCAAGGATGGTGCCGCCGGTGGCAATGGCAGCCGTAAGATGGCCAAATTCTCCGCGCCCGAGCCGGGCCGCCAACCGCAACCCCCAGCCCCGGCAGCGGCGGCGGCGGCAGCAGCGGCGCCCGGCCCCAGCGCAGCCGATCAGACCAGCCCCGGGGGAACGTCCAGCGCCTACACGAGCGACAGCCCCGGCTCCTACCACAACGAGGAGGATGAGGAGGAGGACGGGGGCGAGGAAGGCTCTGACGAGCAGTACCGCCAGATCTGCAACATGTACACCATGTACAGCATGATGAATGTAGGGCAGGCAGGTGAGGCCCTGCCCACCGGGACAGGGGGGCGTGGTCTGAAGGGTGACACTCACCGGGTGTGGCCTGCAGAGGCTCCACCTATTGGGTGAGGGCAGGTGGGAGGGGTGAATGTATGTGGAGGTGTGGTCATTTTTAGGTACCACCCACACGGGGGTGTGGCCAACCGGGGTCACAACCACGGGGTGTGGTTATCCAATGCACAGCAGGGGGTGTGGCCAAAGAGGTGTCATATGTGGGGATGTGGGTGTGGCCAAGCTGAGGGTCCGCCTCCAGGGGGTGTGTGGCTGTAAAGTTTCCATGCCCTGGGGGTGGAGCTAAAGGTGGAGGCTCTGCCCCGGGGGGGGGTCTACAGGTGGGGGTGGTTTCTGTCCCTGCCCCCCACCCCCCCAGGCGTGGCCACTGTTGGGGAGGGGCTGGGTAAAGCTCCACCCCCTTTGGGTGGGGCAGATCATGCAGGGAGGCGTGGCCTGGTGGGGCTCCACCCCCAGGCTCTAGTTATGGGGGGGAGCATGTGGCAGAGAATCGAGCTGTCACCACCCCCCTGCCCTCCCCCCCCATCTCTCCTTGCTGACGCCTCTGGGGCCCCCCCCGGGGTCAGGGCCCCTGCTGACCCCCCCGTGTGTGTGCGTGTCCCCCAGCTGCGGAGAAGGTGGAGGCGCTGCCGGACCAGGCCACCTCGGAGTCGCGCACCCGGGTGCGGGTGCGGCAGGATCTGGCCTCGCTGCCGGCCGAGCTCATCAACCAGATCGGCAACCGCTGCCACCCCAAGCTCTACGACGAGGGGGACCCTGCCGAGAAGCTGGAGCTCGTCACGGGTATGCCCAGGGGCTGCGGAGGGGGGGCTCTGGGGGCCACCCGGCCTTGCCCACACCCCCCCCAATGTGTGCGCGTGTGTGTGTCCCCCGCTCCAGGCACCAACGTCTACATCACGCGGGCGCAGCTGATGAACTGCCACGTCAGCGCGGGGACGCGGCACAAAGTCCTCCTGCGCCGGCTCCTGGCGTCCTTCTTCGACCGGTGAGCGGGGACAGGGCGCCCGGTTTGGGGGTCACACAGAGGTTGGGGGTGTGGCTGGACACCCAGGGTCTCACCCTGGGGTTTTTTTTGCCCCCTTCCTTCCCCCCCCCCCCCCCATTGCCAGCAACACCCTGGCCAACAGCTGCGGCACCGGCATCCGCTCGTCCACCAACGACCCCAGTCGGAAGCCGCTGGACAGCCGGGTCCTGCACGCGGTCAAGTGTGAGTGAGGGGACACGGCAGGGACGGGGGACACCCCGGGGTGTCGGGGGGGACACCCCAGGGGTGGGGGACCCCAGGGAAAGAGGAGCGGAGGAGCTGTAGAGATGGGGGGAGTGCAGGGTTGGGGGACTGAGAAGGGGATGGGGGAGACACCAGGGTGGGGGGACTCTGGAGAGGGGATGGGCAAGGGATAGGGGATGGGGGAGACCCCGTGGAAAGGGGGGGACTCCAGAGAGAGGGGATGCCAAAGCACAGGGGACACTCCAGGGAAAGGGACAACGTGAGGATAGGGGAGAGGGGGACCCCAGAGAGAGGACATACCAAGGGATAGGGAACAGGGGAGACCCCAGGGAGACGGGGGACACAAGGATAGGGGAGAGGGGACCCCAGGATTGGGGGCACCCCAGAGAGAGGGGATGCCGAGGAACAGGGGACGGGAGACCCAGGAAAGGGGGGGACACAGGGAGGGGGGGATGACAGGGGAGACCCCAGGGTTGAGGGAACCCCAGAGAGGGGGTGCTGGGGGAGACAGGGCAGACCCCAGGGCTGGGGGGGACCACGAGGACAGGTTTGTGTCCCCGAGACAGGGTGATGGCAGGCAGGGGGGTGGGTGCCCAGAGAGAGCTGTGCGTGACCCCGTCCCCGTGCGTCCCCCCGTGTCCCCCTCCCCAGTTTACTGCCAGAACTTCGCCCCCAACTTCAAGGAGAGCGAGATGAACGCCATCGCCGCCGACATGTGCACCAACGCCCGGCGCGTCGTGCGCAAGAGCTGGATGCCGAAGCTGAAGCTGCTGATGGCCGACGGCGACTCCTACACCTCCTTCATCAACGACACCGGCAAGCTGGAGCCCGACATCATGGGCCCCGAGCCGGCCTTTGAGGCCGGTGGCCACGAGGGCGAGGCGGGTGCCCCAGGGGAGGGTCTGCAGTGACACCCCCCCCCATCCCTGCACCCCAAACACTGGGGGGACTCCCCAGCCCCGGGTAGAGACCCCTGCCCCTGCCTGGGGGATGCCCGTGCTGGGTGGGGCCCTGTGACGGTGTAGGGACCCCCCCCCCCTCCAGGTGGGCACCCCCCGGGGGTAGGGACCCCCCCACACCCCAGGGTAGGGACCCCCCCCAGGGGCAGGGACCCACCCGGCAGGGCCCCGTGCTGCTGTGGGGGGTCTGGTCCCCTCCCCATAGAGTTTGGGGCTTTTGGAGGGGGGGGGGGGGTTTGGGGGGGCCGGGGGGGGTGCTGGGGTGCTGCTCGGCTCGGACTGTCCCTTCCGTGCCACCTCCTGCCCAGGCACAAGGTGACGAGGTCCCATGTCCCCTCCCCCAGGGGCCAGCGTCTCCCCTGGCCCGCCCCCCCCCCCACCTCGGGTGCCCTGTCTCACCTCTTGGGGTGGGGGGGGTGGGGGGGCCACATTTCCCCCAAGTCCCCTCCCCAGGGACGACGTTTCTCCAGGCACCCGTGTGGGTCCCCCGTGTCCCCGTCCCCCCCTCCCGGGGCTGCTGTCTCTGCAGGCAACCGCATGTGTCCCCCTCCCACCTCAGAGTGTCCCCCCCCTCCCCGGGGACTGGCATCTCTCTGGGCACCCCCCCGCCTTCACCCCAGTGTCGTCCCACCCCCCCCAAAAGTCCCGGCGTCTCCCCAGGCGCCTGCATGTGTCCTCCAGGTCCCCTGTGTCCCCCCCCGCCCCCGGGCCAGAGTCTCTCCAGGTGACCGTGTGTGTCCCCGTCCCCCCCCGGCCAGGTCCCTTGTCCTCGTGTCTCTGGGTGTCCCCTCCCACCCCCCCCATGCTGTCGTGTCCCCCCCCCGGGGTGGCATCTCCGGGCGTCTGTCCCCAGGCAACGGCACGTGTGTCCCCTCCCCCCGCACTGCCCAGGGGCCCCCTTTGTCCCCAGCTGTCCCCCCTCCCCCCCTGTGTGTTGTGTGTCCCCCCCCCGGCTGCACAGGGACACGGGGGAGGGGGCAGAGTTGAGCCCATATGTGCCCCCCCCCCTTCCCAAGATGGGGACGGGACCCCCCCACAGCATTAAAGGCCAACCCCCCCCTAAGGAGCAGTTCCCCCTCATTGCCCCCCCAGGAGTCTGCCCTCGGTGGGGGGGGGGACAACACGTGGTATTTGGGGGGGGGGGGGACGGGACAGGGACACCCTGGGAGCAGCCGGCTGAGGTGGACCCGGGGGGGGGCATGTGGGGACCCCACCTCTGCAGGGGGGGGTCTGCGATGGGGGGGGGTCACATGCACATGGACCACAGCTCTACCCCCCCCACCCCAGGGCTCTGCACCGGCTTCACCCCCAGGGGGAAACTGAGGCACCATTCAGCAGCTCCCCCCCGCCCCCCCCCCCCCCCCCCCCTTGAGTCCAGATGTGGGGGGGCTGGGAGGGAACCCCGCTGCTCTGTGTGTGTGTGTGTCCCGGCAGCCCCCCCCGGCAGCCCCCCCACCCCAACAGGTCTCCTGACGTTCGGTCAAGTGCCTTACCCGCCGCCCGCCCCGGGCCCCCAGCACGTCGCCACTAGCTCACCGCTCCGTGCCAAACCCCCCCGGCCCCCCCCGCGCCACGCCACGCCAGCCTCGGGGACACACACACACACACGGGGACCCCCCCACGCCTCCCCCTTCCTCGCACGCCACCCCCACCCTGGACGCCTGGGTTCTCCCCCCCCCCCCCCCCCTCCCCGTGGCTTCCCCTGTGTGATGAGTTGCACCGGTCTCAGCCCTGCGAGGGGGTCCCCGTTGTGGCCCCCCCCAACCCCCCCTCGGCCTCGTTGGCACTTGGCCACCCCCCTTTTTTTTTTTTTTTCTCCTTTTTTTTTTTTTTTTTTTCCCAAAAAAAGCTGTACAGAAAAGGGGAGCACGTGGCGGTGGCTCGGCAGCATGGACCCCACCCCCCCGGGCTTGTACCCCCCCCCCCCCCGCCCCGTGCCCCCCCCCGGGGCTGCCAGTGTCTGTCCTGTGCTATGAAGTGCCAAGACGCCCGTTCCTGGTGCCCCCCCGCCCCGTCCCCCCCCCGCGTCGCTGGAGAATTGCACATGAACTGCTGTACGAGAGCGGAGAGGGGCTGCAGAAATGTTAATAGTGATAAATAAAACACAGAGGTTTGTAACAGCCCCCGCCTGCGGCCTGCCGGGGGCAGGGAGGGGCTTGCACACGCGTGTGCACTGGGGAGGAGGCTTGTACATGTGTGTGCATGGGGGGGAGGGCTAAAGGGGCTGGGGAGCGGTGTGGGCTGTGTGCAGGGGGTTGGGGGGGGGCGGGTCGAGGCCAGGGCACACCCAGGCTTGGTGCTTGTGCAAGGGCAGTGTTCGTGCAAGGCTCTGGTGCACATGCAGGCCCGGCCCTTGGGCAAGGGCTGGCGGTTGTGTGATGGCAGTGTTTGTGCAAGGCCTCAGTCCATGCACAGGGCTGGTGCAAAGCACATTGTGCAAGGGGTGGTGCTTGTGCAAGGCCCTTGTGCATGCACAGGGGTGGCGCAGTGCACAGTGTCTGTGCAAGACCGGTGTTTGTGCAAGGCCCTGGGGCACATGTGGACACAGCACTCATGCAAGGGCCGGTGCTCGTGGGATGGCAGTGTTTGTGCATGGCCCTGGTGCACACACGGTGCAACGCACAGTGCCCATGCAAGGGCAGTGTTTGTGCAAGGCCCCGGTACGCACGTGGCCCCAGCATTCATGCAAGGGCTGGCGCTCGTATGACAGCAGTTTGTGCACGGGCAGTGTTTGTGCAAGGCCGTCGTGCACACGCAGGGCTGGTGCGACGCACAGGGCCCGTGCAAGGGCTGGTGCTTGTGCAAGGCCCCAGTGCACGTGCGGGCCCGGCCCTGGTGCAAGGGCTGGTGCGCGTGCAAGGCCGCGGTGCACGCGCAGACCCGGCGCTCGTGCAACGCTCGTGCAAGGCCGCGGCGCGCCAGAGGGGGCGGAGCTTCTCCTCTCCGGCAGCCCCCGCCCCCTGCCCTTATATGGGCAGGCGGAAGCGACTCTCCCCCCTTCGCCCCCCCCGCGCGGCCCCGCCCCCTTCCCCTTCCCGCCGTCACGGGCCCTTTTATAGTCATGGAAGCGGCGCGGGGGGGCCCAGCGTACCCCCCCCCCCCCGCTGCCCTGGGGGGGCGCGGGGACCCGCCCTCCCCCTCCGTGGGGGCGAGCAGCCCGATCCGGGGGGGCGCAGGGACCCCCCACCTCCTGTCCCCCCCCCCGGCCATTTCCGCCCCCCCGGCGCCGCCGAGCCGGGCTGAGCCGCCCCGGGGCCGGATGCGGCTCCGGGGGGGGGACGGGGGCGGCCCGGGGCGGGGGGGGCGGCGGTATAAGGGCCCGGCGCCGGGGGCGGCCCCGCCGCACTCCGCTCCCGGTGCCGCCATGGAGGAGGCGCAGCGGCTGCTGACGGTGTCGGTGTGGAAGCTCTACCGGTGCCGCCTGCAGCGCGGCGGCCTCCGCCTCCACCGGAGCCTCCAGCTCTCGCTGCTCGTCCGCGCCGCCCGGCACCGGTACCTGACCGCCCGCGCCGCCGCCGCCGGGCCGGGACCCGCCGCGGGGGGAACCCCCCCGGGAACGGCACCCGGGGACCCGCCGTGCGGACCGGACCCGGACCGCGGGGACCCCCCGAGCGCCCCGACCGAGGATCCCCGCAGCGCCCAGGACCGGCGGGCACCCCCAAACCGATCGACCCCGGACCCCCGCGGCGCCCAGGACCGGAGGGACCCTCCGAGCACCGCGACCGGGGACCCCCGCGGCGCCCAGGAGCGGGAGGACCCCCCGACCCCGGCCCCCCGCGGCGCCCCGGACCCCGCGAACCGGGACCACCCCCAGGACTCCCCGAGCCGGTACCGCGATCCGCCGAGCGCCCCGAGGCCGCCGCCCCCCCGGGACCCCCCGAGCGCTCCCGCCGCCGCGCCGCCGCCTGAGCCGCGACCCCCCGGAGCCCCCCCGGCGGCACGGACCGGGCGGAAGCGGCGGAGCAGCGGCTCGGCCGGGCCCGGGCCGGTGCCGGTACCGAGCAAACGGGCGCGGCTGGAGGCGGAGGAGCCGCCGCTCGCTCCGGGGCCGCCCGGCCGCTGCTCGGGGCCGCCCGCCGCCGCTTTCGGCCTCCTGGTCCGCGCTGTCGGGGCGTGCTGAGCCCCCCCGGGCCCCGGAGACCCCTCGGGATACGGAGGAGGGGGGGGCACGGAGACACCCACACGCCCCCCCGGGACACACGGAATCGGCACCGGGACCCCTCCGCGACATACGGACTCTAGGGGCCCCCGGTGGGCCCCCCCCGGTGACACCCGCCCCGCCGTGACGGACTTTCCTTGGTTGTGTCGTGCTGGGGGGGCTCCAGGCTGGCCCTGCCCCCCCTTGTCTCCCCCCCCCTCAGTTTTGTTTAATTATTATTTTGTTATTAAAATAAAAGCGTGGTTCTGTGCAGCTGCTGCCTCCGGGTGGCGGGGCGAGGGCTCGGGGGGGTCGCATCCCGTGAGCCGCGGGGGGGGGCGGCCGCTGTCTCCCCATGAAACCTCCCTCGACCCCGCCCCTCTCCGTTTGGGGGGCAGAGGGGTTTCCGGGGGCAGGGGGGGTGCCCGGTGGATCCTCTGATGGGTCGGGGGGGGCTCGCCCAAAACTTTGGCGGGGGGGAGCGGCGGTTGCCGGCGTGGGGGGGGGGTGGAGCCGATCGTCCTCCCCCCCCCCGCCGCGGCCAGGATACGGGGGCGACGGGGAATATCCGGCACCTGCCGCGGGGGCGGGGGGACCCCAACATCGCGGGAGCGGACCCGGGCGGGGGAAGCCCGCCCCCCCCCCCCCCCCCCCCGATTCCGGGAAGCTCCACGTGCTGCCCGCGCGGGGGTTGAGCCGGGGGGGGCGCAGGGCGGGCGCCCGGGTCCCCTGGAAGTCGGGGGGGGGGGTGTGGGTGGATTCCGGCCTAGCGGGGCGTCCCGCCGCCCGTCCCCGGGGCATCGCGCTCGGGGGGGTGCGGGGGGGCCTCGCCGGGGGCGCGTGGGTTCGCTCGGCCCGATCTTGACCCCCCCCCCCGCCACGCCAGGCCCAAACCGGCTGCCGCGGTCCCGCCGGGAGACCCCGCCCGGGATGCTGCAGGGGGGGGGCCCGTGTGTCCGCTCCTCCGTGTGTCTGTGTGTCCCCCCCCGCGTGTCCCCCGGTGCCCCGGGCGGGGCCGCGACGTTTCCTGGCTCCGCCGCTTCCTCGTTCCTGCGGGGGAGGGGTCGGGCGCCGGCGCGGCGGGGCCCCCCGGGGGTGCGAGGGCCGGGAAGGGGGGGACGAGCTGCCCAGGGACCCCCCCCGCCCCCCCCCCGTGTGTGTGTGTACCCGCCCCCCGCGGTGCCCGATCCCGGGAAGGAGCGAGAAGGGCTCGATCCAAAATTCCTCTTTTTTAATGGTTTCGTTTGTTTTGGGGTTTCGGGGGGGTTTTGTCTTTTTTTTTTTTTTTTTTTTTTTTTTTAATCTTTATTTCTGGTTTCGGTAACTCGGTTCATGCAATGGCGGCAGCCCCGGCCCTGCCGCCTCCGTGCCTCGGGCGGGGTGGGGGGGTGTCCGGCGGCGCCGGTGCCCGGCCCGGAGCGCCCCCCCCCCCGGGGGCTCCGCTTCCCGTTGCCCGCGGCCGGTTCCCTCCCCGGCGGCTCCTCCCGGCCCGGGGGGGCCGCGCCCGTGCAGGGCCGTGGGGCGGGGGGGTAGGAGCGAGGTGGGGTGGGGGGGTTGAGGGGGGGGTGGTGTCCCCGGGGCCGCCCCCCGCGGCGGCGGCGGCGGCTCCTCCAGATGATAAAACTCATCCATAGCCCCGGGAGCGGGCGGGGGGTGTTGGTGGTGGGGGGGGTGTTTGTCGTTCACCCCCCCCGCCGCGATATGTCGCGGCGCCGGTCGCGACGGCGCCCTTGTCGCGATAGGCGGGGGGGGGCGCCGCTAGCAGCAGTCATCGTCCGTCTCGCTGTAGGGGTCGCGCAGGCCGGGCCGCCCCTTCCCGCCGCCGGGCCCCGAGTAGTAGCCGTTAGGCAGCCGCCGGCCGGGCCGGGGGGGCGACGGCCCCGGGCCCCCCCCGCCGCCCCCCCCGCCGCTCCGGGGACCCCGGGGGCCGCGTCCGTCGAGCGGCGGCTCCGCGTCGCGGGGCCCGCGGGGGGGGTCGGTCCATCGGGCGGCGGGGCGGGGGGCGCGGGGCGAGGCGGGGCCGGCGGCGGGCGGCGGCGGGCGGCGGGGCCCGCGGGCGGGGGGCGCCGCGGCGGGCGGGGGGCGGCGGGCGGCGGGGGAGTAGGAGACGTGCGGCCGCGGCGTGGCGGGGGTCGGCGGGAGCTGGCGGCGGGCGCGGCGGGGGGTGCTGGTCCCCGAGGTGGAGAGCACCGGGCTGCCGCTCACCGAACTACTGCCCTACAGCAACACCGAGACACCGGGGATGACGGCGGGGGGGCACGGCGGGGCCGGGGGGCGCGGGGGGGACATGAGGGGACACGGGGTGTGAGCACGGGGGACACGGACACACGGGGGAAAGGACACGGGGGGTGCAATGGGGGATA
Organism: Athene noctua; assembly: GCF_965140245.1. Classification (NCBI taxonomy): domain Eukaryota; kingdom Metazoa; phylum Chordata; class Aves; order Strigiformes; family Strigidae; genus Athene; species Athene noctua. The sequence continues at coordinate 1,864,305 of NC_134067.1, read as the reverse complement.
CGGGGGGGGGGACACGGCACAAGTGCGGGTTTGGGGGACACGGGGCCAAGCAGAGACATGGGGGGGGGGCACAGCCGTGAGGGGGCACAGATGGAGAGGGGGGGTCACAGCCACGGGCCATGCAGACACGGGGGGGGGGGGGGGGGGGGTCCAGGCAGGGATGGGGGGACGGGGGGGGGGCAGATAAAAGCAGCGAGGACACGGGGGGGGGGAGAAAAAACACACGAGAAAGCAGAGGGGAAGAGAAGTGAGAAGAGGTGGGGGGGGGGGGGGGGCCGGGGCGGCTGCGGGCTGAGGGGGGACAGAGGGTGCCAAGGGGGAGGGATGTGGGGAGCTGCCGGGTCCCCCCAAAGCCACTCGCAAGGCAAAAAAAAACAAAGCTCAGGGTGAGGGGGGGGGCGGAGTTCAGCCAGGAGAAAGGGGGAGGGGGGGGAGCAGGGAATGGAGAAGTTTGGAAGAGTTGTCCTGGGGGGGGGGCGCGGGGGGCACGGACACACCCCTGCACCCCAAACTGTTACCTGGGGGGCTGGGGGTTTGGGGACCACGCACCCCAGTGTGGGGTGGGGACCCTGCAGAGCTGGTACCTGGGGGGGGGACACACACACTGTGACCCCCAATCCGTTACCTGCAGGGACCTGGGGTTGGGGGGGGGGGGATCCGTGCACCCCAGTTTGGGGGCCAGTGGGGGGCCCCGCACCCCCATTCTGGATTGGGGGGTGGGGGCTGATGCTGACCGTGCACCCCAAAGCCTGGCTGAGGGGGCGGGGGGTGGTCACCCCAATTCAGGCCTCTGGGGTCTGGGCACCCCCTGCCTATTGGGGGGGGGGGGGACAGGGACTGTGCACCCCAGTCCGATGTGGTGGGGATCCCAGCACCGATCTGGGGGTGCAGGGCCACGTACCCCAACATCATCACCTGGCAGGGCTGCGTGCCCCAAGCCAGGGCTGGAGGGGGCCTGTGCACCCCCAAACCTCAGTGTAGGGCTGTGTGCGCGCCCCCCCCCCCCCCCCCCCCCCCCAGGACTCGAGGGGCACCCCCAAACCCAGCTGGAAGGGCTGAGGCCCCTGATGTGGTTAATGGAGCCGTGCACCCCCAGAACAGGGGAAGGGGTCTGTGCACCCCGATCCTGGGCATGTGGGGCTGTGACCCCAAAAGCAGGGCGGGGGGGGGTGGGTGTCTCAGCACCCCATCTCTGGGTACATGGAGCCATGCACCCCAAAACAGTGCTGGGGGGGGGGGGGGTGTCTCTGCACCCCAACCCTGGGCATGTGGGGCTGTGACCCCCAAAGCAGGGCTGGGGGAGGGGTCTCTGCAGCCCAGCTCGGGGCTGGGGGGGCTCCGTGCTCCTGCCCCGGGTGCAGCGGGGCTGGGGGGGTGGGGTGGGGGTGGGGGGGTCACCCCACAACAGCCCAGGGCACCAAAGAGGCTGCTCATGGGGTCACCCACCAGCTGGGTCCGGTGCCCCTTGCTGGGGAGGGGTGTGGGGGGTGTGGGGGTGAGTGGGGTTCGGGGGGGGCGGGGGGGGGGGGGGGCAGCTTCATTCCAAACTTTCCAGCGTGGCTGGGGCAGGGGGGTGGGGGTGGGTTGCTGGAGCCTGGGGGGGCCAGAGCAGACGGTGGGGGGCCCCGAACCGCTTACCTGGGCCACCCCTCGCCGTGACAGCGCAGCCAAAGCACAGCGATGGGGAGACAGAGAGGTGAATCAAGGCAGGCCCCCCCCCAAGCAGCTGGGGGCACCGGGGGGGCCAAGCGAGGTGGCTCTGTGCGGGCAGGGCGGGCGGGGGGGCGGGGGGAGGCAGGGGGGGCGCGGGCCAAGAGCGGAAAGGTCGGGGGGAGGCATCCAGAGGGGTCGAAGCATCGCCGCGGCCGTCACCCCCACCTTGCACCCCCAGATCCCCTCCCGAGGGGTGGCCCCGTGCTCCCCCCCCCCATCTCCGCTGCCCTCCCTTTGGGTGCTGGGGGGGAAGGGGAGGGGCTGGACCCCCAAAGGTGGGAGACTGGGGGAGCTCTGCGGGTGTAACTGGGATCCTGGATGCTACCAGTATAAACTGGAGCAGGCAGAATGGGTTGGGGGGGGCAGCTGGGAACCCCCCCACCTCACCCAAGCAGCTGCAGACCCTGGGGGGGGTCCCAATGGCCCCGGCAGCTCGGCCAGCGCTGGAGGGGGGGGGGCAGTTCTTAGGTTGAACCCGGAGCCAGAGGCCACCGGGCACTTGGTGGTGGGAAAGGGGACGTGGGGGGGGGGGGGAGTCACACACAGCCCTTGCCCCCCCACTCATGGGGAGTCCCCGTGCCACCCCCCCGCCGTGCCTAGAGGCGGAGGGGGGAGCGGAGGGTGGCACCCACCTGCCGGGGGGCCGCGTGCTCCCGGCCCTCGCTGGGGGAGCGGGACCAGCGGCGGTCGCGGGAGCGGGGCCGCCCGTAGTCATGGCGCTCGGGGGGGGGGCAGCGCTCCCGCTCCCCCGGGCCGTGGTGGTGGTGGTGGTGGTGGTGGTGGTGGTGCCGGTGCTTGCGGTCCTTGGCGCGGCCGCGCTCGGGGTCCCGCTCCTTGGGCGGGAGGTCGCCCGACTGCGTCGTGATGCTGAGGTCGGTGCCCAGCCCTGTGGGGGACCGGGGGGTGGTGATGGGGGGGGGGTGGCACTGGGGAGGGGCGGGAGGGGGGAGAAGCTGGGGCTGGGGGAGGTGGGGATGTGGTGGTGGGGATGGGGCAGCTGGGAGACGTGGGGTGCGGGAGGTGGGGGCCCCACAGAGGTGATGGGGTGGCCCAGGGGATATGGGGTGCAGGAGATGGGGACCCCATGGAGGTGACGGGGTGGCCCAGGGGACGTAGAGTGGCCCAGGGGATGTGGGGTGCAGCAGATGGGGATCCAGAGGTGGAGATGGGGTGGCCCAGGGGACAAGTGGTGGCCCAGAGGATGGGGGGTGGCCCAGGGGACATGGGGTACAGTAGGAGGGGACCTCACAGAGGTGACTGGGTGGCCCAGGGGACGTAGGGTGGCCCTGGGGACACGGGGTACAGTAGGTGGGGACCCCGTGGAGGTGACGGGGTGGCCCAGGGAACATCCGGGGCAGTAGAAGAGGTGGTGGCCTTGGTGGTGGCCTTGGGGACAGCTGGGACAGGTGGGGATGGGGTGACCCGCGGGATGACCGGGTGGGCGACGCAGCATGGCCCGGGGGAGGGGGGGGGGTTGGGGGGGGCCCACCTGTGTCCACATCGGTGTAGCGGCTGAGGGAGCGCTCGGAGGCGCGGTGGCTCCGCTCCCGCCGGCGCGGGTGGTGCCGCTGCCCGTCCTCGGGGGGGACGCGCTCCAGCGAGTAGTCGTCCAGGCGGATGCCCCGGGCGCGCGGGTGGCCCAGCATGGAGGCCGAGCGCTTCATGGGGCTGGCGTCCGAGATGGTCTGCGGGCGAGAGCGCAGCGGGGACGGTCCGGGGCAGCCCGGGGGGGCCGGGGGGGGCTTGGGGGAAGAGTCACCTGCGTGCGCTGGCCCCTTTGTGTCTCTTCAGCCATTCATCCCTCCATCCAACCAACCAGCCCTGTCCATCCGTCCATCGTCCATCCATCATCCATCCATCCATCCATCCATCCGTCCATCATCCATCCATCATCCACCCATCCATCCATCCATCCGTCCATCGTCCATCCATCATCCACCCATCCATCCATCCATCCGTCCATCATCCATCCATCATCCATCCATCCATCCGTCCATCATCCATCCATCCGTCCACAATCCGTCCATCTGTCCATCATCCATCCATCATCCATCCATCCATCCATCATCCATCCATCATCCATCCATCCATCATCTGTCCGTCCGTCCATCCATCCATCCATCCATCCATTCATCCATCCACCTCCCCATCTATCCATCCCTGCATCCATCCAACCAGCCAGTTGTCCATCCGTCCGTCCATCCATCCGTCCATCCATCCATCCGCCCACCCATCCGTCCATCCGTCCGTCTGCCCATCCATCCCTCCCTCCCTCCCCCCCCCGCCCCCCCATCTCTCTGTCCATCCCTCTCTCCCTCCACCCCTTCCCTGGCCCCCCCCGCCCCTCCCTGCCCCACTCCCTCACCCAGCACTGTTGTCCCCAACCTCCCGCCGGTGCCGTCCCCGCGGCCACCGGTGCCATGTCTTGCCGGGTCACCCATCATCCCCACGGCCTCGGTGGGTGCTGACCCGCCGCGCCCTGCGCCGGGGGTCCCACAGCTGGATCGGGAGGGACACGGCGTCCCCATCACTGTGTCCCCGTCACTGTGCCCCCACGGCCCCAGGTTTGGGGACAGACACACACCGATGCACCCCCCTTGGACAGACACCCCCCCCCCACCCCCCCTCGCTGCTCTAACCATTGAGCTGCTCTGCCACGGGGACCCCTGAGTGTCGCCGGCCACTGGGGGGGAGAGGGGGGGGATGGGGATGGGGGGACAGGGATGAGGACAGGGACAGAGGAATGGGGACAGGGGGATGGGGACAGGAACAGGGGGACAGGGGTGGGGACAGGGACGCTGCTCCTCACTGGCCACACTGGTGCTGGGACATGGGGCGACGAGGATCTGGGTGGCCTGAGGTGGCCCAGGGGGTGGGACAAGGAGTGGGGGGACAAGAGAGGGTCAGGGGGAGACAAGGAGCTGGGGGACGGGGACTGGGAATGGCTGGACAGACAGACGGGGAAGAGTCAGGAAGGGCTGGTGAGAGGGTGGCCCTGGACAGGCAGGAGAGAGAGAGGGAGGGGAGGAAGGACAGAAGGATGGAGGGAGGGAGGAGGGAGGATGGAGGATGGAGGATGGAGGATGGGGGATGGAGGATGGAGGATGGAGGGATGGAGGATGGAGGATGGAGGGATGGAGGATGGAGGGATGGAGGACGGAGGATGGAGGATGGAGGAGGGAGGATGGAGGATGGGGGATGGAGGATGGAGGGATGGAGGATGGAGGATGGGGGATGGAGGATGGAGGATGGAGGGATGGAGGGATGGAGGATGGAGGGATGGAGGGATGGAGGATGGAGGGATGGAGGATGGAGGGATGGAGGACGGAGGATGGAGGATGGAGGAGGGAGGATGGAGGATGGGGGATGGAGGATGGAGGGATGGAGGATGGAGGATGGAGGGATGGAGGATGGAGGGATGGAGGACGGAGGATGGAGGATGGAGGAGGGAGGATGGAGGATGGGGGATGGAGGATGGAGGGATGGAGGATGGAGGATGGGGGATGGAGGATGGAGGATGGAGGGATGGAGGGATGGAGGATGGAGGGATGGAGGACGGAGGATGGAGGATGGAGGAGGGAGGATGGAGGATGGAGGATGGAGGACGGAGGACGGAGGATGGAGGATGGAGGATGGAGGATGGAGGGATGGAGGATGGAGGATGGAGGGATGGAGGATGGAGGGATGGAGGGATGGAGGACAGAGGATGGAGGATGGAGGAGGGAGGATGGAGGATGGAGGATGGAGGACGGAGGATGGAGGACGGAGGACGGAGGATGGAGGGATGGAGGGATGGAGGATGGACGATGGAGGATGGAGGACGGAGGACGGAGGATGGAGGACGGAGGATGGAGGGATGGAGGATGGAGGATGGAGGACGGAGGACGGAGGATGGAGGGATGGAGGGATGGAGGATGGAGGATGGAGGATGGAGGACGGAGGACGGAGGATGGAGGACGGAGGACGGAGGATGGAGGGATGGAGGGATGGAGGGATGGAGGATGGAGGGATGGAGGGTGGAGGACGGAGGACGGAGGATGGAGGATGGAGGATGGAGGAGGGAGGATGGAGGAGGGAGGGATGAAAAGGGCTGGAGAGAGGGACAGCTGGGGAATGAGAATGTGGAGGGATGGAGGGAGGGGGCCCAGGAGCTGGTGGGACAAAAACGACTGAAACGGGACAGCGAGATGAGAGAAATGAGAGATGGGGGGTGGGAGGATGGGGGGCTGGAGAGAAGGGGGATGAGGGGCGATGGGGGGCTGGAGCAGGTGGGGGGCGCCCGGGGCAGGTCCGGGGCGGAGCGGGGGGCTCTGGGGGCCCGGCGGTACCTACACTGAGGTTATTCCCTCGGGGTCGGACCTTCCTCCTCTGCTAGAGCCAGCCCAGGCGGTGCCCGCAGAGCCGGGAGAGAGAGAGAGACCAGCGTGAACACGGGGCGGGGGGGCAGGGGAGGGGGGGCGGGGGGGGCGGGTCACCCCCCCAGAGCCAAGCAGCGGCCGGGCGAGCAGCAGCAATGAGCAGAGCAGCCAGAGCAGCCCCGGGCCTGTCCTGGGCATGCGGGGGGGCCGCACCCCCAAAGCCGGTGGTGCCCATTGGCACAGAGAGCGCCACGATGTTGGGGACCGGGGTGGCCGTGCCCCCCCCCTCCATTTCACAGCTGCTGGGGGGGGGGGCACTGAGCCAGAGCAGGCGCGACCCTGCGCTGGAGCACAGGGACCAGTGGCCACACGGTTGCCCCATGGCCACGGCTCTGACCAGGGGGGAGATGGCACCTCTCCCCCAGCTTCACCCCCCCGCAGCCCCTGCCATGCTCATGCCCCCCCCAAAGCCCCCAGCAGCTGCAGCCATTTAAGGGGGGGGCACACAGGACGCTGCTCCTGCCACCACCACAGCGTCCCGGCCCCCCCAACCCCCCCCCATTAAAGCATCAGTGGCCACGGCAGCGCGGGAGGGGCCGCAGGGGGAGGAGGGCGACAGGGTGAGCCTGGGGCCTGTCTCTGGCCGTGGCCCCCCCCGGGGGGGGCCCTCTCCACGGAAGGGCCCGGAAGGGGCCCCCTCACCTGGTTTTCGGCCGGGAGCCGCGGCATGGAGGCGGCGCGGCCGTGGCCCTCCATGGGCAAGTAGTCGCTGTCGGAGTAGCCGTCCTTGGCCATCTCGCGCATCTCCACCAGCTGCGGGGAACGGGGGCGTCAGCGGGGAAACGGGGGGGCAGCACCGGAACCAGGGATGTGCCCCCCACCCGGGGGAGCTGGGAGCAGTGCTGGGGGGAGGCAGCTGGGGAGGGGGGGACTGATGGAGATGGGGGAGATGGGGGTCAGGGGCCCCCCAGGGACGGGGGGGGCGTGGACATGGGGGACATGGGCGTCAGGGGACCCTTGGGGACAGCGGGGGGGTGGATGGAGCTCAGGGGCACTCCCAGGGACACGGGGGCTGGAGGGAGGTGGGGGACCCCCCCCCCCCCCCCCCCCCCCGGTGCAGCCCCTCACCTGGGAGTTGGGGCGGCTGTTGGGGACGTCCTCGGGGTGTCCCCGCTCGGGGCTCCAGGTCCCCGTTTTCTGGAACATCTCCTGGGCGCGCTGGGTGACCCAGGACTGACTCTCCTTCAGGCCCCCGTCGCGCGCGGCCCTGGGGGGCGGCACAGGCGGCTCAGCCCCCTCCCGCCGCCCGGCGCCGCGCAGGGGCAGGATGGGGCCCGCGGCACTTACAGCCCCGCGCCCGGCTCGGCCGGGGGCACCACGTCCGGCCCCGGGGTCCCCTCCTGCGTGGGGGACGGCGGCTCCATGCGCTGGAACATCAGCGGCGTCCGGTTCTGCGGGGACACGGGAGCGGCTGGGGGGGCGGCGGGGACGCGGCACGGCGCGGGGGACGGGGAGGGGACGGGGGGGACACGGGGAGGGGACGGAGCTGGGACAGTTGGGGCCGGGATGGGGATGGGGACACGGGAGGGACCTGGGGACACGAGGATGGGATGGAGCTGCGACACTTGGGGACGGGGACACTGGCGACATGGGAAGGGGACAGGGATGGGATGGGGACACGGGAGGGATCCTTGGGGAGGGGCTGGGGACATGGGAGGGGACAGAGCTGGGATGGGGACACAGGAGGGGACAGGGTTGAAATAGGGACATGAGGGATCCTTGGGGAGGGGACACGAGGATGGGACGGAGCTGGGACACTTGGAGATGGGCACGGGGACACTGGAGACATGGGAAGGGGACAGGGATGGGATGGGGACACCAGAGGTGGCAGAGGAGGGGACAAAGCTGGGATGGGGACACAGGAGGGACTCCCGAAGGGGACAGGGCTGGGACAGGGCTGGTGGGAGGTGGCAGAGGAGGGGCTGGGGCTGGGATGGGACGGGGAGGGACACGGGGAGGGGACAGAGCAGGGCTGGGGACACTGAGGGCCGCAGGGAGGGGACAGGTTTGGGCTGCCTGCGGTGACCCCACCTGCTCCTCCCGCATGGCCTGGAGCTTCTTGGCCTTGCTCTGCCGGTAGTACTCCATGATCATCATCGCCGCGTAGATCTTCCCCACCGTCAGGTCGGTGGCTGCGGGCGCAGAGGGTGAGGGGGGGACGCGGGGACGCGGGGACGGGGAAGACGGGGACAGGGACAGTCCCTTACACTTGTGGGGGGTGACGAGCAGGTCCAGGTTCTTGGGCGAGAGGTTGGGCCAGATGGCGATCATCTCCTTGCGGAGCTCCGCGTCCATCTGCTGCTTGTCGGCTCCCCCTGCACCGAGTGGGCTGAGCGCCCCGGCCCCCCCGGGGACCCCCCGCTGCCCCAGGGCATCCCCCTGGCACCCCTCGGTCCCCCTAGGGCACCCCCCAGGGACCCCCCTGGCCCCCCAGGGCACACCAGCCCCCTCCTCCCCTATGGGCACCTCCCTGTGCCCCCCCCGGACACTTCTGCCCTGCCACTGCCCCATGGACTCTGTCTCCCCTGGGGCTCCTCGTGCACCCCTCAGCTCCCCTCTTCCCCCCCAGTCCCCAGGGACCTCCATCCCTGGGCTCCCAATTCTTGTCCCCTCCACCCCTGGGGTCCCCGTTCTTGTCACCCAAAGGACACTTGGGGTCCCCATCTCTGTCCTTGTCACCCAAGGGACCCCCATCCCCATGTCCCCAAGGTCCCCATCCCCTCAGGTCCTCGTCCCCAAATCCCCAGGACCCCCGTACCGCAGAGTCCTTGTCCCCACTCTCCAGCATCCCTGTCCCTCCCCCCCAAGAGCTGCCATGTCCCCGGATCCCCATCGCTGTCCCCTCCAGGACGTCCACCGGGGTTCCCGTGTCCCCCCCGTGTCCCCCCCCCTTGCCTTTGGCGATCTTGATGTCCAGGGCGGTGCGGATCAGGGCCATGAGGGTGGAGTTGAAGTGCACCGTGTTGTCATCGGCCACCGGCAGGTCCATGCGGAGCAGACGCTGTGGGGCCGAGCAGAGGGGGGGTAGAAGGGGGTGGGGGGGTGTCAGCCGCGACACCCCCCCTCCCACCGCGCCCGGGGGCTGGCGAGAAGGCGGGGGCCGCACTGCAGCCGCTGGGGAAACTGAGGCACGCGTCCCGCTGCCCTCCCTGAGCCCCCCCCCCCCCCAACCCCGGCCCCCCGCCTTCTCCCAGGCTGCGGCCCCCCGGCCCCCCGCGAGTCACCCGGGGGGGGGGGGGGGGGGGGGGCACGGCCAAGCGGGACCCCAGCATCTGGGGGGGGCAGCACATGCAGCACATGCAGCAGAGGTGGGGGCCGACTCGTTCCCAGCTCCGTTTTGGGGATGGATGGCGGGAACGGGGAGGGGGGGGGCGGCCGGGGGGTTCTCTGGGTGCAAACCGGCATCCTCAGGGTGGGGGGGATGCCAGGGAGACATGCTTGGGCTGGGGGTGGGGGGACAAGCGATGAGTTTGCCAGGCCTCAGCCCCGCAGTGCCCCGCACCCCCTCCCCCCCCAGCTCCCAGTGCCAAGCAGGTGGCAGCAGATTCTCCCCCCCCTCTCCCTGAAAAGGGCAGGGACCCCCCCTCATGCATCCCCGAGGGGGGGGATTGCAGGATTTTTGGGGTGCAGAGCAGCAGGGCAGGGAGCGAGCGATGCCAATGGGGAAATTGAGGCACGGAGACATGGGGTCCCCGCACACATCCCCCCCCCCCCAAGTACCCAGGTGTCCCCGTCGTCCCCCCCGACCCCCCCCACCCCACGATGCAGCTCCCGAGCATCCGTAGCCCCCCCCGGCCGGGGGGGGCATGGGCCGTGCAGCAGCCGGGGGGGCCGGTGGGGGGCCGGGGGGACTCACTGCCAGGAGACGAGGTGGCGGGCGGAGGTGGGATGGAGAGGGGGGAGAGTGGGGGGGGGAGAGGCTGCAGGGATGGGGGGACAGAGAAGGGGGGGGCGAGGGTGAGCCCCGGGGGGGGCCCGAGCAGGGGCTCCGCCAGGCAGGCAGGGCGAGCCCTGGGGGGGTCCCTAAAAATGGGCTGCTCTGGGCGAGGTGTCCTCAAACCCCCCCCAGGACCCCCAGGATGGGGGGGGGGGGCGGGGGGGGGCTGGCCAAGCCCCACAGGGGATCCCAAATATGGGATCACTGGGGGGGGCTGGCTGAGCCCCATGGGGGTCCCCAAATAAGGGAACACGGGGGGGGGGGCTCGCTGGGCCCAATGAAGGTCCCCACGTAGAGGCTTCGGGGGGGCTGGCCAACCCCCACAGGAGACCCCAAATAGGGGCTCTCTGGGGGACCAGTTGAGCCCCATGGGGGTCCCCAAGTAGGGGGGGGGTTGGCCAAGTGCAATGGGGGTCCCCAAATAGGGGATGGTTGGGGGGCCTGGCTGAGCCCCATAGAGGATCCCCAAATAGGGGCTCCTGGGGGAGTTGGTGGGCCCCATGGGGGGACCCCCAAATAGGGGCTCCTGGGGGGCCCGGCCCCGAGCCTCCAGCCCGCGGGGGGCAGGAGGTGGCAGGGGGGGGCACACGCTCCTCGGGCGGCGGATCTTACCCAGCCCGTCCTGGGGGGGACGCGCGGAGGCTCAGCGGGGCCGGCGGGGCCGCCGCGCCGGTCAGGGCTCGCCGCAGGAGGAGAAAAACGACAAAAAAAAAAGCAAAACCAAAACCAAAAAAAAAAAAAAAAGAAAAAAAAAACCACCAAGAAAAAAGAAAAACAAAAAAAGGGGGCCGAGAAGCATCGGCCGGGCTGAGTCGGTGCCGCTGCTGGGAACCGGCACCGCTTTGGGGGCTTCGCTCTGGTGGGAAGAGTTATTCTACCTTATAAGCAACACGGGGTGGGCATTTCTTGCCTAAACCCAGGGGCGGGGACATATGTCTCAGCATTTCATACATGTCCATGAAAGTCAGGCGGCCCCTGGGAGCGGAGAGAACGAGAAGGAAGAGACATCGGACAGAAAAAGGACAAAAAAGAGGCGAGAGAGACAGAGAGACGCGGAGAAAAAAAAAATAATAAAAAAAAAACAATAAGGAAAAAAAAAAAAAAAAAGAGGTTTAAACCCACCCGGCCGCAGCCCCGCGGAGGAGGAGGAGGAGGAAGGGAGGAAGGCGATGGCCGGTGCCCATGCAGCCCCGCGGCGCTGGGGGAAGGTGAAGGGGGGGGTCCGGCCGCGCTGGCCGGGGGCCGCGGGGCGCAGCAAGCAGAGCTGGGCAAGGGGTGGGGGGGGGGTATGGGGGAAATGGGGGGGGTGGAGGGGGGCTCCATGCGGCGCTGGGGGCTGGGGCCAGCCCCGGGGGTGCGGGACGTGTCTGTGTATATATATATATATAGATATCATATATATATCCGAGAATCCATAAGCAACATTCATTCCGGTGAGGCTCAGCAGGTTTTAGTGTAAATCAAACCTTGCAAGCAACCCTATGAGGGCATTTCTTGCCTAAGCCCAAGGGGGGAGATATTACGCGCAATAAACTGTACATATCCTTATAATGAATGCGGCCACTGCAAGAAGAATACAGGGGGGTTAGTGCGGGCGCCGCAGACACGCGACCGCGGACGCGCTCCGGGGGCTGGGGGGGGGGATCGGGACGGGACCCGGAGCCCCCGGGCTTGGGGGACGGGGCCGCGCTCCCTCGCTGAGGCCCAATTTGGCGCCGCTTGATGGTGAGGGGGGGCATGGGGTGGTTAAGGGAGAGTTAAGACGCCTTCCCCCTGCTTTCCCCCCCCCGCCCAACCCCTGACTCGTCAGCTTTGTCGCTGTTGGTCCCAGTAAGGACCAGTTTGGCTCATGGGACACCCCGAGAGCGGCACGGGGGACCCTGGGACAAAGTAGAGGCACCCCCCACACACACACACCCCACCCTGGGACATGGGGGGGATCCTCCAGCACCCGGTGGGACCCCCCGGGGACCTCCGGAGTCCGGCCGAGGCCCTTTGCCCTGCGCTGGGGGGGGGGGGAGCTGGGGGGGGGGGGGCAAGAGGGAGAAATCCAGCGGCCAAGCACCTACAACTGAGAGAGGACAGGTTAATCGGCGCCGTGCTGGGGGGGGCCGGGCCCCCCCGTGGCTGCGTGGGGACACCAGACCCGGGGGACACCCCCTCAGGGGGGGACACCAGGGCCACTGGCTCCAGAGGACTCGAGGGGGGGCTCCTGGGCACTTTGCTGTGCCCCCCCCCCCCAGACCCCACTGCACGGCCAGGGGTGGGGGGAACAATCCGGCCAGCCAAGCCCCCGGGCAGCCGCTGAGAGGGGACCCCGGTGTCCAGGGCTACCCCAACTTGCCCCCCGCCCCCCCCCCCAGCCCCGGGGGGGTCCTTACCAGGCGGCGGGGTCGTACTCAGCCCAGACGCGGACGTACTCGTCCAGGTGGTGGGGGCCCAGGATGGAGGAGTCGCGCGTCAGGTACTCGAAGTTGTCCATGATGACGGCGACGAAGAGGTTCAGCATCTGCGGGAGGGGTGAGGGGGGTGTCAGGGTGAGGGGGGGGGGCAGCTCAGGGTCCCCCTTCTGCACCCCCCCCCAGCGCTCACCAGGAAGGAGCAGAGGAAGATGAAGGAGACGAAGTAGAAGTAGGCGAACTCGTTGCCGCACTCGTCCTCCTTGATGCCCGAGTTCTGGTCGCAGGGCTTCCCGCTGAGGCACGACAGCATGATCTCGTGCCACGCCTCCCCCGTCGCGCTCCTGCCACAGAGGGGGGGGACACGCTGGGTAACCCCAGCCGGGGGGGGACGTGCCGGCGTGGCACCGGCTACTGCTGGGGGCACTGGAACCGTGCCAGGGACGGGGACACACACCAGTGTGGCACCGGGTGGCACCAGGACCGTGCCAGGTGGGGGACACACACCTGTGTGGCACTGGGTACCGTGAGGGGGGGCACCAGGACTGTGCCAGGGCAGGGGACACACACCCGTGTGGCACTGGGTACTGCTGAGGTGGCACCGGGGTGGGGGACATGCGCCGGGGTGGCACCGGGTGGCACCAGGACTGTGGTGGGGAGGGGGACACGCACCAATGTGGCACCGGGTACCGCTGGGGGGGCACCAGGACCGTTCCAGGGTGGGAGACATGTGCCAGTGTGGCACTGGGTGGCAGCGGGGCCGTGCCAGGGAGGGGGACTCACGCTGGCGTGGCACCAGGCGGCACTGAGATAGCGCCAGGGCAGGGGACACACCCTGGTGTGGCACTGGGACCTGCCAGGGTGGGGGACACACGCCGATGTGGCACCGGGTACCGCTGGGGGGGCACCAGGACTGTGCCAGGGAGGGGGACACGTGCCGGCGTGGCGGCGGGTGGCAGCGGGGCCGTGCCGGGCGCTCTCACCGGAAGAGCAGCATGAGGGCCTGGAAGAAGGTGCGGAAGTTGTTGTGCTGGGTGATGGCCGACTCGTCGTCCTCCTCCTCGATGCCGATGTTGCCAAAGACCTGGGGGGGGGGGGCCGGGCTGGCTCAGGGGGGCTGTGGCGGGGGGCTGTGGGCTGTGGGGGGGCCGTGGCGCGGGGGGGCTCTCACCTGCATCCCGATGATGGCGTAGATGAAGAAGAGCATGGCGATGAGCAGGCAGACGTAGGGCAGGGCCTGGCGGCAGAGTGGGGCCGTCACGCCGCGCCGGGGCTGGATGCGGCCCCCCCCCAGCACGGCTCGGGCTGGAGGCGGGGGGGTCACGGGGCTTTGGGGGGGCGTCGGGCGTCACCTTGAAGGACTGGACGAAGGTCCAGAGCAGGATGCGGATGGTGTAGCCCTGGCGCAGCAGCTTGATGAGCCGCGCGGCGCGGAAGAGCCGCAGGAAGCTGAGGTTGATGAAGTTGTTCTGGGGGGACACGGGGGGGGGGGCGCGGGGGGTGAGGGGGGGCCCGGACCAGGCGCTGTGGGGTTGGGGGGGACATGGCGGCTCCCACCTACCCCAAACTCGGTCACCAGGATGTCCGTGATGCTCCCCAGGACCGTGACAAAGTCGAAGATGTTCCAGGCGTCGCGGAAGTAATTCTGGGGAGGGGCCGAGGGAGCTGACGGTGTGCGGGTCCCGGCTCCCAGTTACCCACACACCAGCTCCCAGTTACCCACACGCCTGATCCCAGTTACCCACACACCAGCTCCTGGGATCCCAGTTACCCACACACCAGCTTCCAGTTACCCACCAGTTACCCACATGCCTGATCCAGTTACCCACACACCAGATCCCAGTTACCCACACACCAGATCCCGGGATCCCAGTTATCCACACACTGGTTCCCAGTTACCCACACCCTGGCTGCCCAGATCCCAGTTACCCACACACTGGATCCCAGTTACCCCACCCCAGGTCCCAGTTACCCCACCCCAGCTCCCGGGACCCTGTGGGGCGGTGCCGGGGGCCGGACTCGTGGCCCCGGTCCCAGGGTGCCCGGGGTGCCCGTCCCCGGCGCGCGGCGGCCCCTACCAGCACGCCGAAGGCCATGATCTTCAGGAGACACTCCAGGGAGAAGAGGGAGGTGAAGACGTTGTTGAACATCCTCAGCACGTTCTCGTAGGCGTCCGACGCGTCGTAGAACTGGGGGGGACAGCGCGGGGGGTGGGGACAGGTCCCTGGGGGGACGCGGGGGCACCGTGGGGGGGTCAGGATGGATCCAGGGGCACAGGGATAGGCCGGATCCAGGGGGATGGGGACAGGTCCAGGGGACAGGGACAAGTCTCAGGGGACAGGGGAGGTGCCGGGGGAGAAGGAGAAACCTCAGGGACAGAGATGGGACTAAGGGGGGGCTCCCCAGGACCCCCAGCCCCCTCCCCGCCGACCTTCATCATGAGGACGATGGTGTTGAGGGCGATCATGGCCATGATGGTGTATTCGAAGGGGGGTGACACCACGAACTGCCACATGCGGTACTGGAAGCTCTGGCGGTTCTGGGGCATGTGGCGCGTCAGGGGCTTGGCGCTGATGGCGAAGTCGATGCAGGCTCTCTGCGAGGGGGGGGAGGACACAGGGTGGGCGTCACTGAGACCCCCCCCAGGGCTCCGCGAGCGGTGCAGAGCAGGGAGGGGTGCAGGGGCAGCACCTCGTTCTTCTCCAGGCTGTACTCCTCCATCATCTTGTCCCCCTGCTCCTGGAAGGTGATGATGATCAAGGCCACGAAGATGTTGACGAAGAAGAAGGGGAAGACGACGAAGTAAACCACGTAGAAGATGGACATCTCCATGCGGTAGCCGGGGCTGGGGCCTTGGTTCTCGTAGGTGGCATCCACCGAGTGCTTGAGGACCCTGCGGGGGACGAGGGGACGGACAGGGTGGGGGTCCCAGCGTCCCCCCCCAGCCACCACCCCCATGTCATCCCCCCCGCCATCCCCACGCCCTTACTGCGGCCATCCCTCGCCGGTGGAGACGGTGAAGAGGGTGAGCAGCGCCCAGAGCACGTTGTCGTAGTGAAAATCGTATTTTTTCCACTCCCGTTTCTGCGCCTTCACCTCGTTGTCCTTCTCGTAGACCAGGTACTCCCCCCTGGGAGGGGAGGGGGCGGTGGGACAGGGCTGGGGGGGGGCGCTGACCCCCGCCCGGCCGGGCCGTACCTGCAGTCCTTCTCGAACTCCTTGGACTCGTCGGTGCAGTAGAAGAACTTGCCCTTGAAGAGCTGGACGGCCACCACGGCAAAGATGAACATGAAGAGCATGTAGACGATGAGGATGTTGAGGACGTTCTTCAGGGAGTTCACCACGCAGTCGAAAACGGCCTGAGGACACAGATTGGGGAGGGGGTCAGCACCGGCCGGGACCTGGGTGTCACAGGTGGGGGGAGTGACACCCCCCCCACACCCCTCCTCACCCACCTTGAGCTTGGGCAACCTCTTGATGGTCTTCAGGGGCCGGAGGACACGGAGGACACGGAGGGACTTGATGGTGTTGATGTCCTTCCCCTTGCTGCTGCCGCTGCAGGGGGGGGGACATGGGAAAACATGGGGCCCCCGGCGTGGCGGCTCGGGGTGCCCCGACATCCCGGCAGCACCGTGGTGGCCCCGTCCCCTCCTCGCCCCGGTGGTGATGGAACCCCCTCCCCACCCGGCACGGGGCAGGGCTCGAGGCTGAGACCCCTCCAGCACTCATCACACGTGTTTCCCATGGCGCTGAGGCTGCTTTTGGGGGGGTGCAAAGGAGGGGGAGGGGGCGGGGGGGAGCGAGGCGCGACCATGAGCACGAGGAGAGCACGAGGACGGAAGGACGGAGACGAGGGGGTGGGGGACGAAGGCAGAAAGACTTTACCGTGAGCTGCTCCTGCGGCCGGTGGCAGAGGAAGGGGAGAGACAAGGCACGGTGAGAGCCCGGCCCCCCCCGCGCCCCCCCCGGCCCCCCGGCCCCTTCCCCCGGGAGGCTGGAGGAGCCACGGCGGGATCCCAGTGGCCCAGGAGGTACTCGGGGTCTGCTCCGGGTTTACTCACCCGTCACTTGGGGGATGCTCAATTACTTGGGGGATGCTCATCCCTTACTTTAAGGGTGTTCAGTTACTTGGGGGTGCTCATCCCTTCCTTGGGGGGCGCTCAGTTACTCAGGGGATGCTCACACTTTACTGGGGGGATGCTCACTCCTCACTTTAAGGGTGCTCAGTAACTTAGGGGTGCTCAGTCCTGACCTGGGGGGTGCTCAGTTACTCAGAGGATGCTCACCCCTTACTTTAAGGCTGCCTAATCACTCAGGGAATGCTCACCCTTTACTAGGAGGATGCTCATCCTTTACTTGGGGGATGCTCACCCTTTGCTTCAAGGCTGCTCAGTCACTCAGGGGATTCTCACCCTTCCCTCAGGGGATGCTCATCTGTTTCCAGGAGGCTCCTCATCCTTCACCAGGTTACTAACCCCTTACTAAGAGGTTACTCATCCCTTACTAAGAGGCCCCTTCACTAGGGGATTCCCGTATGTATTTAGGGTTTACTCCAGCCCTGATTGCTGCTCGGGGGACACGGGGGCGCGGGGACAGCAGGACGGTGACAGGACGACACAGCGCGGTGACAAGCGGCCGAGGACGGACGACGTCAAGCGACAGAGCAGAGCGCGGGCAGCGGGCGCGGCAGCGCGGGGGGGGCCGGCACGGCCCCGCGGGGGGGCACTGGGAGGCACTGGGAGGCACTGGGAGAGGCGAGAACCCGCCGTCTCCATCCCCTCCTCCATCCCCCCCTCCCTGCTGCCCCCTGAGCGTGGGGGGACCCGGGTGTGACCACCCCCCGCCCAGGACCCCCCCAGGCCCCCCCCGGGGGGACTCACGTGAAGGCGAAGGCCACCAGCGCCCCGCTGACCACGATGAAGTCCAGAATGTTCCACAGGTCCCGGAAATAGGCACCTTGGTGAAGCACCAGCCCCAAATCCACCATCTGCGGGGGGCAAGGGCGTGGGGTGGGGGTGAGGGGGTGCCGGGGGGGCCCCCCACCCCGCAGACCCCCCCCCCGCTCACCTTGATCACCATCTCGAAGGTGAAGACGCCCGTGAAGACGTAGTCGAAGTAGCGCAAAACCTGGGGGGGTGGGGAGATGTTTGGGGCAATCCTGACACCCAGAGACCCCCCCTGGGCACCCCAGGACCCCCCTGGCACCCCAGGACCCCCACCCCACATCCCTCCATGGCTGTAGGACACCCCCAGCACACCAGGACCCCCCCATCACCCCTCTGGCAACTCAGGACCCCTCCCCTCATCACTCCATGGCTGTGGGACCCCCTGCACCCCCCCGCAGCAGCCCTGGCACCCCCCTAAACCCCAGGACCCCCCACTCATCCCTCCATGGCTGTGGAACCCCCTGGCACCCCCCAGCACCCCCGGCACACCCCAGCACCCACCTGAAACCCCAGAACCACCCCCCCCCTCCACCCCTCCATGGCTGTGGGACCCCCCAGCACCCCCCAGCACCCTGGGGCCATGGGGAGGGTCTCAGAGGCAGGACAAGGAGCCCCCTGCCCTCCCCCCCTATTTGGGCACAGCCCCAGGTGCTGTTTTGGGGTTCCCCCTGCAGCGAGGCGGGGGGGGCTCACGTTGTTGCGGGGGGCGTTGGGCTGCACGGGGTCCTCGGCGGCCAGGGCGATGCTGCTCATGGCGATGACCATCAGGATGCACATCTCGAAGTACCGCAGGTTGACGATGTAGTGGCAGAGCCGGCGGAACCTGGGGGGGGCACACGCGGTGTGGGGGGGGGGGGCCAGGGACACCCCAGGACCCCCCCCTGTGGCCACCCAGAGCCCCCCCCCCGCGGGGACTCACGGGTTGGTGGTGGAGAGGATGAACATGGAGCTGTAGGGCACCATGGGCTTGGGGCCGTTCTCCTCCTGATCGTCGCCTTCCTCCTTCTTCTCCTCCTCCTCCTCTTTGCGGGGCAGCGGCTCGGGGTTGGCGTTCCTGTTCACTGCGGGAGCGGCGGCGTCACGGCCCATGGACCCCCCCTGCACCCCCCCAGACCCCCCACATCCCCCTGAACCCCCCTGGGACCCCCGTGCATCCCCCCAGACCCTCCACATCCCCCTGAACCCCCCCGGGACCCCCCTGCGTCCCCCCAGACCCTCCACATCCCCCTGAACACCCCCAGGACCCCCCTGCATCCCCCCAGACCCCCCACATCCCCCTGAACCCCCCCGGGACCCCCCTGCGTCCCCCCAGACCCCCCACATCCCCCTGAACACCCCCGGGACCCCCCTGCACCCCCCAGGCCCCACCTGCACTCCTCGTGGCCGCCCACAACCCCCTTACACCCCCCCCAGACCCCCTATATCCCCAGTGTACCCTGCTGAGCCCCACCTGCACCCCCTTGAGCCCCCCACATCCCCCCTGCACACCCCCAGCCCCCCTAGATCCCCCTGCACCCCCCAGCCTCCCCTGCACACCCCTAGGGCCCCACAACCCCCCTGCAACCCCCCCCGAACCCCTACATTCCCCCTCCACCCTGCCCGGTTCCACCTGCACCCCCCAGGCACCCCCTGCACCCCCCCAGCCCCCACATATCCCTGCACCTCCCCCACCTGAACCTCATGGGCCCCCACATCTCCCCTGCACCCTCCAGACCCCTCACATCCCCCCTGGACCCCCCCAGAACCCCATGGGCCCCCCCCACACCCCCCTGCACCCCTCCAGACTCCCCACATTCCACACCTCCCCCAGTCCCCTCGGATCCCCTGCACCCCCCCGTCAGCCTCCAGCCCTCCCAGAGCCCCCCCACCCCCCGGGGGGGGTTCCCCTACCTTGGACCAGGGCGTTGGTGGGGGGGGGCGGGAGGGGGGGGGGGATGTCCACGGCCGTGTGCTCCGGCTTCCCCCCGCCCTTGGCCGGGTTGTTGAGGGCGCCGGGGTTGGTGACCACCAGGTTGTTTTCGGGGGGGGGGTTGGTGGTGGCGGGGGGTCGGCGGAGGGGCCCCCCGGTAGGGCAGGCGGTGTGGTTGCCCACGGGGGGGGCCGCGGGGGGGTCGGCGGTGACCAGTTTGTTGTTCTTCATGTTGTCGATGTCCTCCGCGACGGGGGGCTCCCGGCGCCCCACGTCCTGCTGGATGGGGCGGGTGGTGGAGAGCGTGGGGCCCGCCGGCACCCCGGGGGGCTGGTTCTCCCTGGGGGGAGGCGCAGGAGGACGGGGGGGGCCTCAGCGGGGACCCCCCGGCACCCCAAGAATCCCTGACACGGCTCCTGGGGTGGGCGCTGAGCTGGGAATGCCGGAGGGGGTCGGGTCCCCATCCTGGATGGAGCTCCCAAGTCCTGGGGGGTCCCAGCAGCCCCAGGGGGGGGTCTCACCAGCCCCAGGGGGGGTCTCGGCTGCCCGGGGGGGGTCCCAACACGCCCAAGGGGGGGCCCCAGTAGATCTGGAAGGGGGTCTTGTCTGCCCAAGGGGCGTCCCAGCAGCCCCGAGGGGCTCCAGCAGATCCATGGGGGGTTCCCAGCAGCCCCAAGGGGGGCCCCAGAAGCCCCGGGGGGGGTCTCAGAAGATGTGGGGGGGTCCTCGCCTGCCCAGGGGCGTCCCAGCAGCCTCAAGGGGGGTCCCAGCAGATCTGGGGGTGATCTCGCCTGCCCAGGGGGGGTTCCAGCAGCTCCAAGGGGTCCCATCAGCCCCTGGAGGGTCTCAGCAGCCCCTGGGGGGCTCACCTGCCCGGGGGGTTCCCAGCAGCCCCAGGGGGTCCTGCCCACCCCACTCACCTCCGCCGCCGGTGCCGCCTCTCTCTGTCGTCCCTCTTGCCCTCGCCGTCGTAGCCGGCCGGTGCCGCGTGTCGATGCCGCCGGCGCCGCTCGCCGTCCCCGTGTTCGCCGTCCCCCTCGCCCCGTGGCAGCCGGCCGCCCTCCCGGTGCCGCGGCCGCCGCTCCGGTCGCCCGCCCTCCTCGCCCTCCTCGCCCACCCGCCGGTGCGCCCGGTGCCGCCGGTGCTCGCGCTCGGGTTGGGGCGAACCGGCGTGGCCGTCCCGGCTGCCGCCCGCCCGGTGCCGACGCTCGAGGGCTTTGAGGCGCTCGGCCTCGCCGTAGGCTCGCTCCTGGCTGGGCTCGCGCTCGGGCTCGCGGCTGCCGCTGCGGGGCCGGCGACCGTCGAGGGCGGGGGGCTCCACGGGACGGGGGCCGCCGGGGTCGGGGTAGCGCGGCTGCCGGCGCAGCTCGTCGGCGCGGGGCTGGCCGAAGCGGGGCTCCAGCGGGGGCTCGCCGGGACGCATTTTGTTGGTGTTGTTGTTGCGGTTTTCCCGCGGGTCCACCACCAGCGGCCGGTCCAGGTGGGTTTTCATGTCGGGGCGCAGGTGTCGGGCGTAGGGCACCTTCCAGCGCTCCTCGGGGTCCAGCTCGCTGTAGAGCGCCTCGCGGCTGGCCAGCAGGTTCTGCTTCCGCAGCTCGCTCGTCCGCTGCTCCCACACCGACTTCGAGGATTTCTGGTTCTTCTGCTGCTCCTTCCTGCAGCGGGGAGCCACAGCCCGCGGCGGCGGGGCCTGAGGGGGGCCCGCACCGAGCCGGGGCGGAGGCGGGATGGAGCCGAGGGTGGAGCTGAGGATGGAGCCGGGATGGAGCCAGGATGGAGCTGGGATGGAGCCGGGATGGATCCAGGGATCAAAGTGGGATGGAGCAAGGATGGATCCAGGGATCAAGCTGGGATGGATCCAGGGATCAAGCTGGGATGGAGCTGGGATGGATCCAGAGATGGAGCCGGGATGGATCCAGGGATCAAGCTGGGATGGATCCAGGGATCAAGCTGGGATGGAGCTGGGATGGATCCAGAGATGGAGCCGGGATGGATCCAGGGATCAAGCTGGGATGGATCCAGGGATCAAGCTGGGATGGAGCTGGGATGGATCCAGAGATGGAGCCAGGATGGATCCAGGGATCAAGCTGGGATGGAGCTGGGATGGATCCAGGGATGGAGCCGGGTTGGAGCTGGGATGGAACCAAGGAAAAACCTGGAATGGAGTTGAGGATGAAGCTGGGATGGAGCCAGGACAGAGCCAGAAATGGAACTGGGATGGAGTCGAGGACAGAGCTGGGGATGAAGCCGGGATGGAGCTGGGATGGACACAAGGATGGATCCAAGGACGGATCTGGGGATGAAGCCAAGGATGGAGCCAGGATGGAGTCGGGCCTGGAGCTGGGATGGATCCAGGGATGGAGCTGGGAATGGAGACAAGGATGGAGCCGGGATGGAGCCGGGATGGAGCAGGGAGGGAGTGGGGACAGAGCTGCGTGCGCTGCACTCACATGGTGACGGACATGTTGGCCGCAGAGAGCGGGCTCACTTCGGCCACCTCCTTCGCCTTCTGCAGCGCCAGCTTTTGGTTGGCGGCTTCTTCCTCCTCCTGCTCGTCCTGCGAAGCCCCGCGCCATGTCCAGCTCAGCCCCGAGGCCACGGGGCCGATGGGCGGGGGGAGGGCCCCACGCACCCCCAGCCACGGCCCTCACCTTGGTGAGCTCCTGCGCGTTGGCGAGGTTGTCCACCGCGATGGCCAAGAAGACGTTGAGGAGGGTGTCTGGGCACCCCGTCAAGGCAAAGTGGGTCCCAGCGCAGCCCCACCCCAGCCCAGAACCCCCCAGGAACCCCCCGGACCCCCCCAGCACCCCGAGGATACAGTTGCCGAAGAGGGTGAGGACGATGAAGTAGACAGAGAAAACCATCCCCCCCTTGACGCCACCCTGAGATTTGATCCCGTCGTACATCACCGCGTTCCAGTCTTCGCCCGTCAGGATCTGGGGAGGAGGGAAGGAGCCGCGGGGGGGCAGTGGGGACCACCCCCCAGCACCCCAATTCCTCAGGACCCCCGGGGGGACACAAGGGGGGGGTTCCCTACCTGAAACACCGTCATTATTGCTGCTGGGAAAGTGTCAAAGTTGGTGGGAGGGGTCCCGTCGTCAAAATTGAACCTGGGGGGGCAGGGGGGCAGCAGTGGGAGCCCCATCCCCGCCGGATGCCCCCCAGCAGGGACCTGGGGGCACAGAGACACCCCCACCCTGGGGAACCGGGGGGGTCCCAGGGAGACCCTGTTCCCCACCCAGTTACTCACTGTCCCCCGAAGAGCTGCATCCCCAAAAGGGCAAAGACGACGATGAAGAGGAAGAGGAGGAAGAGGAGGCTGATGATGGACTTCATGGAGTTCAGGAGGGAGACCACCAGGTTCCGCAGGGAAGCCCAGTACCTGCCAGGGCAGAGCCAGGCTGCGGGGCCGCGGGGGGACGGGGGGGACACAGGGGGATGCAAGGGCACTGGGGGGACGGGGGACATGGGGATGACGAGGGGACACGGGGACAGCGAGGGGACGAGGTCGGCAGCTCGGAACCCGGGTCCCCTGCGACAGTCCCGGCATCTGCAGGAACCCTCGTGCTGGCCCTGTCCCTGTGCTCACAGACACACAGACACGGACGGACCGAGGGATGGACGGACGGACAGATGGATGGATGGACAGATGGATGGATGATGGATGGATGGATGTTGGATGGATGGATGGATGAACGGACAGATGGACAGATGGTTGATGGATGGATGTTGGATGGATGGATAGACAGACAGATGGATGGATGGATGGATGATGGACAGACAGATGGATGGATGGAAGATGGATGATGGATGGATGGACAGACAGACGGATGGATGGATGGATGTTGGATGGACGGACAGACAGACGGATGGATGGAGGGATGTTGGATGGACGGACGGACGGACAGACAGACGGATGGATGGATGGATGTTGGATGGACGGACGGACGGACAGACAGACAGAGTGGTGGCATCAACCCCTCAGCACTTACTTTGTGACTTTGAAAATGCGCAGTAACCTGAGAGCTCGTAGCACGCTGATCCCGAAGGATGTTCCCGGCTTCACAACAGCCCAGATCACCTCGAAGATGCTTCCGATGATAACCTGGGGGGTGGTCCCCATCCTGTCCCCGTCCTGTCCCCATCCCATCCCTGCCCTGTCCCTGCCCTGCCTCCATCCCCACCGTGTCCCCATCCCATCCCCACCCTCTCCCGAACTCTGTCCCATCCCTACCCCAACCTCTTCCCTGCCCTTATCTTGTCATCATCCCATCCCTTCCCCTCCCCATTCCATCTCCATCCCCACCCCTGTCCCACCCCATCGACATCCCACCCCCACCCCCATTCCCACCCCATCCCACCCCCACCCCCACCCCCATTCCCATCCCATCCCGCCCCCACTCCCGCCGCCCGGGCCAGGGCCGCACTCACGGCACAATCGAAGCAATTGAAGGACGAGTGAAAGTAAGGCCGCGTCCCCAGCCCGTACATTTTTATAAACATTTCGGACATAAAGAGTCCCAAGAAAATGAATTCTGCATAGTCTGGGGGAGGAGAGAAAGTGAGGGGGGGGGCCGGGGGCCAGGGCTGGGGGGGGAAGGGGGGTCCTAGTGGCGGGGGGGGCACTCACAGAGGAAGTCGGAAAGCCAATCTGGCTGGTCGTAGTGAACGATAGCAACACACAGGGTGTTGAGCGCTACCAGACTGAGCACGGTCCAGTAGAAGGCCTGAGTTTTCACCATGCGGCGGATGTGGAAGCGCATCCGCCGCTCCCGCTTGTGGAAGAAGGTGGCGTTCTCCAGCTTGGCACTTTTGAGGCTGGCGCGGGCGAAGGGGGAGCCTGGGGCGTGTGGGGGGGGGCTTGTCATGTCACCTGCCACCCCCTCCTCAGCCGTCGCCCAGTCCGTGGTCCAGCAGCCTGGACACGTCGCACAGCCCCCACCCGCCGCCCCCATCGCCCGCCACTCACCCGTCAGCCCCCAAATCATCATCTCCGACACATCACCCCCACCCATCACCCCCCCATCACCCCCCCACCCCTCACCCATCACCCCCTGTCTCCCAGCCCATCAAGCCCTCACCCATCACCCTGCAACCCACCACCCCATCACCCCTCAGCCCCCAACCCAGCATTTTGCCACCCATCACCCCCCAAACTATCACCCATCACCCCCCAAACCCATCGCGCCCCAAACCATCACCCAACACCCCCCAAACCATCACCCAACATCCCCCAAACCATCACCCAACACCCCCCAAACCATCACCCAACCCCCCCCAAACCATCACCCAACACCCCCCAAACCATCACCCAACATCCCCCCAAACCATCACCCATCACCCCCCAAACCATCACCCAACACCCCCCCTCCCATTAGCCCCCCACCCATCACCCCTCAACCCCTCACCCATCACCCACCATTCTACCACGCATCACCCCCCCACCTCCCACCCCGTCACCCCCATCTCTCCCAGCCCATCACGCCCCCCCTCACCCCCCCCACCCACCCACGGAGGAGATGTCGGCCAGCTGCTCCTCGGCATCCTCAGGGCTCAGCAGGTCCGTCTTGCTCTTCTTGATGGTGGCCCTCCGGAGAGCTCCCGCAGGGGCGAGGGGCAGAGGGGGGCGGGCGTCACCTGGGGGGCCTCTCTTTGGCCCCCCCTCACCCCCCCGGGGCACTCCCACCCCCCCAACCTGCCGGGGTGCGTGGGGGTGGGACACTTACCATCGAAGGGGTGCCGGGGCTCTCCCTCCGTCTCATCCTCCGCCAGGATCACTTCTTCTGAGAGAAAAGCGGGGGGCTCAGCGGGGTGGGGGGGGATCCCGGGGGGGTCCCGGGGGGGTGGATCCCAGCCCTCACCCGCCTTGGAGATCCACTCCATGTAGCCGTTGAGCTCCCGCTCGATCTGCTGCTGCCGCCGCAGCTTCAGGAACGCCCGGCGGTTCTCCACCCGCTCCCGCTCTTTGGCAAACTCCCTGCGGGGGCTGGTGTCAGCGGGGGGGGGCCTGGGGTGGGCACCCCCCTCCCACCGAGCCCCCCCACCAGCCACTTACCCGGACAGCACCCCCAGCACTAGGTTCAGCATAAAAAAGGAGCCGATGATGATGAGGGGGATGAAGTACAGCCAGTTCCAAGTGTTCCCTGAGGCATCGTTGCTCTGGGGGGGGGAACGGAGGGGTCAGGGGTGCGGGGTCCCACGAGCTGGGGGGGTGTGTGTGGGGGGGCAGGGGTACGACCCCATTTCTGCAGCTGGATATAGGTGAAGGGACGGAGGGTGGCACAGCAGCTCCGGTGTCATCCCCCCGCCGGGGGCTGGTGGCACCCCAAATCCCCCAGCCATGCTCCCCACACCCCGCTGGGCCACGGGGGGGCCATGGGGGGCCAGGGAGGACATGGGGGGCCATGGGGGACACTCGGGGGGTGAGGTTCAGGGGGGGACACATGGGGGGGTCAGGAAGGACACATGATACCAGGGGGACACTCGGGGGGTGGGGGAGGAGGACATGGGGAGCCATGGGGGAGACTTGGGGGGCCAGAGGGGACACATGGTGCCAGGGGGGGACTCGGGGGGGCCAGAGGGGAGACCTGGGCAGACAAGGGGGACACGGCATGCTAGGGGGGACTTGGAGGGGCCAGGGAGGCCATGGGGGGCCAGGGGGGGGACTTGCGGGGGGGCAGGGAAGACATGGGGGAGACTTGGGGACCCGGGGGGGACATGTGGTGCTGGGGGGGGGGGGAGATGGGGGGTCAGGGAGGTCACATGGCAGCAGTGGGACACTCTGGGGGACCCAGGGGGGACATGTGGTGATGGGGGGGGGGAGATGGGGGGGTCAGGGAGGTCACATGGCAGCAGGGGGACACTCAGGGGGACCCAGGGGGGACATGTGGTGATGGGGGGGGGGAGATGGGGGGTCAGGAAGGTCACATGGCAGCAGGGGGACACTCAGGGGGACCAGGGGGGACACGTGGTGCTGGGGGGGTATTCGGGGGGGGGGGCAGGGAGGATGCATAGCATCCCTGCAGGACTTGGGGCTGCCAGCAGAGGGGGGGCCCCAGCGCCCTTTTCCGGGTAACCTCCTGCTTCACCTCCAGCTTTTTTTTGGGGGGGAGGGGGGCACCACACCCCATGCCCTCCCCCTTCCACCCTCACACACCCAGCGCCCGGAGCACGGGAGTGGTCAGCAGGGACACCCCCCCCCCCAAGGGCGGGGACCCCCTCCGGGGGGACAAGGCAGGGATAAAGGCAGCTTCGATGGGGAAAGAGGGGGCTGGGGCGGAGGAGGGGGGCCCCCACGCCCCCCCCGCGGGGCTCACATAGTAGAGGAGGTCTGTCCACCCTTCCATGGTGATGCACTGGAAGACGGTCAGGACGGCGAAGAGGATGTTGTCGAACTGGGTGATGCCGTAGTTGGGGCCCTCCCAGTACTTCTTGCACTTGGTGCCGTTGGGGCAGATCCGGGCCGGCTCGTCCGTCCCGCAGGGGACCTCCACCTTGATCTCGTCTGGGGGGGGGCACGGATCTGGGGTTTGCTATGGACACCCCCCTCCTTCCAAGACCAACTCGGACCCCCCCTTCCATCCCTGCGTTCACACAGGAGGGGATTTTGGGGTCATGGGGTGACCCTGTGGGGCTGTCAGACCCCCCCCCCAGGGCTGCGTTCACTCGGGGGGGGACTTTGGGGTCATAGGGTGACCCCCATGGGGCTATCAAACTCCCCCTGTGCCCCCCCCTCCCTGCGCTCACCTAGGAGGGGAATTTGGGGGTTATGGGGTGACCCCATGGAGCTCTCAGATTCCCCAACCCTGGACCCCCCATCCCTGCGTTCACCCGGGGGGGGGTTGGGGTCATGGGGTGACGCCCATGGGGCTGTCAGACCCCCCCTCAGGGCTGTGTTCACCTGGGGAAGTTTTGGGGGTCATGGGGTGACTCCATGGGGCTGTCAGACCCCCCCTGCCTGCCCCACCAGGGCTGCATTCACCCGGGGGGGGGTGTGGGGTTGTGGGGTGACTCCATGGGGCTCTCAGATGCCCCCAGCCTGGATCCCCCATCCCTGTGTTCACCCAGGGTGGGGCTTTGGGGTTGTGGGATGACGTGGGGCTGTCAGACCCCCCCTCAGGGCTGCATTCGCTCAGGGGAGGTTTGGGGTCATGGCGTGTCCCCCATGGGGCAGTCAGACCCCCCCCGACGCTCTCCAGGGCTGTGTTCACCCGGGGGGGTTTGGGGTCATGGGGTGACCCCCATGGGGCAGTCAGACCCCCCCCTGCCACCCCCCAGGGCTGTGTTCACCCGGGGGGGTTTTGGGGCTGTGGGGTGACCCCCATGGGGCAGTCAAACCCCCCCCTGCCACCCCCCAGGGCTGTGTTCACCCGGGGGGGTTTTGGGGCTGTGGGGTGACCCCCATGGGGCAGTCAGACCCCCCCCCTACCACCCCCCAGGGCTGTGTTCACCCGGGGGGGTTTTGGGGCTGTGGGGTGACCCCCATGGGGCAGTCAGACCCCCCCCCTGCCACCCCCCAGGGCTGTGTTCACCCGGGGGGGTTTTGGGGCTGTGGGGTGACCCCCATGGGGCAGTCAGACCCCCCTCTGCCACCCCCCAGGGCTGTGTTCACCCGGGGGGGTTTTGGGGTTGTGGGGTGACCCCCATGGGGCTGTCAGACCCCCCCCGACGCTCCCCAGGGCTGTGTTCACCCAAGGGGGGATTTTGGGGTCATGGGGTGACCCCCGTGGGTCTGTCAGACCCCCCCTGCCCCCCCCCAGCAGCCTCCTTGAGTGCCCCCACCCCCACCGTGCTGACGCGGCTGCTGTGCAGAAATAGCTCCCGCCAATTAACGGCATCTTCATCAGGGGAGAGAAGTAATTAGGCCGTTCCATATCGGGTGCGGGCCACGGGCCCAGGGAGATGGAGGGGGGGGGGGGGGGAAGGAGCTGGTCCCCCCCAGGCCCCAGTCCCAGCCCCACGGCGGCCACTGAGCCCCTGCCCAGAGGGAAACTGAGGCAGGGCAGGGGGGGGAGGCGGGCAGGGAGGGGTGGGGGGGTTGGGGGGGGTTGGGGGGGTCAGACCTACCCGTCACCAGGTCGAAGCAGGTGGTGTGGAATTTGCCCATATAAAACTCTAATCCTATGATGGCGAAGATGAGGATCGCGAAGAAGAGGAGGAGCCCGATCTGCAGCAGCGGGATCATCGCCTTCATGATGGACTTCAGGACGACTTGTAAACCTGCGCCAGACGGGGCTGAGCAACCACGGCCCCCCCAGAGACCCCCCCGGCCCAGAGCTCCCCCCACCCCCCCGACACTCACTTGGGATCCCCGAGACCAGCTTGAGGGGCCGGAGCACGCGCACGGCCCGCAGCGTCCGCAGGTCGAACTGGGAGCCCACCGTGGCCAGGATGCTGCGGGCGAGGGGGCGTCAGCGGGTGGGGAACCCCCCTGCCATGGCCAGTACCCCAACCCGGCCAGGGGTCCCCCCACCGCCGTGCCACCGAGAGCCACATGTCCCCCATGGGCCACCGTGTGCCAGCTGGGCCACACGATCCCCCCACGGGCTGTGCCACTGCGGCCACCAAGAGCCCCCACGGGTCCCAGCAGTGTCACACATGCTCTGTGGGCCACCACGTGCCACACAGCTACGCCGGCACGGCCACGATGAGCCCCCACATCCCCACCGCATGGCCACGAGCCCACAGCCGTGCCGTCACGGCCACCAAGAGCCCCCACGTCTCAGCCGGGCCACGCATCCCCCTACCAGTCCCAGCAGTGCCACACATGCTCCGTGGGCCAGCACGTGCCACACGGCTACACCAGCACGGGCATGATGAGCCCCCACATCACCACTGCATGGCCACGAGCCCATGGCTGTGCTGTCATGGCCACCAAAAGCCCCCACGTTCCCACCACATGGCCACGAGCCCACGGCCGTGCCATCACGGCCACCACGAGCCCCTACATCTCCACCACACAGCCATGAGCCCACATCCGTGCCATCACGGCCACCACGAGCCCCCACATCCCCACTGCATGGCCACAAGCCCACGGATGTGCCATCGCGGCCACCAGAAGCCCCCATGTCCCCACTACTTGGCCACGAGCCCACAGCCATGCCATCACAGCCACCACGAGCCCTGATATCTCCACCACATGGCCACGAGCCCACGGCTGTGCCATCACGGCCACCAAAAGCCCCCACATCCCCACCACACTGCCACTGTGCCATCACGGCCACCAAGATCCCCCACGTCCCCCCCACAGGGCCACGAGCCCACAGCCGTGCTGTTACAGCCACCAAGATCCCCCACGTCCCCCTCACAGGGCCACGAGCCCACGGCCGTGCCGTTATGGCCACCAGGAGCCCCCGCGTCCCCGCCGCAGGGCCACGTGCCCATGGCCGTGCCGGGAGCCGGTGCCGGCAGCGCGGGCGGCAGTGCTGGGCTATATTTAGCTCCTCCGGGCCGAGCGCGGTGGCGCTGCCGGTGCTGACGCCGGAGTTGGGCCCAGCCCCAGGGCTCGCAGCCCCCGGCCAGCACGAGCCCGTGGGGTCCCCGAAGACCCAGGTGGCAGTGGGGGGGGTCCCAGGGGCCTGGATACACCCCGGGGGGGCTCATTGTCGACCCCACACCCCCCTCAGCACCGCAGAGGGTCCCCTCCCGCTGCCTGTCGCCACAGCAACCAGCCAACACCCCCCCCCTTCATCCCCATCACCCCCATTCATCCCCCCCCCAATTAATCCTGCCGTGGGTCCCCCAACTTCATTCATCCCCCCCTTCATTGCCCTGGTGATGCCATGGCTCATTCATGGGGGGGGGGGGGGTGAGGCTGAGAGGGCGGCAAGGGGGGAGCAGGGGGGGAGTGAGGGGCGTGGAGGGCAGGGGGAGAGGGCAGGGGGGTGCAGGGAGTGAGGGGGGAGCCGGGTGCAGAAGGAGGGGGGGGAGTTGGTGAGACGGGGGAGCTGGGGGGGGGGGGGAAGGGCAGAGGGAAGCAGCCAAAAAGCCGCTGCTGAGGTGGGCGAGTGCTGGAGGGGCCATGGGACTCGGGGGGGCGGGGGCCGAGCTGTCTCCCCCCGCTGCTCCCTGCCTCAGTTTCCCCAGCGGCTTTTCCCAGTGGGACACACGGGGAGAAGGGGGGGCCCGGGGGGCTGCTGCGGCCGCAGGGGGAGGGCAGCGGCCAGGCGGGGGCCTGGGGGGGCCGTCGCCGAAGCGCCGGTGCCGGTGAGTGGCGGCGCGGGGAAATATTGTGACAGCGCCAAGAGGCACTTGCTGCCGCGGGGAGCGGGACGAGCGCTGCAGGCGATCATTAACGTCGCGCCCGGGGCCCGGTGACGCCGGGATCAGCCGCGGGGGCAGCCCCGGGCACGCAAGGGCCCTGCGCACGCGTGCGTGCATGTGTACGGGCACACGCGTGTGCGGGCGCGTGCTCCGCAGCACAGCCTTGGGGGGGGTGTCCTACGGCCTGTGCGCCCACGCCTGGGGCTGCTGCCGGGCGCGGGGCTGACACGTGTGTGTAGGGGGGGGCATGTGTCCCCCCCGTGTCCCCCCCGCGTCCGCGGGGCCTCACCCGGTGAGGACGACCACGAAGTCCATCACGTTCCAGCCGTTGCGCAGGTAGGAGCCTTTGTGGAAGGCGAAGCCCAGCGCGATGATCTTGATCCCCGCCTCGAAGCAAAAGATGCCGATGAAGTACGGCTCCGTGTCGTCCTGGGGACGGGGACAGGCGTGAGGTGGCGGGGAGGGGGACGCGGGGCTGCCCCCCCTGCACGCCCTCAGCCCCAGGGGGCAGCTGGGGCAGTCGCCGGTCCCGTCGCCCCCCCTCCGCTCACGGTGCCACAGGGCGGAGGCGGCCGTCGCTCCCGGCATGGCCCAGATTCCCAGTGAGGAAGAAACTGGGACACCGGGGGGACCGGGGGGACCGGGAGCCGCGACCATCGCGTGCCGGGCGCCGGCTGCGGGCGGTGCCGGCTGGCAGCTGGCCCCGGTCCTGCCACCCACGCCAGGGGACCCACACCAGAGCCCCAAAGGTGGCCAGGGACCCCCACCGCAGCCCCAGGGGCGGCTGGGGACCCCCGCTGCAGCCCCCGGCCAGCCCCGCGCTCACCAGCCGCTCTGACATGGGGGTCTTGTCCTCGTCGGGCAGGTGCTGCTCCAGCGCCAGGACGATGCAGTTCGCGATGATGGTGGCTAAAATCATGTATTCAAAAGGAGTGCGGCCGAGTCAAGGAAAACCCGGCTGGGCCGAGCCCGCAGGGGCCTAGGGTACCCCCACACCCGCCTGGCTGGGGAAACCGAGGCAGGAGAGGGCCCGGTGGGGAGGCCAAAGGGAAGGGGGGATCGAGACCCCCCCATGCCGGCAGCAGTTGGCGGCAGGGACGCGGGGCCCGGCTGCCACCGGCACCCACGTGCTCCGCGGCTCATTAATTTCCCCATCAAAGGCGCGACCCGGCGGCCCCGGCTCCTCGGCACGAAGCCTCTCGCCCGGCGGGAGCCGGCGGCGATCAAAGCGCCTCGGTGACAGCGGGACCCGGGGAGACCTACACGGCCCCCGCCCGGCCCCACCGGCTCCCGGGCGAGGACGCCGCTGGCGTGCGGAGCTGCCGCCGAGATCGGCGCGTGCTTCGGGGTCTGCGCTCGCTGAGCACGTCCCCCATCCCGGCCCGCGGCACCGGAGCGCGGTGGCAGCGCCGTGCCCGTTCCCTGCCCGGCCCGCGGCACCACGGGCGGGCAGCGGTGACGGCCGAGCAGGGGCTGGGAGGGTTTGAGACACCCCCCTGCCCGTCCTGCAGCCCCGTGGCAGCTCCTGCACTCCGTTCGTGGCTGCAGAGCGGGACCCCCCGGTTGTGCTGCCGGCCCCACGCAGCCATCACGGGCCACAGTCAGCATGGCCACCCAGCTATCCAGCATGGCTATCTGGCACGGCACGGCTATCCGGCATGGCTATCTGGTTATCCAGCATGGCTATCTGGCTATCCAGCATGGCTATCTGGTCATCCAGCATGGCTATCTGGCTCTCTGGCACGGCACGGCTATCCGGCATGGCTATCTGGTTATCCAGCATGGCTATCTGGTTATCCAGCATGGCTATCTGGCTATCCGGCACAGCACGGCTATCCAGCATGGCTATCCGACATGACACGGCTATCCAGCACGGCTATCCAGCTATCCAGCATGGCTACCTGGCACAGCTGCCCAGCATGGCATGGCTACCCGGTATGGCTACCCGGTATGGCTACCTGGTATGGCTACCCGGTATGGCTATCCGGCATGGCAGGGGCACCCTGCACAGCACGGCTATCCCGCATGGTTATTCCGTATGGCACAGCCCTCCGGCACGCCGCGGCTATCCACACGGCTATCCGGCCTGGCACAACCACCCGTCACGGCCCGGTTATCGGGCACAGGCGTTCGGCACGGCGATCTGGCCTGGCACGGCGATGTGGCACAGACATTTGGCACGGCTGCGCGGCATGGCAGGGCTGCCCGGCCCAGCTCAGCTGCCTGGCGCGGCTGTTCCGCTCAGCCACCCAGCGCGGCACGGCTCTCCGGCACAGGACGGATCTCTGGCACGGCTATCGCGCGCAGCACAGCTATCTGGCACGGCGCGGCTGCCCAGCGCAGCACGGCTCTCCGGCACAGCTCCCCGGCATGGCACGGCTCCCCGGCACAGCGCTCTGGCACCGCGCACTTCTCCGGGGCAGCAGAGCCCCGGCACCGCCGGCCAGCACCGCACGGCGACGCAGCGCAGCGTCTGGCACAGCGCGGCTCTCCGGCACAGCACGGTTCTCCGGCACAGCGCGGCTCTCCGGCACAGCTCTCCGGCACGGCACAGCTCTCTGGCCGCGGGGACCCGCACCCAGGGCCAGCTCTGCCCCCCCCACCCCCCCGAGCCAGGACACAGCCCCGGGGGGGGGCCTGGCAGTGCCCACCGGTGCCCTGGGCCGTGCCACCACCCGCCGCGGGGAGCCGGTGCCCGGCAGGACGGGCTTTGGGGCGCAGTGCGAGCATCCCCCCCCCAAAAAAAAACCACCGGTCAACTGGAGCTCCCCCCCCCCCGCCCCCTCGCACCCGGGGGCTCCTCCCCGCCGCCACGAAGCCCCTCGGCCGCCGACACACGGCCCCGTGACCCGGTTGGCAGGCGGCAGCGGGGAGGCCCCGGTATGGCGGTGGCGATGTGCCGGGCACCGGGTCCTGCCCCCGGGGAGGCCACGGCCAGGACGGTGCTGCTGGGGCGGGGGGGCCCTGTCCTGCTGCGGCACACCACGGCCACGCCACGGCCACACCAGATTTGCTTCCACGCGGCAAAAAAAATAAAATAAAACCCCCCCCACAGCACCACCCCCCCGGGATTCGGTCCCTGCGCCGGCAGCACCGTCCCCGCACCGGGGCCGACATTTCAGCGCTGCACCGGCCGCGTCCCCCCGCCGCCCATGGCCACGGCACCGCGGCTGCGGGCACACGCCCAGAGGGGCACCGGCAGCACCCGCTGCCCAAACCCTCCCCGGTTTCAGGGGGGACCCCGAAAGGCTCCGGGCGGCAGCGTGGCCAGGCCGGACCTG
This sequence comes from Athene noctua, assembly GCF_965140245.1. Lineage (NCBI taxonomy): Eukaryota > Metazoa > Chordata > Aves > Strigiformes > Strigidae > Athene > Athene noctua. The sequence goes on along the minus strand of NC_134067.1, from coordinate 1,830,440 downwards.
GCGGTGAGCCGGCGGCTGCCTCGGCAGCACCCCAAAACCGCGTGGAGCCCCCCAGCCCGCGCAGGGCCCTCCCGGCCGCGAGGAGCGGTGACAGTGGCGGTTTCGGGGTGACAGGGGCCCTTTTGGGGTGACGCCGCCTCGGCCGAGGGTTTTGGGGTGCAGGAGGAGGGGGGGGGGACAGGAGGCACCCAAGGGCAGCAGGGCTGGAGCTGCAGCCCCACAACGATACCCCAAAACAGCCCCGCGCCCCCAAATGCCCCAGCAAGTCAGTCCGGGGAGGGGGGGGGCGGACACGGGACCTGGGGACACCCCGAGTCCCGGGGAACCCCGGGGGGGTGGAGGGGGGCTCTGCTGGCACTGCGGGGGCTGAGCCCAGTGCCGAGGGGTGCAGGGACATGGGGATGCCAGGTCAGCCCCCCCCCCCAATTAGGGCACCGCGAGATGCTGGTGCAGTGGGGTGCCCCTGCCCCCAGCCCCCCAGAATGAGCTGGCCCCCCCAAACCCGTCGGGCAGAGCCAGAGACTGGCACAGGGCACGGAGGAGGGGGGCAGGGGACGGGGCCCCCAACATGGGGACGGGGACCCAGGGCAGGGCAGGGGGACGGGGACCCCAGCGCAGTGATGGGGGACCCCAATATGGGGACGGGGACCCCAAGGCAGGGGACGGGGACAGGGATGGGGAGCGGGTGCAGGGCAGGAAAATGGGGTCCCCAATGCAGGGCAGGGGGATGGGGACCCCAGCGTGGGGTGGGGGACCCCAATATGGGGACGGGGAGCCCCAAGGCAGGTCAGGGGGATGAGGATGTGGGATGGGGACCCCAATGCAGGTTGGGGGGACGGGGACGTGGGACAGGGACCCTGATGCAGGGCAGAGGGACAGGGACGTGGGACGGGGACCCCAACGCAGGGCAGGGGGATGGGGACCCCAGCGTGGTGATGGGGGACCCCAGTATGGGGATGGGGACCCCAATGCAGGTCAGGGGGACAGGGACATGGGACAGGGACCCCAATGCAGGTTGGGGGGACGGGGACGTGGGGCAGGGGCCCCGATGCAGGTCAGGGGGGACGGAGACCCCAGCACGGTGATAGGGGACCCCAATATGGGGCCGGGGCCCCCAATTGTGGACAGGGACCCCAATACAGGTCAGGGTGACGGGGACGTGGGCTGGGGTCCCCGGTGCGGGGACAAGGAGCCGGCGCAGGCCCCGGGGCGTGGGGTGCAGGGTCGGGGTGGGGGGGGTGGGGGAGGTCCGGGGGGGCGGGTGGCATGCCGCGGGGCGCAGGGGGGGGGTGGTGGGGCCCCCCCAAAGGATATGGCCATTCGGTGATCTTTTTGGCGTATTTCCTCACCACGTTGTCCTCGCTGAAGAGGAAGAGGGAGCGGTTGACCGTCAGGCAGTTCTGCCGGACGGGGATGGGGTTGTAGAGAGCCATGGTGCGGGCTCGCTGGGCCATCGACTGCTTGTACATCCTCTGCGCCCCGGGGGGGCCGCCCTGCCGAGGGCCCCCCGCGCCCCGGCCCCCCGCCGCGGCCCCGGGGCCGCCGCTCCCGCCGCCTCCTGCCCCGTAACGGGCCGGCACCTCGTCCCCGAAGCGAGCCATCCTGCCGAGAGCCGCGGGTCACGCTGCTGAGGCCGGCGCCGGCGAGGAGCTCATCACATCCCATGGGCCGGGGGGGGGGCTTGGGGAGGGGGGCGGCAGCGGGGGGGGGGGCACGGGGACGGACGGGCCGGGGTCCGTCCCGGTCGCTCAGGCGGGGACCGGCCCGGGCATCCTCGCTCTGCGCCCCCGCGGAGGGGGGCGGCGGGCGCTGCCCCCCCGCAATCCGGCAGCGGGGGGGTGGGGGGGGTGCGGTACCCCCGGCAGGGGAGGTGAGGAGTGATGGGGGGGGGTCCCCGCCGCTGCGGGTCCCGGGGATAAGGGGGAGGGGGGGGAGGGGGGTGCTGAGGTGCCCCGATGCAGCAGCGGGGTAAGGGGGGGGGCGGGGGGGGGGGCGCGGCGGCGGCCCCGGCTGCGCCAATAGGGGGGCGGGGGGGGGGGGCTGGGGGGGGGGGAGAAAAAATCCGCGCCTGGTCAGCGCGGGGCAGCGCGGAGCATCGGCGGGAGGGGAGGGGAAAAAAAAAAAAATTTCCCCCCCCACCCCCCCACCCCCCCCAAAAAATTTAAAAAAAGAAAAAAAATGGAAAAAAAAAAAAAAAATCCCAAATCGCCCAAAATAAAAAATGATCCAAAAAAAAAAAAAAAAAAAAACAAAAAAACCCAAAAAAAAGCCCCCCGCGGCGGGGGCGGCGGCGCTGCGGGCGCGTCCCCCCCCCTCGGGCTCGGCGGGGCCGGGCGGGGGTCGCCGTCAGCCCCCCGGCAGCAGCGGGGCGGCGGGGCCCATCGGCCCGGGCTGCGGCAGAGCTCCGCGCTCCTCCCCTCCCCCCGCCTCCCCCCGCCGCCCGCGGGGCTCTTCCCCCCCCGCCCCCCCCCGCCGCCTCCTCCTCCTCCTCCTCCTCCTCCTCCTCCCCCGCCGCCGCCCGGGTTTGGGGCTAAAGCGAGCGCGGGGCTGGGGGGGGGGGGGGGGGGGGGCAGCGCCGGGACCGGGGGCACCGGGCGGGGGGGCGGGGCGGGGGGGCGGTGCCCAGCGGGCACCCGGTACCGGCCGGCGTGAGCGGGAGTGAGAAACACGGGGGGACACGGTGCGCGAGTGTGCGAAACCACGGGGGAACGTTGTACACGAGTGTGCGAAATATGGGGGACCCTATACACGTGTGCAAAACACGGGGGGACACGGTACACGAGTGTGTGAAACCACGGGGGAAGGTTGTACAGGAGTGTGCGAAATATGGGGAACACTGTACACAAGTGTGCAAAAACACAGGGGGAAGGTGTGAATGGGTGTGCAAAACCACGGGGGGACGTTGCACACCAGCATGCAAAACATGGGGGATGGTGTGCATAAGTGTGCAAAGCACGGGTGGAAGGTGTGAATGGGTGTGCAAAATCACGGGCAGGATGGTGCACGGGAGCGTGCAAAACCATGGGAGGAAGGGGTGTACAGGTGTGCAAAACCACAGGTGGGATGTGTGCATGGGTGTGCAAAGCCATGGGCAGGACAGCGTGCACAAGTGTGCAAAACCACAGGAGGAACATGCGCACGGGTGTGCAAAAACACGTGCAAGGGCCTGCGGGGCTGGGGGCGAGGTGTGCCCGGCTGTGTGCACCAGCAGGACAGTGCACACGCGTGTGCACGGCTGAGGGAACAACTCCTGTGCTGGGACAGTGTGTGAGGGCACACACATGCGCGTGCGAGGGCACAGACCCACGTGTGAGGACACCCCCCCCTCCATGTGGGAGGGCACACACCTGCATGTGAAGGCACAGATCCACGTGCAAGGGCACACACACCTGGGTACGAGGGCACATGCACGTGTGGGGACACACGCACCTATGTGTGAGGGCACACACACCCCACGTGCAAGGACACACACATGCGTGCAAGGGCACATGCACCCACATGCAAGGGCACATACCCACGTGTAAGGGCACACACCCATGTGCAAGGGCACAGACCCACGTTGAGAGTGCACACGCACCCACGTACAAGGGCACACGCGTGTGTGAGGACACACCCCCCCGTGTGCAAGAGCACACGCACCCACGCACAAGGACACACACGTGTGCAAGAGCACACGCCCACGTGCGAGGGCACACACCCACGTGCAAGGCTGTGCACACCCGCTGACCTGCGCGACCACGTGTGAGTCCGTGCACACGTGTCCAGGCGACGTGCGGGAGCACGCGGCCCCGTCGGGGCGTTAATTGGGGGCGTTAATTGGGGGCGTTAATTAATTCCGCCCTTGCGGCCGCCGCCTCCTGCCTCAGTTTCCCCGCGGGGACGCCCCGGGTCCCCGCTCCCCCCGGCGCGCCCGGAATTAGGTCGCCCGGTGCCCCCCAGCCCCCGCCTGACGTCAGGGCCCTTTGTCCGGGCGGCGCTTTTGTGCCGCGGCCTCGGCCCTGACGCGGCGCCGCGGGCGCGGGGGGGGCGTGGAGGGGAGGGGGGGGGGGGCTGCGGCCCCCCCAACCCCCCCTCAGCCCCCCCCACACCCCCACAGAACGGCCCCGGGGGGGCGGGGGGGGGGAGACTCCGTCCCCCTGGCACCGAGCGGCCCCGTGGGATGCACCGAGCGTGGCCGGTCTCAGCCCCCCCCGTGGCAGCCATCGAGCCACCGGCCCCGGCGTGGGGGGGGGACACACACGCGCACACACCCCCCCGTGTCACCCCCCTGCGCCGCCCCCCAGCATCGCCCGGCACGTGTGTGTGTGCCGCGGGGGTCCCGCGGGCCGGCAGCCGGCGCAGCCCCCCCATGCCCGGGGGGGGGCAAGGCAGGGGGCGGATCCCAAGGCGGGGGGGGAACCCCATGGCCCGGGGGGGTCCCCAAGGCCCGGGGGGGGGATCCCCAGGGCCAGGGTTCAGCGGGGGCCGGGGGCGGGGGGGGGAGGACTTGGGCGCCGCGGCCGGGCCAGGACGGTCACCCCAGGGCGGCCGCGTCCTGCCCCCACGGCGGGGCTTGGCCACTCAGGGCGGCCGCCGTCCGTCCCTCTGTCCGTCCATCCTTCTGTCTGTCCGTCCTTCTGTCTGTCCGTCCGTCCCTCTGTCTATCCATCCCTCTGTCCATCTGTCCGTCTGCCCGTCCATCCCTCTGTCCATCCCTCTGTCCGTCCATCCCTCTGTCCATCCCTCCGTCCATATCTCTGTCCGTCTGTCCATCCATCCCTCTGTCCATCCCTCCGTCCATCCCTCCGTCCATCCCTCTGTCCGTCTGTCCCTCTGTCCGTCCGTCCCTCCATCCATCCCTCTGTCTGTCCGTCCCTCTATCCATCTGTCCCTCTGTCCGTCCATCCCTCTGTCTGCCCGTCCGTCCCTCTGTCTGTCCATCCCTCCGTCCATCCCTCTGTCCATCTGTCCGTCTGTCCGTCCGTCCCTCTGTCCATCCATCCCTCCGTCCATCCCTCCGTCCATCCGTCCCTCTGTCCGTCCGTCCCGGATCCATCCCGTGGCCATCGGAGCCTCCAGGACCTGCCCCGGCAGGAAAATTCATTTTTGGGACACAGGGGCTGCACCGGGACGGGACACCGTGAGGTGGTGTCGGGACGGGGGGGTGGGAGCCACCAGCTCCCCCCGTCCGTCCGTCCATCCCCGTCCGTCCGTCCGTCCCCGTCTGTCCGTCCGTCCGCGGCGGCGCGGGGACACGCGGCCGAGCAGCTCATTAGCGGTTCCCTGGGACGAGGCCGCTGCCGCCCGCTGTGGTGACGGCGCGGGGGGGGACCCCCCCACCCCCTGGGGACCCCCCCGTCCCTTGGGGACCCCCCCCACCCCCTGGGGTCTGCGCTGGGGGTGTCGGGGACGGGGACACCCCCATCTCAGCCACCTTCTCCTGCCCAAAGGCTGGAAATTAATGGGTTTAATTAAACCAGACAGTAACTGGGGGGGCCCGGGGGGGGGCAGGACCTGAGCTCCCCCCCCGGGGGTGGGACACGGGGGGTCACGGACCCACAGCTCCCTGGGTGGGGTCTTGTCTCCGGTGCGAGGCCGCGTGTCCCGGTGGTGTCACTGGGGGGTCACTGGGATGGGGTCACCCCGCTCCGACTGTCCCGGGGGGGGGCGGGGGGGCCTGGCCCAGCCCCCTCCCTGCTGTGTGTGTGTGGGGGGGCCCTAAACGGGTGAATCCTCGTGACCCCGTTAGTGCAGTGGGGGTTCCCCGTTATCGGGGGGTTTGGCTCATCCTGGGGGGGCTGTGGGGTGACCCCAGGGGTGTGGCCCTTCCGGGGGGTGCACACGTGTGTTCTGGGGGTTGCACACGCATGTTCCAGGCGGTGCACACGCGTGTTCAGCTGCGGGTTCACCCAAGGACAGTGGGGGGGGGGGGACACACACACCCTACGGTGACGGGGACCCCGGCACCTCCAGCCAGAGGCAGGCGGGGGGGGCAGTGATGGGGGGGGCATCAGCCCCCGGGGGCGTTGTGGGGTCACAGCACAGTGGGGGGGGTGGGGGGGGCTCTGGTTTTCACAGGCATCCATGGGGCTGGTTTCCATGGGCCCCGTTGCCATGGCAGCCATGGGTCCCGGTTGCTACGGAGCCCCGTTGCCATGGGCATATCTGTGGGGCCTGGTTGCCGTGGGCCCGGTTGCCAGGGACAGCCGGTGGTCCAGGTTGCCATGGGCCCCGTTGCCATGGCAGCCATGGGTCCCGGTTGCTATGGAACCCCGTTGCCACGGGCGGCCGTGGGTCCCCGTTGCCATGGGCCCGGTTGCCAGGGGCAGTCGGTGGTCCAGGTTGCCGTGGGCCCCGTTGCTATGGCCCGTTGCTAGGGGCGGCCGTAGGTGACGGCGCTGCGGCGCCGGAAGCCGGCGGGGGGGTGGAGACCGCGCGGGGCGCGAACTGCGCAGGCGCGGGGCTGCGGGAGGGGCGGGGCCGCCCGGGAGGTCCCGCCCCTTTCCGGCGGTGCTGACGTCACTAGGCGGCGCGTGACGCAACGGCGGAAGGGGCGGGGCCGATAGCGGCGGAGCAGGAAGAGGTTGGTGGGGATTGGGGAGGGGGGCTGGGCCCAGTACGGACCAGTGACCCCGTACTGGGGGGCGTCCCAGTCCCAGTACATACTGGTGATCCTTATCCCCATACTGGGAGGGTGTCCCTATCCCCTTATCCCTGTACTGGGGGGGTGTCCCAGTCCCAGTACATACTGGTGATCCTTATCCCCATACTGGGAGGGTGTCCCTATCCCCTTATCCCTGTACTGGGGGGGTGTCCCAGTCCCAGTACATACTGGTGATCCTTATCCCCATACTGGGAGGGTGTCCCTATCCCCTTATCCCTGTACTGGGAGGGTGTCCCAGTCCCAGTACAGACTGGGAGGCACCGCGCTGAGGGTCTCCTGCCTCCCCCCACCCAGTGACAGCGGCTCCTCGTCCCCCAGTCCCGCCTGTCCCCGTCCTGCGGCACTAGAGACGCGACACCATGGTGAGTGGGGCCGGCGGCTGCTGGGGCACCGCGGCCACTGTGGTCACGTTGTGGTCACACCGGGGCCACCGCGGCCACCATGGTCACACCAAGGCCACCGCGGCCACGCCGGGGGCCCCGTTGGGCTCTGACACCCCCTTTCCCCCACCCAGGGCGAGCGCAAAGGCACGAACAAGTACTACCCCCCCGACTTCGACCCGGCCAAGGTGAGGGGCTCGGCGGCGCTGGGGATACCCGGCTCCGTCCCGGGGGGGCTGCGGGTGTCTGGGGGGGTGTCGGGGGGGCTGTGTGGGACCCGCTGACCCCCCGTCCACGTCCCTCGGCAGCATGGCTCCCTCAACAAGTACCACCACAGCCACCCGCTGCGGGAGCGGGCCCGCAAGCTGGCCCAGGGCATCCTCGTCATCAGGTGAGCGGGGACACGGGGATGGGGGGGCGGGGGGGATGGGACGGGGACAGTCCGAGCTGTCCCCTCCCCACACTGGGGGCTCGTGTCCCCCCTCCCTGTCCCTCCACGGCTGTGGTGACGGCCCCGTGCCGTGCGCTCCCCCCCCAGGTTCGAGATGCCCTATAACATCTGGTGCGACGGCTGCAAGAACCACATCGGGATGGGTGAGCCCCCCCTCCCGGCTCCCCCCCCTCCGCAGTCTCACCGGCTCCATCCCGCTGCTCCGGCATTCCCGGGGCCCCTGGAGCCGCCCGGCCGCGGCCGGAGGGTCCCACCCGCCCGCTGTTCCCTCTCAGGCGTCCGGTACAACGCGGAGAAGAAGAAGGTCGGCACCTACTACACGACGCCCATCTACAGGTGGGTGCGGCGGCCACGTGTCCCCCTGCTCCCGCCCGCCCGTGGGGCGCAGGGACCCCCCGGTTTTCCTGACACCGTTCCCCGTCGCCAGGTTTCGGATGAAGTGTCACCTCTGCGTCAACTACATCGAGATGCAGACGGACCCGGCCGGCTGCGACTACGTCATCGTCAGCGGGGCCCGGCGCAAGGAGGAGCGCTGGGACCTGCGGGAGAACGAGCAGGTGCTGCCCACCGGTGAGTCCCAGTGGGGTCCCCCCCTAAATCACAGCGTTGGGGTGGGGACGTCCACCGAGTCCCCCGATCGTCCCCTGTCCCAGAGCGGGAGGAGAAGGAGAAGCTGGAGACAGACGCCATGTTCCGGCTGGAGCACGGGGCGGCCGACCGGGCGACCCTGCAGAGAGCCGTGCCCACGCTGGCCAGCCTGCAGGAGGCCCAGAGCGCCTGGAAGGACGATTTTGCCCTCAACAGTCGCCTCCGCCAGCGCTTCAGGGTGAGCCGGGGGTGAGACCGTTGATGCCGTCGTCGTACGGGGTGAGACAGCAGAAAAAATTTATTGGGAAGGGGGAGAAAATAACCCAAATTCTTCTGAGAGGTGGGTTTGCTGTAAGCGTGGTCAGGTCAAGGGAGCTGCACAAAAAATCCTGGTTTTAGGAGTAAAATGGAGGCAGTAAAATGAACCACGTCCGGTTAGGGGGGGCTGACAGACCCCTTGTGGGGGGGTGTGTGTGTGTCCCCAAGGAGGAGAAGAAGACGCTGCGGGAGGAGGAGGAGGAGGCGGCAGCGCTGCAGGCGAAGGCCGGCCTGAGCATCCCCCTGGTGCGGGAGGCGGAGGAGGACCGGCGCCTGGCCGCGCTGCTCAAGTACCACAGCCCCGACTGTGCGTGGGGGGGGCCGGGGGGGGCAGCCGGGGTGCCGAGGGCCCCCCGTGACCTCCCTGTCGTCCCCCCCCTCCCCAGCCTACGAGGAGAAGCAGAGGATGAAGAGGACGGAGATCTCCAGCCGCTCCTGGTTCCCCCCGGCCGCTGCCAGCGGGGGCAGAGCCGGCGAGGCGCTGCGGAAGCTGGGCCTGGGGGGGCGAGCGCTGCGGGGCCGGGGGGGCCCCCCCGCCACCCCCGCCGGCCTGGGCATCGTCAGGCGCCGCTCCGGAGAGGGGCCCGAGGGGCCGGTGGAGCCCGGGGGGGCGGAGCGGGGCGAGACGACCCCCTGCAGCCCCCCCGCAGCCCCCAGCGAGCCGAGGGAGGGGGGCGATGCTGGGACAGCCCCCCCCCACGCCGCCCCCCCTCCAGCTTCCCTCGTCGCCGACTATTCAGACTCCAGCTCCGAGGCGGAGAGCGCCTGAGCGGTGTTTCGGGGCTGGAGCCCCCCCCCGGGCTGGTCCTGGGGGGCACCCGAGCCCCCTCCCCACCCCCACACTCCCCCCCCTGTAATTTATACACCCCCCCGCGTCACCCTGATATTAAAAATCGGCAGCACCGGCACAGCCGTGTCCCTCCGCTCCTTCGCGTGGCCGCGTTGTGTGTGTCCCCCCCCCCGCCCCAGCTCCGCCGTGGGACCCCCGTGGGGATGGGGGTGGGGGGTGTCCCCGCGTTTTGTCCCCGGAGCTCGGACGCAGGGGGAGGAGGGGGTGTCCCTTTTTTGCCCCCAGCCTGTCCCCAGGCCGGGGTTGGCGGGGCTGGGGGGGAGCAGGAAGCCCCGGTGGCGGTTTCCGGCGCAGCCATGACCCTGGAAGCCATCCGGTACCGCCGCGGCTCCCTCACCGTCCTCAACCAGCTCCTGCTGCCCCAGCAGCTCCGCTATGAGCGGGTGGACGGCGTGGGCCGCGCCTGGGAGGCCATCCGTGCCATGGAGGTGAGTGCGGGGGGGCCCCCCTAACCCCCTCCCCGCACACCCTTGGGGTGCTCACGCAGCCGAGTGCCGCGCCCCGCAGGTTCGGGGGGCCCCGGCCATCGCCCTGGTGGGGTGCCTGAGCCTGGCGCTGGAGCTGGCGGCGGGCGCGGGGCCGCAGGGGGACGTGGAGGGGCTGGAGGCCTTCGTGGGCGAGCGGCTGCGGTGGCTGCTGACGGCGCGACCCACCGCCGTCAACCTGGGCCGCGAGGCCCAGCGCCTGCGCGACGCCGTGCGGGAGCGGGTGCGGAGCCCTGGTGTCACCCCCCAGGGCCTGCGGGAGAGGTACGGGGGCACACGGGGGATCGGGGGGGGGGACACGGGGGGGCTGGGAGAGGTACCAGGGGGATGCTGGGGTCACCTGGGACGGCTGGGAAGGGCGTGGGGGGACGCTGGGGTCACCTGGGGGGATTTGGGGTGCTGGGAGAGGTAGAGGAGGACGCTGGGGTCACCTGGGGGGATTTGGGGTGCTGGGAGAGGTAGAGGAGGACGCTGGGGTCACCTGGGGGGATTCGGGGTGCTGGGAGAGGTAGAGGAGGACGCTGGGGTCACCTGAGGGGGATTCGGGGTGCTGGGAGAGGTAGAGGAGGACGCTGGGGTCACCTGAGGGGGATTCGGGGTGCTGGGAGAGGTAGAGGAGGACGCTGGGGTCACCTGGGGGGGATTCGGGGTGCTGGGAGAGGTAGAGGAGGACGCTGGGGTCACCTGGGGGGGATTCGGGGTGCTGGGAGAGGTAGAGGAGGACGCTGGGGTCACCTGGGGGGGATTCGGGGTGCTGGGAGAGGTAGAGGAGGACGCTGGGGTCACCTGAGGGGGATTCGGGGTGCTGGGAGAGGTAGAGGAGGACGCTGGGGTCACCTGGGGGGGATTCGGGGTGCTGGGAGAGGTAGAGGAGGACGCTGGGGTCACCTGGGGGGGATTCGGGGTGCTGGGAGAGGTAGAGGAGGACGCTGGGGTCACCTGGGGGGGATTCGGGGTGCTGGGAGAGGTAGAGGAGGACGCTGGGGTCACCTGGGGGGGATTCGGGGTGCTGGGAGAGGTAGAGGAGGACGCTGGGGTCACCTGGGGGGGATTCGGGGTGCTGGGAGAGGTAGAGGAGGACGCTGGGGTCACCTGGGGGGGATTCGGGGTGCTGGGAGAGGTAGAGGAGGACGCTGGGGTCACCTGGGGGGGATTCGGGGTGCTGGGAGAGGTAGAGGAGGACGCTGGGGTCACCTGGGGGGGATTCGGGGTGCTGGGAGAGGTAGAGGAGGACGCTGGGGTCACCTGGGGGGGATTCGGGGTGCTGGGAGAGGTAGAGGAGGACGCTGGGGTCACCTGGGGGGGATTCGGGGTGCTGGGAGAGGTAGAGGAGGACGCTGGGGTCACCTGGGGGGGATTCGGGGTGCTGGGAGAGGTAGAGGAGGACGCTGGGGTCACCTGGGGGGGATTCGGGGTGCTGGGAGAGGTAGAGGAGGACGCTGGGGTCACCTGGGGGGGATTCGGGGTGCTGGGAGAGGTAGAGGAGGACGCTGGGGTCACCTGGGGGGGATTCGGGGTGCTGGGAGAGGTAGAGGAGGACGCTGGGGTCACCTGGGGGGGATTCGGGGTGCTGGGAGAGGTAGAGGAGGACGCTGGGGTCACCTGGGGGGGATTCGGGGTGCTGGGAGAGGTAGAGGAGGACGCTGGGGTCACCTGGGGGGGATTCGGGGTGCTGGGAGAGGTAGAGGAGGACGCTGGGGTCACCTGGGGGGGATTCGGGGTGCTGGGAGAGGTAGAGGAGGACGCTGGGGTCACCTGGGGGGGATTCGGGGTGCTGGGAGAGGTAGAGGAGGACGCTGGGGTCACCTGGGGGGGATTCGGGGTGCTGGGAGAGGTAGAGGAGGACGCTGGGGTCACCTGGGGGGGATTCGGGGTGCTGGGAGAGGTAGAGGAGGACGCTGGGGTCACCTGGGGGGGATTCGGGGTGCTGGGAGAGGTAGAGGAGGACGCTGGGGTCACCTGGGGGGGATTCGGGGTGCTGGGAGAGGTAGAGGAGGACGCTGGGGTCACCTGGGGGGGATTCGGGGTGCTGGGAGAGGTAGAGGAGGACGCTGGGGTCACCTGGGGGGGATTCGGGGTGCTGGGAGAGGTAGAGGAGGACGCTGGGGTCACCTGGGGGGGATTCGGGGTGCTGGGAGAGGTAGAGGAGGACGCTGGGGTCACCTGGGGGGGATTCGGGGTGCTGGGAGAGGTAGAGGAGGACGCTGGGGTCACCTGGGGGGGATTCGGGGTGCTGGGAGAGGTAGAGGAGGACGCTGGGGTCACCTGGGGGGGATTCGGGGTGCTGGGAGAGGTAGAGGAGGACGCTGGGGTCACCTGGGGGGGATTCGGGGTGCTGGGAGAGGTAGAGGAGGACGCTGGGGTCACCTGGGGGGGATTCGGGGTGCTGGGAGAGGTAGAGGAGGACGCTGGGGTCACCTGGGGGGGATTCGGGGTGCTGGGAGAGGTAGAGGAGGACGCTGGGGTCACCTGGGGGGGATTCGGGGTGCTGGGAGAGGTAGAGGAGGACGCTGGGGTCACCTGGGGGGGATTCGGGGTGCTGGGAGAGGTAGAGGAGGACGCTGGGGTCACCTGGGGGGGATTCGGGGTGCTGGGAGAGGTAGAGGAGGACGCTGGGGTCACCTGGGGGGGATTCGGGGTGCTGGGAGAGGTAGAGGAGGACGCTGGGGTCACCTGGGGGGGATTCGGGGTGCTGGGAGAGGTAGAGGAGGACGCTGGGGTCACCTGGGGGGGATTCGGGGTGCTGGGAGAGGTAGAGGAGGACGCTGGGGTCACCTGGGGGGGATTCGGGGTGCTGGGAGAGGTAGAGGAGGACGCTGGGGTCACCTGGGGGGGATTCGGGGTGCTGGGAGAGGTAGAGGAGGACGCTGGGGTCACCTGGGGGGGATTCGGGGTGCTGGGAGAGGTAGAGGAGGACGCTGGGGTCACCTGGGGGGGATTCGGGGTGCTGGGAGAGGTAGAGGAGGACGCTGGGGTCACCTGGGGGGGATTCGGGGTGCTGGGAGAGGTAGAGGAGGACGCTGGGGTCACCTGGGGGGGATTCGGGGTGCTGGGAGAGGTAGAGGAGGACGCTGGGGTCACCTGGGGGGGATTCGGGGTGCTGGGAGAGGTAGAGGAGGACGCTGGGGTCACCTGGGGGGGATTCGGGGTGCTGGGAGAGGTAGAGGAGGACGCTGGGGTCACCTGGGGGGGATTCGGGGTGCTGGGAGAGGTAGAGGAGGACGCTGGGGTCACCTGGGGGGGATTCGGGGTGCTGGGAGAGGTAGAGGAGGACGCTGGGGTCACCTGGGGGGGATTCGGGGTGCTGGGAGAGGTAGAGGAGGACGCTGGGGTCACCTGGGGGGGATTCGGGGTGCTGGGAGAGGTAGAGGAGGACGCTGGGGTCACCTGGGGGGGATTCGGGGTGCTGGGAGAGGTAGAGGAGGACGCTGGGGTCACCTGGGGGGGATTCGGGGTGCTGGGAGAGGTAGAGGAGGACGCTGGGGTCACCTGGGGGGGATTCGGGGTGCTGGGAGAGGTAGAGGAGGACGCTGGGGTCACCTGGGGGGGATTCGGGGTGCTGGGAGAGGTAGAGGAGGACGCTGGGGTCACCTGGGGGGGATTCGGGGTGCTGGGAGAGGTAGAGGAGGACGCTGGGGTCACCTGGGGGGGATTCGGGGTGCTGGGAGAGGTAGAGGAGGACGCTGGGGTCACCTGGGGGGGATTCGGGGTGCTGGGAGAGGTAGAGGAGGACGCTGGGGTCACCTGGGGGGGATTCGGGGTGCTGGGAGAGGTAGAGGAGGACGCTGGGGTCACCTGGGGGGGATTCGGGGTGCTGGGAGAGGTAGAGGAGGACGCTGGGGTCACCTGGGGGGGATTCGGGGTGCTGGGAGAGGTAGAGGAGGACGCTGGGGTCACCTGGGGGGGATTCGGGGTGCTGGGAGAGGTAGAGGAGGACGCTGGGGTCACCTGGGGGGGATTCGGGGTGCTGGGAGAGGTAGAGGAGGACGCTGGGGTCACCTGGGGGGGATTCGGGGTGCTGGGAGAGGTAGAGGAGGACGCTGGGGTCACCTGGGGGGGATTCGGGGTGCTGGGAGAGGTAGAGGAGGACGCTGGGGTCACCTGGGGGGGATTCGGGGTGCTGGGAGAGGTAGAGGAGGACGCTGGGGTCACCTGGGGGGGATTCGGGGTGCTGGGAGAGGTAGAGGAGGACGCTGGGGTCACCTGGGGGGGATTCGGGGTGCTGGGAGAGGTAGAGGAGGACGCTGGGGTCACCTGGGGGGGATTCGGGGTGCTGGGAGAGGTAGAGGAGGACGCTGGGGTCACCTGGGGGGGATTCGGGGTGCTGGGAGAGGTAGAGGAGGACGCTGGGGTCACCTGGGGGGGATTCGGGGTGCTGGGAGAGGTAGAGGAGGACGCTGGGGTCACCTGGGGGGGATTCGGGGTGCTGGGAGAGGTAGAGGAGGACGCTGGGGTCACCTGGGGGGGATTCGGGGTGCTGGGAGAGGTAGAGGAGGACGCTGGGGTCACCTGGGGGGGATTCGGGGTGCTGGGAGAGGTAGAGGAGGACGCTGGGGTCACCTGGGGGGGATTCGGGGTGCTGGGAGAGGTAGAGGAGGACGCTGGGGTCACCTGGGGGGGATTCGGGGTGCTGGGAGAGGTAGAGGAGGACGCTGGGGTCACCTGGGGGGGATTCGGGGTGCTGGGAGAGGTAGAGGAGGACGCTGGGGTCACCTGGGGGGGATTCGGGGTGCTGGGAGAGGTAGAGGAGGACGCTGGGGTCACCTGGGGGGGATTCGGGGTGCTGGGAGAGGTAGAGGAGGACGCTGGGGTCACCTGGGGGGGATTCGGGGTGCTGGGAGAGGTAGAGGAGGACGCTGGGGTCACCTGGGGGGGATTCGGGGTGCTGGGAGAGGTAGAGGAGGACGCTGGGGTCACCTGGGGGGGATTCGGGGTGCTGGGAGAGGTAGAGGAGGACGCTGGGGTCACCTGGGGGGGATTCGGGGTGCTGGGAGAGGTAGAGGAGGACGCTGGGGTCACCTGGGGGGGATTTGGGGTGCTGGGAGAGGTAGAGGAGGACGCTGGGGTCACCTGGGGGGGATTTGGGGTGCTGGGAGAGGTAGAGGAGGACGCTGGGGTCACCTGGGGGGGATTTGGGGTGCTGGGAGAGGTAGAGGAGGACGCTGGGGTCACCTGGGGGGGATTTGGGGTGCTGGGAGAGGTAGAGGAGGACGCTGGGGTCACCTGGGGGGGATTTGGGGTGCTGGGAGAGGTAGAGGAGGACGCTGGGGTCACCTGGGGGGGATTTGGGGTGCTGGGAGAGGTAGAGGAGGACGCTGGGGTCACCTGGGGGGGATTTGGGGTGCTGGGAGAGGTAGAGGAGGACGCTGGGGTCACCTGGGGGGGATTTGGGGTGCTGGGAGAGGTAGAGGAGGACGCTGGGGTCACCTGGGGGGGATTTGGGGTGCTGGGAGAGGTAGAGGAGGACGCTGGGGTCACCTGGGGGGGATTTGGGGTGCTGGGAGAGGTAGAGGAGGACGCTGGGGTCACCTGGGGGGGATTTGGGGTGCTGGGAGAGGTAGAGGAGGACGCTGGGGTCACCTGGGGGGGATTTGGGGTGCTGGGAGAGGTAGAGGAGGACGCTGGGGTCACCTGGGGGGGATTTGGGGTGCTGGGAGAGGTAGAGGAGGACGCTGGGGTCACCTGGGGGGGATTTGGGGTGCTGGGAGAGGTAGAGGAGGACGCTGGGGTCACCTGGGGGGGATTTGGGGTGCTGGGAGAGGTAGAGGAGGACGCTGGGGTCACCTGGGGGGGATTTGGGGTGCTGGGAGAGGTAGAGGAGGACGCTGGGGTCACCTGGGGGGGATTTGGGGTGCTGGGAGAGGTAGAGGAGGACGCTGGGGTCACCTGGGGGGGATTTGGGGTGCTGGGAGAGGTAGAGGAGGACGCTGGGGTCACCTGGGGGGGATTTGGGGTGCTGGGAGAGGTAGAGGAGGACGCTGGGGTCACCTGGGGGGGATTTGGGGTGCTGGGAGAGGTAGAGGAGGACGCTGGGGTCACCTGGGGGGGATTTGGGGTGCTGGGAGAGGTAGAGGAGGACGCTGGGGTCACCTGGGGGGGATTTGGGGTGCTGGGAGAGGTAGAGGAGGACGCTGGGGTCACCTGGGGGGGATTTGGGGTGCTGGGAGAGGTAGAGGAGGACGCTGGGGTCACCTGGGGGGGATTTGGGGTGCTGGGAGAGGTAGAGGAGGACGCTGGGGTCACCTGGGGGGGATTTGGGGTGCTGGGAGAGGTAGAGGAGGACGCTGGGGTCACCTGGGGGGGATTTGGGGTGCTGGGAGAGGTAGAGGAGGACGCTGGGGTCACCTGGGGGGGATTTGGGGTGCTGGGAGAGGTAGAGGAGGACGCTGGGGTCACCTGGGGGGGATTTGGGGTGCTGGGAGAGGTAGAGGAGGACGCTGGGGTCACCTGGGGGGGATTTGGGGTGCTGGGAGAGGTAGAGGAGGACGCTGGGGTCACCTGGGGGGGATTTGGGGTGCTGGGAGAGGTAGAGGAGGACGCTGGGGTCACCTGGGGGGGATTTGGGGTGCTGGGAGAGGTAGAGGAGGACGCTGGGGTCACCTGGGGGGGATTTGGGGTGCTGGGAGAGGTAGAGGAGGACGCTGGGGTCACCTGGGGGGGATTTGGGGTGCTGGGAGAGGTAGAGGAGGACGCTGGGGTCACCTGGGGGGGATTTGGGGTGCTGGGAGAGGTAGAGGAGGACGCTGGGGTCACCTGGGGGGGATTTGGGGTGCTGGGAGAGGTAGAGGAGGACGCTGGGGTCACCTGGGGGGGATTTGGGGTGCTGGGAGAGGTAGAGGAGGACGCTGGGGTCACCTGGGGGGGATTTGGGGTGCTGGGAGAGGTAGAGGAGGACGCTGGGGTCACCTGGGGGGGATTTGGGGTGCTGGGAGAGGTAGAGGAGGACGCTGGGGTCACCTGGGGGGGATTTGGGGTGCTGGGAGAGGTAGAGGAGGACGCTGGGGTCACCTGGGGGGGATTTGGGGTGCTGGGAGAGGTAGAGGAGGACGCTGGGGTCACCTGGGGGGGATTTGGGGTGCTGGGAGAGGTAGAGGAGGACGCTGGGGTCACCTGGGGGGGATTTGGGGTGCTGGGAGAGGTAGAGGAGGACGCTGGGGTCACCTGGGGGGGATTTGGGGTGCTGGGAGAGGTAGAGGAGGACGCTGGGGTCACCTGGGGGGGATTTGGGGTGCTGGGAGAGGTAGAGGAGGACGCTGGGGTCACCTGGGGGGGATTTGGGGTGCTGGGAGAGGTAGAGGAGGACGCTGGGGTCACCTGGGGGGGATTTGGGGTGCTGGGAGAGGTAGAGGAGGACGCTGGGGTCACCTGGGGGGGATTTGGGGTGCTGGGAGAGGTAGAGGAGGACGCTGGGGTCACCTGGGGGGGATTTGGGGTGCTGGGAGAGGTAGAGGAGGACGCTGGGGTCACCTGGGGGGGATTTGGGGTGCTGGGAGAGGTAGAGGAGGACGCTGGGGTCACCTGGGGGGGATTTGGGGTGCTGGGAGAGGTAGAGGAGGACGCTGGGGTCACCTGGGGGGGATTTGGGGTGCTGGGAGAGGTAGAGGAGGACGCTGGGGTCACCTGGGGGGGATTTGGGGTGCTGGGAGAGGTAGAGGAGGACGCTGGGGTCACCTGGGGGGGATTTGGGGTGCTGGGAGAGGTAGAGGAGGACGCTGGGGTCACCTGGGGGGGATTTGGGGTGCTGGGAGAGGTAGAGGAGGACGCTGGGGTCACCTGGGGGGGATTTGGGGTGCTGGGAGAGGTAGAGGAGGACGCTGGGGTCACCTGGGGGGGATTTGGGGTGCTGGGAGAGGTAGAGGAGGACGCTGGGGTCACCTGGGGGGGATTTGGGGTGCTGGGAGAGGTAGAGGAGGACGCTGGGGTCACCTGGGGGGGATTTGGGGTGCTGGGAGAGGTAGAGGAGGACGCTGGGGTCACCTGGGGGGGATTTGGGGTGCTGGGAGAGGTAGAGGAGGACGCTGGGGTCACCTGGGGGGGATTTGGGGTGCTGGGAGAGGTAGAGGAGGACGCTGGGGTCACCTGGGGGGGATTTGGGGTGCTGGGAGAGGTAGAGGAGGACGCTGGGGTCACCTGGGGGGGATTTGGGGTGCTGGGAGAGGTAGAGGAGGACGCTGGGGTCACCTGGGGGGGATTTGGGGTGCTGGGAGAGGTAGAGGAGGACGCTGGGGTCACCTGGGGGGGATTTGGGGTGCTGGGAGAGGTAGAGGAGGACGCTGGGGTCACCTGGGGGGGATTTGGGGTGCTGGGAGAGGTAGAGGAGGACGCTGGGGTCACCTGGGGGGGATTTGGGGTGCTGGGAGAGGTAGAGGAGGACGCTGGGGTCACCTGGGGGGGATTTGGGGTGCTGGGAGAGGTAGAGGAGGACGCTGGGGTCACCTGGGGGGGATTTGGGGTGCTGGGAGAGGTAGAGGAGGACGCTGGGGTCACCTGGGGGGGATTTGGGGTGGGGGATCATCATGGAGAGTGGGATTTAGGGTGTTGGGGTCCCCCAGCAGGGATTTGGGGTGTCAGAAGGGGTAGGATGGAATGCTGGGGTCCCCCAGGAGGGATTTGGGGTGTTGGGGAGCAGGGGGGTGCCGTGGTCCTCCTGGGGGGATTTGGGGTGTGGGATCTCAGGGAGAGGGGGAGGCAGTTTGTGGGGTCCCCTGGGGGGATTCGGGGTGTTGGGGTGAAGGCGATTTAAGATGTTGGAGTCCCTGGAGAAAATGTAGGATGGGGGCTGTCAGGGAGAGGTGGGGGTTCCCCCCGAGGGGGGATTTGGGTGTTGGGGAGTAG